>NC_139516.1:195067563-195436954 GCF_947247035.1 Vipera ursinii
ACATAGCACCAGCTATGCATGCTATTAAACTCCTCTATTATTTTAGTACATCCAATCTCATTTCAGTTCCATATAAATTGGTCCCCTCTGTCTTCTTCCAATCTGTTCCAGGGAATCACTCAAAGAGATAAGATGATTTAAGTAATATTACATTGACTGAAATATATGTTGACTTTACATAGAAAAATAAAATTGTAAGATAAAACCTGGTATTATCTCAGAATTATTATTATTATTTTTTTAAAAAAAATATTTTCTCCAAGTTTACCAGGTAAGCTTAACAAAGTAGAAATTTAGCAAAATCAATCTACTTCCACTAAAATTCTTTGAAAACAATGTTTTCCATGTAGTCATTCGTATAGTACTAGCATACATTATCTTCCCCTATAAAATTTTGTTTAGCTATTTTAGCTGTGTTGTACATTTATAATGTATAATGGAACATCTGTATGCAGTACCTTAAAGCAGAAATTGATTTTTCTGGAATGACATGCAGCAGAGCTGCATTCTCAGGCATGCTGGTTGGGAAGTTAGTTGATAGGCTAATTCCAGATAGATTGGTTGCCAGTTTCCGTAATTTCCCTATGAAGTACATCCTGTTCTGATTGTTGTTTTTATATTGTTTGGTATGTATTTTCTGGCACCATGTTAGCCACACAGAGTTATGGTTTTCAATTTGATGACCATATTGATCAATTAATATAAACAAATAGGAAAAAAATGAGGATCATCAAAACTAGTCCTAAACAATAAAACTGCATCTTGATGATGACAAAGTTATTAACTCAGTGTAAATGCTTAGCATCAACATAGATTTTCTCTAGAATGATCTGCCTTCAATCTGATCATTCAATCTCCAACAGTGATCTATCCATACTGTAACTGAGTCCATTTTGCTGTCAATTGTCCATTTTATTCCATCTTTCCCAGAATTACTGTCTTCTCTAGAATGCTATAGCAGTCTTTATTAATGTGTCTGATGAAGGATAATATGAGCCTGGCCATTTGTGACTCATGTGAAAACTCTAGGTTGATTTTTTCTATGATGCATTTTTTGCTTGTGTGTTTGTTTGTGTGGCTATCCAAGGAGTTTTGGAATTAAAATAATCATAGGACTGTCTATTTTTCAGAGGACTATATTTCTACCAAATCAGTATCCCTGATACCAGTTTCAGAAGCAAGAATATTATACAATATGCAAACTCAAAGAGTAAAATGAATATAATATAGAATTCTTATAGTTTATTTTATAATCTATAAAATAGACCAGACATGTCAAATTCTCGACGTCACGTGATGTCGCGCAATGTATCGGGACAGTTTTGTCATTGCCAGCAATGGGGTGGGTGCGGCTTCTGCGTGACACATCCGGCATAAGGGCCGGTAGTTTGACACCCCTGAAATAGACTATATAAAAATGAAAGTCATTTATTGCAGAGTTTTCATATACAGTAAAGCAGTAAGCATGTTTTAGGGATCTAGCAATTTCACTTTCTACTCCCCAGGAAAGGAAAGGAAAGGAAAGGAAAGGAAAGGAAAGGAAAGGAAAGGAAAGGAAAGGAAAGGAAAGGAAAGGAAAGGAAAGGAAAGGAAAGGAAAGGAAAGGAAAGGAAAGGAAAGGAAAGGAAAGGAAAGGAAAGGAAGGAAGGAAGGAAGGAAGGAAGGAAGGAAAAGAAAGAAAGAAAGAAAGAAAGAAAGAAAGAAAGAAAGAAAGAAAGAAAGAAAGAAAGAAAGAAAGAAAGAAAGAACCACCAAATTCTAGCTTTAGTTACAATAGTACAGGAACAGCACAAAAAGTCAAACACAAAAAGTATTCTTATTTTAAATAACAATGTTCCCTTGATTCACTACAGGAATGTTTTTAAGTCTGCTTGCTTTGTGTTACTGACTGCTTTGTCACTAGTCAACCTTGCAGCTTTTCCACCCTTTTGCCAGGATAAATTTCTACAACCAATTGAAGAGAAATATTAATCAGGTACACTGTAGAAGATCAATAACTCATACAGCTATTCAGAAACAAATCCAGGAGGATTCTATCTCCTCTCCCCTCCTGAATCATTCTTTAAAAGGAAAAATAAATAAATATTTGATAGCATGGCTTTTTGCGTCTACATAAAAATGCCTTTGACTTCATTCCTTTAAAAGAAAAAAAGAAGTGCATACTCATCATCTTAGATACCTAAAATCAAACATTATACTGCGAATTTTAAGATGTTCCTGCTGCTAAACCTTGCAGAAAGGAAAAAAATAAAAATATAAATAAAAACCCTACAGGCAATCATTTACATCGACTTATAATAATAGAGTGTGCTATTTTTTAAAAAAAAAATACATATGTGTTAATCAGTTTAATTTTGTATTCATAAAAATATTTTTAACAACACAGATGCTAATATTATTTTCAAAGGAAGGTCAAGATTTGTGTTCCTTTTAGTTGAATTTCTAATAAGATTACCTTTGTAGTTAACTTTGAAACCGACTGAGCCCACACTTTCATCGGTCTGAAGATGTAGCCACATCTGATTGTTCATGCTAACGATTAAATCCGGCACAAAGCTTCCTGTTAATCTAATCATAAACAAAATAAAAAGTCCATTAGCTGTAAATTGGCTATTTTAAAAATCAAGCGGAGAAGTTGATTATAGGACTTTAGTCTTTAAAAGCTAGCATTTCATATTAATGGCATACTAACATTTGGGGAAAAAAAAGAAATACTGAAAAGGGGAGGACAGAGGGCAAGGGAAGAGTTGACGGAAGGTGAAGAAGGGAGGGGACAGGAGTGGAGGAATGAAGTGGAGGGAATGGGAAAGGAGGGGAAGGGAAGAGAAGAGGGAGGGGAGGGGAGGGGAGCGAGGAGAGACTATTCAGGAGAGATTACTAGCTGAAAATCTTTTTGTTTTCCATATAGGGTCGCGATGGGTCGGACACAACTTCGCAACTAACAACAACAACAACAAATTTGTGGAGCCAGCACCACCAGATGATGTTCTGTCTGTCTGTCTGTCTGTCTGTCTGTCTGTCTGTCTGTCTGTCTCTCTCTCTCTCTCTCTCTCTCACACACACACACACACACACACACACAAGCCTTATTAAGAGAAGCTATCTTATAGGTACCTGCTGACTAACAACTTTACTTAATAGTGTAATATCCTTATGCCACAGCATGCAAGTGATTTTATTTAAGTCTTGCCATTGACACAGAGTTCAATCGGAAGCTGTTCAGCTGGAAAGATAAAGAATAGGTTTTCATGAGAACTGTAATCAAAGAATCATAGGTTTTCTTTGCCATCACATTATTTATTACAAGAGATTCAAACGAGACTAAAATAGTGAAGGCTGATGAAGAGATAAATTATACTATATTCTAATAGGTTTACCTGCTCATGCTGGCTTCATACATTAACCACAATAGTTTTCAATTTTAGTTCAGCATTCCTTTTGAACCCATTCGTTGTAGTCTGTATATCACTGTCTAAGAGCTAAAACTATTTGTTTAATTGAAATGCAATAATTCTGTTGGACTTTGTAAAAACCAATGCAATAATACTAAAACCACTACTATGACACAGTAAACTGACTACTGATCTTCACCACGTGTACAAACTTAGCAACTTTTACCCCCATGAAACTGCATGAAAGTATTTTTCTTTTCTTAACCTATCATTTATCCATATGCAAACCTGTCAATCTTTAACGTTTCAATCTGGGCATCAGCAAAAAGTCCATAATGGTTTCCATATGTTGTAGAAATATATCTTAGTTCAATCTTGGTCAAGTAAACCAATTTTGTATTCCTTCCTTTGGCAATGTTGATCTTTGAATCATTCAGGAATTATCATACAATTTTATCTCTTTTCAGTTTTTCTTTTTGCCATCCCAAAAGCATGTTTAAACATGCTTCTGAATGTGATAATAGGTTTCTTTTTCAAAGTGAACTTTCCCCAAGAGAACTCCATTATCTTACGGTCCCTGATAGTGAATCTGGGTGGTTCTTATTCTCCTAATATAAAATATCCTCACAACTATCCCAAAATGTGGAATGCTTTTTGATACAGTGTATCTAAAGACATTTAGGTTCTCCTGAATTTGACAAACTCAAATCCGTTTAGATTTGAGTTAAAAAAAACCAGAAGAACTGAGGAAGGAAGGAAGGAAGGAAGGAAGGAAGGAAGGAAGGAAGGAAGGAAGGAAGGAAGGAAGGAAGGAAGGAAGGAAGGACATACATATTATGATTTTTTTAAGACTTTCTCCTACTTATGCTGTTAAAACATACTTTAAAATTTGTATAGTTTTTCTTTGAATTTTTAGCAATCAGTCCTGAGAATATTTAAAACCATACAAAATATTGTTTCAGGAGTTTTATTAATTACTAAAAATAAATGGATTAACAAATGCTCTTAGTGATCATTTAACTGGGCATTTCACTCGATTTGAAAAGACCAGAAATTTGAGAAGCTGCTTGAACTTCTCAATAGCAGTAATCCAACCTGTTCTTACAACAAAATTGAATCATATGTATATGTATATGTGTGTGTGTGTGTGTGTGTGTGTGTGTGTGTGTTTGTGTGTGTGTGTGTATGAATAAATCTTGAAAAACAGATTAAAAATGCAATTGGAACACGAACTAACTTTGAGACTGTTACGCTCAGCTTGACAGTACTGCAAATTGGGGAAAAAACCCAGCAAATTATCTCATTTTTGTCTACTATATCTTCTTTATTATAATATAGTGGTGACTTTACCGTGAAGCTAAGAACACTCTGAATAATATTCTGATAAGAAAAAAAATGATAGAATAATCATTTGCATTCATAACAAAATAGTGTAATTTCATCAGTTTTGTTAAATGTATGTCTTGCTTTGAACTGGCTGCTACAAAACATTAGCATCTTAAACTAGACTAGACATGCAGAGAAAAATGATTCAGATTATCTAAGGGAAATTGAAAAGTTAGAGAGCAGAGAAATCAGTAAATACTGCAAGGTCGAACAGTAGGAAACGATAAAACTAAAAGTACATCTAGAGGAATTTAAAGAGTATCATGATATGAAATCAGGTTGAAGTTCAATGTCATTTTTTTTGCACTGTGCAGAAGGGACCAAGGAACTTCTGGATTGAAAGCATTAGCTGATGACATCACCGTTGCCTGAGGGGCAGCCAGTTGGGGACACCTTTAATGTCCTTGGAAGGAGCTGGACAAAGGACAGAAACTCAATGCTGCCCCACAGCAGCACTCGAGGCTGGAACATGGGCTTGCTAACCTCCACCCCAGCACCCTAATTATGTGAGCCATGGTCCTTGTTCAATGTCATGATTTCTATTCAACTCACAGATCCTTAGACACATCTACATTGATGGATGATATCTTTGATGATGAACGATGCCTCTCTAATGCCAACTAGAATCTAAACTTCAAAAATGTCCATGAAAACTGCATTGAAAAAAGATGATTTCTCTATAATCATGTATAAATATTTCAATATCATAAGAAGTAACAGTAGACAGTAGACAGTAGACAGTAGGAAGAAATAAAAGAAATAAAAGAAATAAAAATTATTTGATTTTATCTTTCCCTATTACCAAAAAGATTGTTTAAGAATTTGACAGCAATGGGAAAGAAAAAAAAAGTTTTATGCAATAAACAGAGGAATCATAACCGAAGATGTGTGAATTTATTCTGCAAGTCAAGATATGTAACTTCTCTCCCTTCTAATATGCATGATATTTAGAAAAAATGTGGTTAGACTACAATACAAGAAAAGCCTGAACATTGTATCTGTATTTAAGATGTAGTGATTTCTGTTATTATCTCAGAAGAGAAGAGTTTATGAAAACATTTGTTGGAACTCTTAAGTAAGGGGTTTAATATAAATATAAACCAGAAGACTAGATAACATAAACGTTGATCCATTCTGAAATCACACATTGATTTGAGAAAGTTCTAGCTGATGGTGAAGATCAAAATCCTTTCCTCAAGAATATTTTCAATATTCCCTCTTTTATCTCCCCATCAATAGGTCATGGCTCTTCTTCAATCTTCGGAGAGAAAGGATGAATTATTAAGCAGAAAAATATAACAACAATGTATAATAACTAGATCAGGGGTGTCAAAATTAATTTCACTGAGGGCCGCATCAGCATTATGGTTGCCCTCAGGGGGCCAGGTGGGTGTGGTCTGGGTGGGTGTGGCCTACTGGGTGGGCATGGCTAAAGTGCATATGGCCTAATGGGTGGGCGTGGCCAGCTCTACATCATTCGCATCAAGGGTGCCTATGGGGGCCTGGGCAGGAGTGGGACAGATCTGAGGGTCTCTGGCAGAAGGAGGGTCTCTGGGCCAGGCCCAAGACTAGATAACATAAACGTTGATCCATTCTAAAATCACACATTGATTTGAGAAAGTTCTAGCTGATGGTGAAGTTCAAAATCCTTTCCTCAAGAAATATTTTCAATATTCCCTCACTGTTTCCAGGATGGCTTCGCGGGCCGCATGAAACCACTTCGCGGGCTGGATCTGGCCCCCGGGCCTTGTGTTTGACATGTCTGAACTAGATGAACTCATTGAATTTGTTTTTCTTTTAATGACCATGTAATCCTTTGCATCGTGGTGGTAGCTGAATGGTGCTAAGCAGTTACTGGCTGGATGTCCTTCCTGATGCCTATACAAAGTTCATAGGAAATATTTTATCTTTGTGCCCAGAGAGAGAAATATCTACCATACCTAGGATCAAACTCCTGACCTCATAGACCTCTGCCTCTAGGCTGCCACATTACTGAGATCAAGTCACTGAATGAAGTGTGGAAATTACAATAAGTATTGCTTGCCTTTAAACATTTCAAATGGCTTCTACCTTATTCTTGTTTAGGTTTATTACTTGCTATAGGGAAATTCCAGAAAATTCATGAATTTTGACTGATGTGACAGAAATAGACAAGGTTTCAACTTGAGCTTTCATCTGGGTGAACTTTGTCTATTAAGAAACTACAGTATATAAAATGGATTCTCAAAGCTAAGACTGGTTCTGCTTTCTGTGATTCCCAGGTATAGGCAAAAATGAGATATTATGGTGCTCCCTGCATGAATGTGAGAGATAGGACTGAAATATTCTTATTCATTAAAATATATGCAGTTAATTTCTCCCCTTCATGGATTACTGCCTTGTCGTGGTGAAGGGGCTTGCATAATTCAATGAAGCTATGAGTTATGCCGTGCAGGGCCACCCAAGACAGACAGGTCATAGCAGAGAGTTCTGACAAAATGTGATCCACTGGAGAAGGAAATGGCAACCCACTCCAGTATCTTTGCCATGAAAACCCCATGGACAGTACCAAAAGGCAAAAAGATATGACACAGTAAGATAAGGCCCTTGGGTCAGAAGGTGTCCAATATGCTACTGGGGAAGAGCAAAGGGCTATTACTAATAGCGCCAGAAGGATTGAAGTGACTGGGCCAAAGCCGAAAGGACGCTCAGCTGTGGATGTATCTGGTGGTGAAAGGAAAGTCTGATGCTGTAAAGATTTTTTCTCCATAGAAACTTGAAATGTAAGATCCATGAATCAAGGAAAGCTGGACGTGGTCAAACAAGAGATGACAAGACTGAACATTGACATCTTAGGAATCACCAAACTAAAATGGACAGGAATGGGTGAATTTAATTCAGATGACCATCAGGTATACTACTGCGGGCAAGAATCCCTCAGAAGAAATGGAGTAGCCTTCATAGTCAATAAAAGAGTAGGAAAAGCAATACTGGGATACAATCCTCAAAATGACCGAATGATCTAAGTTTGAATCCAAGGCAAACCATTCAATATCACAGTAGTCCAAGTCTACGCCCCAACCACCAGTGCTGAACAGGATGAAATTGACCGGTTCTACAGCACCTTTTAGAAGATCTCCTTATCATCATGGAGGATTGGAATGCTAATGTAGGAAGCCAAAAGATAACCAGAATAACAGGCAAGTTTGGCCTTGGAGTACAAAATGAAGCAGGGCACAGGCTGATAGAATATTGTCAAGAGAATATGATGGTCATAGCAAACACTCTTTTCCAACAACCCAAGAGACGGCTCTACACATGGACATCACCAGACGGTCAACACAGAAATCAGATTGACTATATGCTCTGCAGCCAAAGGTGGAGAAGCTCTATACAGTCAGTAAAAACAAGACCAGGAGCTGACTGTGGCTCAGACCATGAGCTTCTCGTTGCAAAATTTATGGACGGAGGTTCACAACAATGTACAAGAGGTAGCAACTAAAACCATCCCAAAGAAAAAGAAATGCAAGAAAGCAAAATGGCTGTCTGAGGAAGCTTTGCAAATAGCTGAGGAAAAGAGGGAAGCAAAAGGCAAGGGAGAAAAAGAAAGATACACCCAATTGAATGCAGAATTCCAGAGAATAGCTAGAAGAGATAAGAATGCCTTCTTAAATGAACAGTGCAAAGAAATAGAAGAAAACAATAGAATAGGGAGGACCAGAGATCTCTTCAAGAAAATTGGAGATATGAAGGGAATGTTTCATGCAAAAATGGGTATGATAAAGGACCAAAATGGCAGGGACCTAACAAAGGCAGAAGACATTAAAAAGAGGTGGAAAAATTACACAGAAGCACTATACAAGAATGAGCTTAACGTCCCTGATAACCACAAGGAGGTGGTCACTGACCTTGAGCCAGACATCCTAGAATGTGAAGTGAAGTGGGCCTTCGGAAAGCTGAGCAGCAACAAAGCTCGTGGAGGTGACAGTATTCCAGCTGAGCTATTCAAAATCTTAAAAGACAATGCCGTAAAAGTGCTACACTCAATTTGCCAGCAAATTTGGAAAACTCAACAGTGGCCACAGGATTTTGAAAAGATCAGTTTACATTCCAATTCCAAAGAAAGGCAGTGCCAAAGAATGTTCAAACTATTGCACCATTGCATTCATTTCACGTGCTAGTAAAGTTATGCTTAAAATCCTATAAGCTAGACTCCAGCAGTATGTGGATCGAGAACTACCAGAAGTACAGGCAGGATTTCGAAGAGGCAGAGGAACTAGAGATCCAATTGCCAACATACACTGGATCATGGAGAAAGCTAGGGAGTTCCAGAAAAAAACATATATTTCTGCTTCATTGACTATGCTAAAGCATTTGATTGTGTGGATCACAAACTTCAGCTAGTTCTTAAAGAGATGGGAGTACCAGACCATCTTATTTGTCTCTTGAGAAACCTATATGCGGGTGAAGAAGCAACAGTGAGACGTGGACACAGAACCACTGATTTGTTCAAAATTGGAAAAGGAGTCTGGCACGGCTGTATACTGTCGCCCTGCCTGTTTAACTTATATGCAGAGCACATCATGAGAAAGGCAGGGCTAGATGAATCAAAAGTTGGAATTAAGATTACCTGGAGAAATATCAACAATGCCACTCTAATGGCAGAAAGTGAAGAGGAACTAAAGAGCCTCTTGTTGTGGGTGAAGAAGGAGAGTGCAAAAGTTGGGTTGAAACTTAACATTAAGAAAACCAAGATCATGGCATCCGGCCCTCTCAATTCCTGGCAAATAGATGGGGAAGAAATGGAGATAGTGACAGATTTTATTTTCCTGGGCTCCAAGATCACCGCAGACGGGGACTGTAGCCAAGAAATTAAAAGACGCTTGCTCCTGGGGAGGAAAGCCATGGCAAATCTAGACAGTACACAAAAAAGCAGAGACATCACCCTGTCAACAAAAGTGCGTATAGTCAAGGCTATGGTCTTCCCAGTTGCAATGTGTGGCTGTGAAAGTTGGACCATAAAAAAGGCTGAGCGCCAAAGAATTGAAGCCTTTGAACTATGGTGCTGGAGAAGACTCCTGCGAGTCCCTTGGACTGCAAGGCGATCAAACCGGTCAGTCCTAGAGGAGATCAACCATGAGTGCTCTTTAGAAGGCCAGATCCTGAAGTTGAAACTAAATACTTTGGTCACCTAATGAGTAGGAAGGACTCACTGGAGAAGAGCCTAATGCTGAGAAATATTGAGGGCAATAGAAGAATGGGATGACAGAGAATGAGGTGGCTGCATGGAGTCACTGAAGATGGTAGAGGACAGGAAGGCCTGGAGGAACATTTTCCATGGGGTCGCGATGAGTCGGATATGACTTTGCAACTAACAACAACAAGAAGAAAAAGTTAATTTCTATGAGATGAATATGGAAAGATTACAATTTTTCTTTGCATTTAACAAAAAATAATTAAAACAAAGTAGACATGAGTTTGGAACACTGAACAGTGAACAACAGACATTATTGTAGAAGAATAATGTGCATTTTTAAAGAATGTGTGCGCATATTTTTTGAAAATGAGATTCTTTAGAAAACTGAAATCAAATGTTAATGTTAATTTAATTTAATTTCCACATTTAGAGGATATGCAAGTTCTTGACAACTCTGAGCAGATTTACAAATAAAGCAGAAAAAAGCCACATTGAATTGGAAATAAAATAAAATAAAAGAGCCCTAGCTGAATAGAAATGCAAAATTCAGCAGAAAAACAAAGATAATTAAAGGACCCACTCCAGCCACCATATCCCTAAGCCTGGGAAAATAGCCAGATTTTTTAACAGTTTTCTAAATGTCACAAATGAATCTCTGGTGGACATCATTCCAAAAAACTGGTTCTGTAGCAGAGAAGGCATGATTTCTGGATGCTGCAAGATGACACTGTTTAATTGATGGGAGCTGGGGTACACTCACTCTTCTTAAGATACTCTTCTTATAGCAAAGCCTAAGATTCTGGCTCCTATCCCACCAATTTATAGCCCAAATATTTTATTTTATATTATCCTAAGGTTTTAAAATATTTATTTTTTACAAATCAACATTCAAGTCCATACACTATAATTTTATGGAAATAAGTTTGTTGCTCCAATAATATTATGCTGTCAGCTTTTACCATCCAAGTAATAAGATCAGATAACAGCTTCAGAAAACAAAATGCCATCCATTTTTACTATGTAAAATCCGGGATCGGTGTTCACTGGTTAAACTTTCCTCTGAGAATCCCAAAGTTGCTTTTTCACAAGGCAACTGGACTTTCTTGTTTTCTCTTTGAAGACATTTTGTTTCTCATCTTTACCTAATGAGAAGCAAAACATCTTCAACAAAAAAAACCAAGAAAGTTCAGTTGCTTCATGAAAAAGCATCTTTGGGACAACTGTGACCTGGATGACTGTGAATCTCCATAGACATTTCCTATGAGAGAGTACAATTTCCTACAGTGGTCAAAATGGGGCAACTTGCCATAGGAAAAAAATGTCAAAGAAACAGTGGCGGATAACAGTACTGTTATCTAGCACTGAGTTATCGTGCTTTGAATTGTCCCATAGTGAGTTGTCCCACTGCAATTTGGTCATTTTCAGTTGTCCTGCATTGAGTTGGCTGTGGAGAGTCAGCCATGGCAAGTTGTCCCAGACTCTATATAACTAACTCAGGGTGTTCTGCAAGATAACATAAAGCTAACTTAAAGTGCATTACTCTCTTAAGTAATATGTATACCACTTTCTCTTGGAATATGTGCTGTAGTTGAATTTAGTAGGACAGAGAGACTGCTCTAACACTAATGATGTTGCTTAGTTGGATAATGTAATGTCTGCAAACATCCTCAGAGAACACCAAAGACCCCAGAGATTATAATGTTATTTTATGTATTTTGTCAGCTTAAAATGGAGGAATAACATATGTGCATGCCTGTGAAGTATTTTATATTTAAAATGCATTGCTTCTGTGCTCTCTGCTCTTATGAACTTAATAAAACCAATGGTTTTAGAGGATCCACAACCAAAAGAAAGATAATGTGATCTCTTTATTTTACCTTTAACATATTTTATTTTGCTATGCATTCTCATGTGAATGCAAAATTATATTCATATTTAAAAACCAGGTGACTAGGAAAACCTAGAAAAATTAAACTGATCGTTTTCAGTAGTTCTTTGGTAAGATGTGAACAAACCATTATTTCATCAGGATAGAGATTATGGAGACTTACACTTGGAGCACCGTTCTAGGATCACCCACTTCACCTCCATCCCCAATTGTTAGTGTATCATAGCCAATTTCCAGGTCAAATTCTTCAAAATTAATTTGAATAACCTAGAATGAAAAACAAATCCAAATTTACTTAAAATACCTACAAGTTTCCTTTCTTCATCAATGAAACAAATGCTCAGACATACTTTATAACAGGGTTTATTATATAGCAAGAGCACATAGATTTATCTAACACTTCATAGTACTTTACGGGTCTCTCTAAGTGGTTTATAGAGTCAGTATATTACCCCCAACAATCTGGCTCCTCATTTTACTGACCTAGGAAGGATGGAAGGTTAAGCCATCTTTGAGCCCTTCAAGATCGAACCCCAGACTGTGGGCAGAGTTAGCCTGCAATACTGCATTGTAATCCTTGCATAATCAGCACTTCTATATTATATAGAAGTTGGGTTCTTTTACGACTCTTCTATTTTAGTTAGATAAATGAGTCATTCCTCTAAGGCATGGGTCGGCAACCCGTGGCTCCGGAGCCGCATGCGGCTCTTTGAGCCATCTCCTGCGGCTCCCAGTCGCCCGGTGCGCGCGCACCTCTCCAAATGGGCGGAGGTGCGTGCGCACCACTCCGAATGGGAGGAGGTGCGCACGCACCACTCCAAAGGTTTGGAGAGCAGTGTGCGCATCTATCTCGCACCTCTGCCCGAACACCCGTTTGGAGACCTGCTGGTGTTTGGGCGGAGGTGCGGTTTGGAGACCTGCTGGTGCCGGGTTAGAAAGGTGCCGCGGCTCGCAGCAGCTTTCTAAACCGGCACCAGCAGGTCTCCAAACCGCTGTTCAGGCAGAGCTGCGCGCACACCTCTCCAAAGGTTTGGAGATCTGCGGGTGCAGGAGACCTGCGCGTGCAGCGCGTGCAGCTCTCCAAACCTTTGGAGAGGTGCGCGCGCAGCTCTGCCTGAACACCCGTGTCGAGACCTGCTGGTGTTCAAGCGGAGGTGCGGTTTGGAGACCTGCTGGTGCTGGGTTAACCGGCACCAGCAGGTCTCCAAATGGGTGTTCGGGCGGCAGTTTGGAGGTCCCGGGGGTGGCTCTGGCGACGCCTGCGCTGAAGGCGGCGCCGCAACTCAGCGCCCGTCACCACGGAGACCCATCGCCGCTGGCGTGCAGGTGCATCCACATAAAAAAGTGGAACTGCGTGTGTGTATCCACGCATGCGCAAAAAACAACATTTTGCGCATGCACAAAAAAACCATTTTGCGCATGCGCAAAACATTTTGTTTTATGCGCATGCGCGTGCGTGGATGCACGCGTGCGGCTCCCACTTTTTTTTATGTGTGATGGAACCGGTTCCCAGTGGCTCTTTTGCTTTTTCAGGTTGCCGACCCCTGCTCTAAGGGAAAAATCATGGAAGAGATGGGCAATAATTTACCCATTCTATCATGAAGTTTCTGGAAATACAATGTACACCTTTAGGCTAATATCAGGGTTTAAATGTAGAATTGTTACCATTTTAATAACATGAAATAAAAGAAAGTGCTAGTGGTAAGAATTATATTATGCATCAATAATCAAAGTTACAGAATTTCTGTTTTTAACTATATCCCCATTTAACTGTATCTCCATTTATTCATGCAGGTTTACAGAATTTATACATACCAAATAATAAAAAGCAGATATAATTTGATTCAGTGTATTATACAAAAGCAATATCATCTTTTAACTTCTGCAATTACTGTAATAAATATATCAATGTTATATTATTTTTAAAATGTTTCATATAATGGCTTTCATTTGAAGATTAAACTTTCTCTGATAGAACTAATGCATAAAGGAAATGAATCAATTTCTATTTATATCATACCTGAGGGAGTGTTAAGGTGATTCCACATTTTCAATAAACACTTGATAAATCTTGATGTGCTTTATCTGTGATAGGTGCATTAGAGTTTTATGAACTTTAAATTCCAGCTGGAATAAATTTCCATCCTTGAACAGGCATACTATATTTGATCCCACACCGTTCTTACTGTAGATCTACACCTCTATTTTCAAGAAGTTTATCTGAAGTATTAAGGATCTTCAAATAGTCCTTTCATGATAGCCGTAGCCAAAAGATAATACGACAGAAGCATGGCTAACACTTCAATTGTCAAACCATAATATCTTGGAGGATGCATTGACATTCGGACTGGAGAGATCATTAACTTTACTATTTGTCCCCATAAATGAATGCACGATTGGAAGAAAGTTCCAAAGGCTTGTTGATTTAGTGAAATAAATCAATAAACTAAATAGGCTTGAATCACAGAATGTTTTCCTTGAATATGGAGTTGAAGGTTAATTGATGAATAAGAAGGGAAATGATGTAAATAAAGCATGCCTGGGAATAAATATCATGCTCAGCAAGGGGTTCCAAACTGAATATTATTTTTTATTTTTTTATTTATTATTTATTTAAATTTATATGCCACCCTTCTCCCTGAGGACTCAGGGTGGCTCACAACAATAAAAATTAAAAAACATAGGATGATTTTTTTTAAAAAAAGAATTAAACAATAAATACAATAATTATGTGACAATTTAAAAAACCTGATAAAAACCTAATTAAAAACCGTAGTCAGTCCAGACCCGCTTGTTGGAACAACCAAGTCTTCAGGTCACAGCAGAACGACCGAAGGTCAGGGGTCATCCGCAGCTCCGGGGATAATTCGTTCCAGAGGGTCGGTGTGCCCACAGAGAAGGCTCTCCCCCGGCATTGCCTGGCCAGCGGCACCCTGAGGAGGCCGACTCTGTGGGAGTGAACCAGGTGATGGGATGTTGACAATAGCAGCAGGTGGTCTCGCAAGTACCCTGGGCCTAAGCCATGCAGGGCTTTAAAGGTTATTACCAGCACCTTGAATCACACCTGGAGGGCAACCGGAAGCCAATGCAGCTTGCGCAGGAGTGGTGTAACATGGGAGTACCGAGATACTCCCATGAGCACCCACACGACCGCATTTTGCACCAGTTGAAGCCTCCGGGTGCTCTTCAAGGGCAGCCCCATGTAAAGAGCATTGCAGTAGTCCAGGCAAGAAGTGACGAGGGCATGAGTAACCATGCATAGGGCATCTCGGTCCAAAAAGGGACACAACTGGTGCACTAGGCGAAACTGTGCGAAGGCCCGCCTGGTCATGGCCGTTAAATGATCTTCCAAATTGAGCCATGAATCCAGGAGGACACCCAAGTTGTGAGCCCTTTCTGAGGGGGGCAATACCTCCCCCCATTAAAAGAGAAGGAAATAGTTGGACAACACGAGATGCCGGTATCCACAGCCACTCGGTCTTGGAGGGGTTGAGCCTGAGCCTGTTCCTTCTCATCCAGACCCGCACCGCCTCCAGGCACCGGGACATCACGTCAAGGGCATCACTGGGCTGGCTCGGGGTGGAGATGAATAACTGGGTATCATCCGCATATTGGTGATACCTCACCCCAAAGCCACGGATGATCTCCCCCAGCGGCCTCATATAGATGTTAAAGAGGAGGGGGAGAGAACCGACCCCTGAGGCACTCCACAAGTGAGGGGCCTCAGGGTAGATCTTTGTTCCCCTGCCAATACAAACTGCAAGGGGCCTGAGAGGTAGGAGGAGAACCACCGTAAAACAGTGCCTCCCACTCCCACTCCCAAGCCCTCAAGCCGTCACAGCAGGATACCATGATCAATGGTATCAAAGGCCGCTGAGAGGTCAAGTAGGACCAGGACAGAGGAACAACCCCTGTCCTGGGCCCTCCAGATATCATCTACCAGTGTGATCAATGCCGTTTCCATGCTGTAACCGGATCTGAAACCAGACTGGTATGGGTCCAGATAGTCCGCTTCCTCCAGGAATTGCAGGAACTGACACACCACCACACTCTAGACAACCTTTGCTACAAAGCGAAGGTTTATTTTATTTATTTTATTTTAATCCCATTTATATCCTGTCCTTCTCCGAAGACTCAGGGCGGCTTACAATCTAAGCACAAATCAATGTGCTTAGCAATAGCCTTCATTCTATGTATATGCCTGCTTATTAGGGCTTTCGCCCCCCCCCAAGCGGCATTATTACAAAGTCAGCTTATTGCCCCCAACAATCTGGGTCCTCATTTTACCTACCTCGGAAGGTTGGAGACAGGACCGTAGTTGTTCAATGAGGACGGGTCCAGAGCAGGCTTCTTGAGGAGGGGCCTCACCACCGCCTCTTTCAAGGCAGAGGGGAAGACACCCTCTGTCAAAGAAGCATTGACCACTGCCTGGAGCCAGCCCCGTCACCTCCTGGGCGGCCAAAACCAACCAGGAGGGACATGGGTCCAGTAAACAAGTGGTAGCACTCAGTTTACGCATGATCCTATCCACATCATCCAGAGTCACAGGGTCAAACTCACCCCAAATGGTATCATCAAGACCTGACCCCTCCACTCTGCTGGACTCCGCCCTGTCGGAGTCCAAGCTAGTCCTGATCTGAGTTATTTTGTCCTGCAGATACTGTAGAAATTCCTCAGCCCTACCCTGCAAGGGGTTATCCCTTGGTCCCTGATTAAACAGGGAGCGGGTCACTCTAAAAAGGGCAGCTGGGCAGTTATCTGTGGATGCAATGAGAGCAGAAAAGTAAACACGCTTTGCCGCTTCCATTGCCACTAGGTAAGACTTAAGATAAGTTCTTAGCTGTGTTTGATCAGATTTGGATCCACTGGACCTCCAACAGCTCTCTAGGCATCTTTTCCGGTGCTTCATCTCCTGAAGCCCCTCGGTGAACCAGGGGCCACCCGGGGTCTGCGCTGGATCAGAGGCTGCAAAGGCACAACTCGATCCAGGGCCCCGGCAGCCGCCCTCTCCCAGGTTTCAACTAGGGCCTCGGATGAGTTGTGGTCCAGAGAGGCAGGAAATATCCCAAACTCTGTCTGGAACCTTTCAGGGTCCATCTGGTGCCTGGGGCAGAACCACCTAATCGGCTCCACCTCCCAGCAGCAAGGGATGGCAAACTGAAAGTCCAGTCAGAGAAGGAAGTGATAGGACCATGACTGGGGTTGGATGGCTAAGTCCCCCCTACCTAGATCATTAATCCACTGCCCAGAGATAAAAACCAGGTCAAGTGTGTGCCCTCCATTATGGGTCGGGTCCTGAATTATTTGAGTCAGGTCTATGACCGTCATGGAAGAAATGAACTCCCAGGCCAACTCAGACGCCTCACCCACGGAAGGCAGATTGAAGTCCCCCAGAACCATAAGCCTGGGGAACTCAATCGCCAACCCAGACAAGATGTCAAGAAGCTTGGGCATGACAAGTACATGATCAATAGGCCCAACTGAACTCCAGGACCCCACTTCAAAAGGAGAGTTTCACATCCGCCTATCTGAGGGACAGTGGCCTCTTGCGGACAAAGACTCTCCCTAACAATAACCGCCACCCCCCCGCCTCTGCCCTGGGCCTGCGGCTGGTGAAGCACCCGGAAACTTGGTGGGCATAATTCCGAGAGAGGAACACCCCCCTCTTGGCCCAACCAGGTCTCTGTGATGCGAGCCAGGTCCGCGTTCTCCTCCTCAATAAGATCCTGTATGAGGGGAGCCTTGTTCCCCATGGACCTGGCATTGATATATACCAACCTGAGCCCAGGGTCCTGATATCCTATGCCCCTGGGGGAGCAAGAAGAGCAATGAGGGCAGGAACAGTCCACCGCTTGAAGACAGTGGTGGTCCGTTCCCCAATTACGATAAAACCCTCTACTCCCATATCCTCTGCCCCTCCCAATCACCGTCAGAATGGAAAGACCCTTCTCCCTCGAAGCTGCATCCCGCCCAACTCCCTACTCCCCCCATGATCATCCAATGGTCTGGATTGCTTTCCAGGTCGAATTCCCCCAAGTTCACTTCGGATCCCTTGGGCCTCCCCCCTCCCGGATCCCCTTAAAATATTACTTAAGAATCTTTACAAAAATCCCCTCAGACTACTCTTTGCGGCATACCAACTTTCGGGGTCCCACAACCCGTCATCAAGGGAGATCTTCCATAAAAAAGATGGACACTCCTGCTAGAGGGGGGAATCTTGCAGCGAGTAAAGTTCTGCTGTAGTGTACGCTAGCATACAAAAAGGAGAATGGTAAAATCAGACAATGAAGGATGCCAACAGATGGAAACAATAAAAAGTTCAGTCAGCCTGTGGCAGGTCCCAATGCCACAATCGTGGTAACAATGATGGTATGGTCAACGGCGGCAATGGCAGAAGCTGTAATAAAAGTGGTGATAACAACTCCAAAAAGGGTGCAGTCCTGATGACAACAATGGTGGCCCATCGTAGTGGACCTAAAAAACCTGGCTCAGCCACAGGGGAAAAACAGCTGCAGCCTCCGCAGCAGCAAGAGGGGGGGAGGCGAGCACAACAGCAGCTGCCATAGTTGCAGCAGTAGCGCCACCTAGTCCACCACATCCACAAAGCCAGGCTCGCCGAGTGGCGGATGGGTGGAAGGAGCCGCAATATCAAAGCCCCCCCTCCACAGCCCCTCCAGTCACAACCCAAGGTCCTATGACAAACTGCACAGGCAGCTTCAACTTGGCTCTGGTTCCAATCCACTCGGCTCAGCTCCGTTCGGCTCGGCTCAACAAAGGAACAGCCGAGTTGGTCGGCCCCACCCAGCCGCCAGCATCCTCTCGCCAATATGTTTGAATGACCGGCCTCTCCTCCTCCTCCGTCCTCCACCATTTCCAGGCATATCCCGATGGGGGAGGGCACCAACGCTCCAGCGATAGTTCAGCTGACTGAGTGGGGACCAAATGGTGGTAAAAAAAAGTCCCTGTGGCCACCCAACAAAGCCGAAATCCATTCATCCTTAAGCGCTCAGAAACAGCAGACAGCCATCATAGAATGACAAAGTGTTGGCTTATTCCCTTAATTTTACACATGAAAAATGTTTATGCAATGTAGAAGTCCCAACATGTGGAATTGACAGTATGCTATATGTTCTTTGATAAAAATAGCTGCTGGTCAAAACGATTAAAAAAACAATTAGCAGAAGTTGAACTAGAAAAGTTGACTACTCTTTCATACTTCTAGTATGATCTCCCTTGGGATAAGCCATGTACACTAATTTGTGAATAAATTATTCCTGATGGCACAGCACATTTCCTTCACCTTGTATCACATTGATTTCTTTTTCTCAATAATTGTACTTTTTTTTAAAAAAAAAGTCCTAAGCTACAGTCATAATACTTTTTTAATTTCTGTGCCTAGAAGCATTCTTAAAATATGGTTAAAACTAGTACTTTTATTTACAGCATGCTGGTTTCCTTTAAAATAATAACAACAACAACAACATATGATAATAACCCTGACTTAATAATTGTTGTTTAGGAAGACAAAAAGTCTGGATAATGGACATGGCAGTACCAGGAGACAGCAGGTAATTAGGATAGTAATAAAACAGTAATTCCAAGAGAGGATACTGTCACTGTAAATTTCAACAGAGCAGCAAATTAGGTAATAGGTAATAAATACAATAGACACTTCTTTGGGAATTTCTTTCTTTTTCTCTATTAAAATTCCTGAATAAAGAATGTGGTCTAAGCCTTTTCTTTCTGGAGTTTAATTGAGGTCAGTTGAAATCATATCAGTGTCAGTTTAAGTTAGAATTGAATGAAGATATTGAGGTAGTAGGCAACTTCTGCCTTTTCAGATCGACCATCAACAGTACAGGAATATGTTGCAGATTAGCACTTAGTAGGGCAACCATGAAGGTCTTGGAAATTGTATTCAAATGTCAGGATATGTCTATACCTACAAAGATCAGAATCATGAAAGTGACGTTGTTCATAGAGAAGCAAAAGTTAAAGCTTGAAGAAGCAAGATAGGAAGAATATTGACATCCCTGAATTTTTGCATTAGGAAAGACTCTAGAGAATATCACACACAACCAAGAATGCAAATAAACAAATCACTGAATAAATTGGCACAGAATTAATCATCAAGCTCAAATTATTCTATTTTGGGCACTATATGCAAATATATAGCTTCCTAGAAAAGGTTTTAATGTAAGGGAAAAAGAAGGAGAGGAAAAGGATGACCGGCAGCAAGGTGGATAGACAGTTGCAATAGGGGCACTATAGGAAAAGCTGAAAGACCAGGTTAGGGACAGGTCATCATGGATACATCTACTATATGGTCACATGTGGATAATGAATTGACGACATGAACAGAGGGATATAGTCAAGATCATGTGAAATGTTAATACTACTTTATAATGCCTTGGTAAGGCTGCACTTGAAATATTGCATCTAGTTTTGGTCACCACAATATAAAAAAAACATGTTGAGACTCTAGAAAGAGTACAGAGAAGAGCAACAAAAATGATTAAGGTATTGGAGGCTAAAACATATGAAGAATGGTTGCAGAAATTGGGTATGTCTAGTTTAACGAAAATAAAAACTGTAACATGATACCAGTGTTCCAGTACCTATGGGGCTGCCACATAATTAGTTTTACCCCCTTTAATTGAGTCTGTCTGTGGCTTTTGGAAAGTTTTCTTTGAAGGTAAACTGGCTTAATTTAAAGCTAAAGCTTTTTGCAATTGCCGGAGCCTTTCTGTTTGCGTTGCAACATTGTGACATGTGACACACCTGAGGTGGTAAAGGTAAAGAAAAAGGAGGTAAAGAAAAAAAAATGGAGTTTGTGTTTATTTTCTCGTTTTGCACTTGATTACTGTGTCTTTAAGGGAAGGGATTGGGGTGGGGTGCATTCTTACTACACTGTGGAAGAGCTCCGAAGGGCCAACCAGTTAGGCTCAGGAGTCTACAAACTTAGAAACTTTAAGACCTGTGGACTTCAACTCCCAGAATTCCTCTGAGGGTTGAAGAATTCTGGGAGATGAAGTCCACAAGTCTTAAAAGTGCCAATTTTGAAGACCTCTGAACTAGCTGTTAGTGGTGCATATTAATAAACATAGATAAATTCATCATACATTTGTCAGTGCAAAGGGAAAGTGATTCAGCAAAGGAACAGCCACCAAAGAAATTAAAACTGGTACTTTTCCCCTTTTTTCTACAGTTTGTAATAGTTTATTAGATTATAGAATAAAATACAAAAATACAATAGCAAACAGTAGGACACAATGGGGAGGAAAAAGGGGGGAAAAGTGATGGGGAGAAGGGAAAAAGAACAGAGTTCCTCTGTTGCAGTAGAAGGAAGCATTAACATTGAACATCAAGTTTTTTACTTTTCCATAATATTATAAACTATCCATTTCTATAACAACAAATGAATCTAATCAGTAAAACCCAAAATACCCCCTCTTTTTTTAGTCATCAAGTTTTTGACACTTTGCTAAGCACTTTGTTGTTGTTGTTGTTAGTTGTGAAGTCGTGTCCGACCCATCGCGACCCTATGGACAATGTTCCTCCAAGCTTTCCTGTCCTCTACCATCTTCTGGAGTCCATTTAAGCTCACGCCTACTGCTTCAGTGACTCCATCCAGCCACCCCCTTCTTCTCTTGCCCTCAATCTTTCCCAGCATTAGGCTCTTCTTCAGTGAGTCCTTCCTTCTCATTAGGTGGCCAATGTATTTGAGTTTAAACTTCAGGATCTGGCCTGAAGAAGTCAGGGTTGATATCCTCTAAGACTGACCGGTTTGATCGCCTTTCAGTCCAGGAGACTCACAGGAGTCTTCTCCAGCACCATAGTTCAAAGCCCTCAATAATTTGGCACTCAGACTTTCTTATGGTCCAACTTTCACTGCCAAACATTGCAACTGGAAGACCATAGCCTTGACTATACGGACTTTTGTTGACAGGGTGATGTCTCTGCTTTTTAGTGTGCTGCCTAGATTTGTCATTGCTTTCCTCCCCGGGAGCAAGTGTCTTTTAATTTCTTGGCTACAGTCCCCATCTGCAGTGATCTTGGAGCCCAGGAAAATAAAATCTGTCACTACCTCCATTTCTTTCCCATCTATTTGCCAGGAATTGAGAGGGCCAGATGCCATGATCTTGGTTTTCTTAATGTTTAGTTTCAAGCCAACTTTTGCACTCTCCTTCTTCACCTGCAACAAGAGGCTCTTCAGTTCCTCTTCACTTTCTGCCATTAGAGTGGTATCATCTGCATATCTTAGGTTGTTGATGTTTCTCCTGGCAATCTTAATTCCAACTTTTGATTCATCTAGCCTTGCCTTTCTCATGATGTGTTCTGCATAAAAGTTAAATAGGCAGGGTAACAGTATACAGCCTTGCCAGACTCCTTTCCCAGTTTTGAACCAATCAGTGGTTCCGTGTCCAGTTCTCACTGTTGCTTCTTGACCCACATATAGGTTTCTCAAGAGACAAATAAGATGGTCTGGAACTCCCATCTCTTTAAGAACTTGCCACAGTTTGTTATGATCCACACAATCAAAGGATTTAGCATAGTCAATGAAGCAGAAGTAGATGTTTTTCTGGAACTCCCTACCTTTCTCCATGATCCAGCGTATGTTGGCAATTGGATCTCTAGTTCCTCTGCCTCTTAAAAATTCTGCCTGTACTTCTGGTAGTTCTCGATCCACATACTGCTGGAGTCCAGCTTGTAGGATTTTAAGCATAACTTTACTAGCATGTAAAATGAGTGCAATGGTGCGATAGTTTGAACATTCTTTGTCACTGCCTTTCTTTGGAATTGGAATGTAAACTGATCTTTTCCAATCCTGTGGCCGCTGTTGAGTTTTCCAAATTTGCTGGCAAATTGAGTGTAGGACTTTTACTGCATCATATTTTAAGATTTTGAATAGCTAAGCTGGAATACTGTCACCTCCACTAGCTTTGTTGTTGCTCAGTTGTTTTTAATCCCATTTATGTCCCGCCCTTCTCCGAAGACTCAGGGCGGCTTACAATTAAAGCACAAATCAATGTGCTTAGCAATAGCCTTCATTCTATGTATATGCCTGCTTATTAGGGCTTTCGGCTCCCCCCCAAGCGGCAGCTTATTGCCCCCAACAATCTGGGTCCTCATTTTACCTACCTCGGAAGGATGGAAGGCTGAGTCAACCTTTAGCCTGGTGGGATGCGAACCTGCACTAATTGCAGGCAGCTGGTGTTACTTAAGGAGGCATTAGCCCACTGCTCCACCAAGGCTCTCTCTGAGGCCCACTTCACTTCACATTCTAGGATGTCTGGCTTGAGGTCAGTGACCACCTCATCATGGTTATCAGGGACGTTAAGCTCATTCTTGTATAGTTCTTCTGTGTAATTTTTCCACCTATTCTTAATCTCTTATGCCTCTGTTAGGTCCCTGCCATTTTGGTCTTTTATCATGCCCATTTTTGCATTAAATGTTCCCTTCATCTCTCCAATTTTGTTTAAGAGATCTCTAGTCCTCCCTATTGTATTGTTTCATTTCTATTTCTTTGTACTGTTCATTTAAGAAGGCATTCTTATCTCTTCTAGCTATTCTCTGGAATTCTGCATTCAATTGGGCGTATCTTTCTTTTTCTCCCTTGCCTTTTGCTTCCCTCCTTTCCTCAGCTATTTGCAAAGGTTCCTTAGACAGCCATTTTGCTTTCTTGTATTCCTTTTTCTTTGGGATGGTTTTAGTTGCTACCTCTTGTACAATGTTGCGAACCTCTGTCCATAGTTCTTCAGGCACTCTATCTATCAGATCTAATTCCTTAAATGTATTTGTCACCTCTACTGTATATTCAACAGGGATATGATTTAATTCATACCTGAGTCGCCTAGTGCTTTTCCCTACTTTCTTCAGTTTAAGCCTAAACTTTGCAACGAGAAGCCACAGTCAGCTCCTGGTTTTGTTTTTACTGACTGTATAGAGCTTCTCCATCTTTGGCTGCAGAGCACATAGTCAATCTGATTTCTGTGTTGACTGTCTGGTGATGTCCATGTGTAGAGCCGTATCTTAGGTTGTTGGAAAAGAGTATTTGCTATGACCATTGTATTCTCTTGACAAAATTGTATCAACCTGTGCCTTGCTTCATTTTGTACTCCAAGGCCAAACTTGCCTGTTATTCCAGTTATCTTTTGGCATCCTACTTTAGATTCCAATCCCCCATGATGATAAGGACATCATTTTTTGGTGTTAGTTCTATAAGGTGCTGTAGGGCTTCTTAGAACCGGTGGTTGGGGCATAGACTTGGACTACTGTGATATTGAATGGTTTGCCTTGAATTCAAACTGAGATCATTCTGTCATTTTGGGGATTGTATCCCAGTATTGCTTTTCCTACTCTTTTATTGACTATGAAGGCTACTCCATTTCTTCTGAGGGCTTCTTGCCCGCAGTAGTATACCTGATGGTCATCTGAATTAAATTCACCCATTCCTGTCCATTTTAGTTTGCTGGTTCCTAAGATGTTGATGTTTAGTCTTGTCATCTCTTGTTTGACCACGTCCAGCTTTCCTTGATTCATGGATCTTACATTCCAGGTTGCTATGGAGAAAAAATCTTTACAGCATTGGACTTTCCTTTCACCACCAGATACATCCACAGCTGAGCATCCTTTAGGCTTTGGCCCAGTGGCTTCATTGTTTCTGGCGCTACTAGTACTAGCCCTCTGCTCTCCCCCAGTAGTATATTGGACACCTTCCGACCTGAGGGGCTCATCTTCCAGGATCGTATCTTTTTGCCTTTTGGTACTGTCCATAGGGTTTTCATGGCAAAGATACTGGAGTGGGTTGCCATTTCCTTCTCCAGTGGATCATGTTTTGTCAGAACTCTCTGTTATGACCTGTCCGTCTTGGGTGGCCCTGCATGGCATAGCTCATAGCTTCATTGAATTACGCAAGCCCCTTCACCACAACAAGGCAGTAATCCATGAAGGGGGCTTTATTCTTACCATACCACAGAAAGGCATGCCAGCCAATCTGCAGGTCATACCCCTCTAGGTATAGTAATATTTTGTCTCTAAGTGTTATTGATTCTTTAATCCACGTTAAGATAGCTGCTTGGTAATATAACCTCCAGTCTGGGAGTCCAAATCCTCCCCTTTCTCTAATGTCCTGTAGCAATTTCACTTTAATTTTTTTTCCCTTGCCAAATAAATTTCAATATTATGGTATTCAGTTCATCAAAGAAGGCTTTTTCTAATTTTACCAGAATAGTTTGAAATAAAAAACCCGTATTTTCGGTAAGATATTCATTTTAATTGAAGCTATTCTCCCCATCATTGACAATTGGAGATTTTTCCTCTTTTCTAAGTCCAGTTTTATTTGTTTCAATAATTTTGTATTGTTCTCCTCTTTTACTGTTATACATCTTGCTGTTAAGTAAATTCCCAAGTACTTAACTTTTTTTTAACTATTTGAAGATTTGTTTTTCCTGCAAGTTGTGTTTTCTGTTTTTCTGTTAAGTTCTTTGTCAAAACTTTAGTCTTTTCTCTATTTATTATCAGGCCTGCTACCTCACCATATTGTTCTATTGTGGCCAACAATTTTGTGCTTGTTTCCAGAGGTTCTTCCAATATAAAGACCAAGTCATCCGCGAATGCCTGCAATTTATATTTTTCACCCTTTATCTCCAGTCCTTTAATCTCAGAGAAAAAAAAATATATTAAGATACCTGAATGGCTTTCAACAATAGAAGCCTTTGCTTACCCAAACTTAATTAACTATGATAAACTTGTAACATATAAAGACTTACTGGACAATGAAGGAAGATTGAAATCTAGAAAAGACTTACAACAACAAGGTATTGACCTATCATGGTGGCCATACCTACAAATCCAATCAAGATATGAAAAAGACATGAAAACAATCGGGCTCTATAAGGAAATGACAGAACTTGATCTTACATTGCTAAAAACAGATGAAAAGCTGATTAAAAAACTTTATAGATTAATGCTTAACTTAAAGTGAAGGAGGAACAAGTTAAAGAAACAATGATAATATGGGCAAAAGATGTGGAACATACTATAGAGCTTGAAGAATGGGAAAAGTTATGGGACAGAAATATTAGATTAACCAAAGCTGTACCATATAAAGAAAATTTGTATAAAATGTTTTATAGATGGCACATGACACCAGTGAGACTAGCCAAAATGTTTAAAAATACTTCAAATGTCTATTGGAAATGTAATCAAAGACCAGGTACTTATTATCATATATGGTGGTCATGTCCTAAAGCAAAAAGATGATTAAAAAAACAAATAGAATTTAACCCAGAATTGTTTCTGTTAGGAATGATAGGTCCCAACTATGACAAGGAGAGCGGATACTTAATGTTACATGTATTGACAGCAGCGAGAATTTTTTTTGTTATTGAAAAGTTTTTAAATACATTTTATCTTTAACAATCCCTCCTCCCCACCTTCCACCCAACCCTTCCTAGCCCTCCCTAACCCTCCACCCTCCCCTTCCCCCCTCCCCCCTCCCCGACTTCCCAGAGCTAAATACAAGGTATAAAAGTAAAATCAATCATAAATAACCATATGCTAACAACAATAAACCATTAAGTCTATTGCACTCTAGCTCATATGAAATGACTACAAGCAATACTAATATAACCTAAGCAGCGAGAATTATGTATGCCCAATATTGGAAAAATGGAAAGTTACCGACTGAAGAAGTATTAATCAAGAAAATATTGGATTGTGCAGAAATGGATAGATTAACTTTAACAATTAAAGAGAAAGAACTTTCAGTTTACTATAGAACTTGGAACAAATTTTATCAATGGCTAGATAAGCGAGTTAGAGAGAAAGGAATGTGATATGCAATTTTGAATTTATTTGAGTAAGAAAAATACTATACATTGAAAACGTAGTATTGTTTATGATAATCTATTATACCTACCATTGTTATTATTAGCTTTACTAGTTTTATTTATATATATTTACCCAGTCAATATGTTGTTTGCCAAATATTGAATGTTTTTGGGGGAAACCCCAAACCTCACCCTCAACCTTTCCTGTACCCTAGCCCAAATTCCCATCCCATTACCCCCCCTTTTAACCGTATAAAAACTAATATTTTTTTTTCAAAAAACAAACAAAAAAAACTTTCAGGTTTTTTTCCCCAGATGTAAATTGTTTTCCCTAATTTATTTAGAAAAAGAAGGGGTGCCAAAAATACCTATTGACGGAAGACTATAAGAGTTTCATGCACTATCCCAAAATATTTTCATGCATTTCATTCAATCACATACCATATTTCTGCATCATAAGCATCCGGTGCTAATTTAAAAAAAAATGATAAATGATGAAACTATCTTTTCATGCTAATGTGTCGATATCCAGTACAAATGTGTGATAGGGATAATGGTCTGATTTTATGATGCACATTTTGAGACTTCATCCACCACTACCACTAACCCCATCTTCCATCTCCAAAGCTACATCTCCAAATTCTAACATGCCTGCTGCTCAATTGTATGTTATTTTTATTAAGAAATTTGATTGAAATATTATAGTCTAATATAGTCTAAAACTAAAGAAAAAAGAATAGAGGAGTAAAAAGTGAGTAAGTAAGTAAGTAAGGAAGGAAGGAAGGAAGGAAGGAAGGAAGGAAGGAAGGAAGGAAGATTTTTTTTTCTTTCTTTCATTCGTTCTTTCTTTTTTTAAAAAAAAATCAAGATTACAGCCTGGGTCAGAAGCAAAGTATGAACAGCAGATGGAATATGAGGATGCTATCCTTCCGGCTATGAAACTAGATCAAGTTTCTGATAAACAGTTTGAGGCTCATGGGGATAATAACTGACTCCCAGACTGATAAAGATTTAAGACACCATCTTATAAACAACCAACTCCAGACATTTCCGTTATCCATGAAAAGACCTGTCAGCTTGCCAATTCAAAGAGTAGCAGTTAAAAGAAAATACAGTATTTCCCACCCTAATATACTTTGAGATACTGGTTTTAGATGGGAAATAGTTGCCAGAACCTAATCCTTTCTTCTGAATAAATCTTGCTTTGTGAGAAAAATATTTCTGCTTTAGGCACTGGCCAAAATAACCTGAAATGTATGTGCCTCCAGTCAAAATCCTCACAAATGTTATTTTACCTGTGATAAGAATCTAGTTCTAGATTCATATTCTAATTCAATTTATTGCAGTCATAGACCAGTACTGACAATAAACAAAATAAAAATTAAGACAGAGTTAAAATGCTTTTGTAAAATAGCCTAACATCTATAAATAAGATCAAGGATACAGCCTATATTATTTATAATGTAAACCCTAAAAATATATTTAATATGAAATATCTAAAATTGCAACAAAGTAACAATATCTAAAATTACTGACTTAACGAAGTAATGATATTTTAAAATTTCAATGAATTACAGTTACAAAGAATGCAACGCAGGATATTGCCCATCAGAGTTTGACAGATCTTGTGCTGCCACACAATTCCATTGTATGATGCTGAACTAATGATGAATAACTGGTAAGGATACCTAATACTCCTTTCTCTTCCCATTTTCCCTACAACAACAGGCTTGTGAGGTGAGTTGGAATGAGAGAGAATGACTGGACCAAAATCACACAGCCAGTTTTCTTACCTAAGGTAGGACTAGAACGCATTGTCCCAGTTTCTAGACTGGTATGTTAACCCCACAACCAAACTGGCTTTCAATTAGGTAAATAATCACTCAGATAAGCTTGTTATTGGGCCAGAAGGTTGTAAGTTTAAGAACTGACATTTATCAGACTAAGAAGCTGAACTTGAGAGGCAAAGCTAAATTGAGAAAGTAATATGTTATCTTCTTGGCTTTATTGCAGTAAGCTGTGCATTTCCAAATATCTAAGCTACTAAGATTCTAGTTCTCTGAAGTGGACAGGACAGAATAGTCAATATTCCAATCAATTTGAAAGTGGCTATAGCTCAGTTCAAAATCTTGTGTAAAATGAAAGTTATTCTTATTATTTTATGCTGAATTTGCTTAGAAGCAATTAAGATGCAGTCTCAATAATCAAATATGTACCCTCTTAACATTTATGTAATTTCATAAAACAGGCCAAGTAATAAATACAACATTTCTTCTTATTTAAATAAGCACTTTTACATACAATATAGTTCCCAACAAAATCAAAGAAATCCATTGCTTTTGCCGTACAAAAGCTGAAAATATCAATGACTCTAATACTTTTCTTATTTAGACTTTCATGGAATAACTGGATTTAATCATGCATTCTCTTAAATGTCTTGCATATATTAACCTTTATACTGTGAATAAAATTAAAATATAGTTATTAACCTGGGGGAGGGATAAGCAGCGAACAGTTTTTATTTTATTTATTTATTTGCAGGGCTTATAAACTGCTGCAATCTATCAATTCTGAACATCTTCATGCCTATCATGAATTCACTGTGCAGGTTATATATTTAATAGAATTTTTATAATGACACCATAATGTTATCAGAGTTTTCCAACCTTTGTGGACCAGCCGGGGGGGGGGGGAAGAGCGAATGATTCCAAATGAGTGGCAGGAAAATATGTGTGCAGCTCCATTTGCACATGCAATGGGCATGTGTGGTCACCGCTCGCACAAATTGAGCATGTGTGCCCACACTTGCCTGCTGCCCACACAAGTGTTTTATGTACACACTCACTTCCATGGCCCGGTTCCAAAGGGCTCAAGGACAAGTAGTGGGCTGTGGCCTGGAGTTTGGGGACCCCTTATATGTACGTGTTCATATGGATTCCACAGATGACCTCTGTGTTGCTAAGTATAAGAAAACTGTTTCTATCCATATACAAACCAGCACAGATTTAAACTGCTTGGGCAGAGGTGTTTTTTTTTTAATTCATCAAACAAGAATTACAAATTCAAATAAAGAAAATAAGAAAATCAAAATGTGACAGAGAAAATAGGCAGTGCCTATTAGAACAGTTTACATTGCAGTTTGAGCAGCTGTTCACATGCATTCACATGAAAGATAAGAGAATATTATGTGAAAATCGTGACCAATATGACAACTATTACTAAATAAAGCTTAATTTTATACCAGCTCTGTCATTTTGTTTCAGCAATATTTATAGATATGAATACTAACAGGCAAAGGAACTAATGCACGAACCTCTGCATTTTATTTTGTTGGAAGGGATACTTGTTTTTTTTTAATCAATTGCTGGGCAATGTAGATTTTCAATATTTACAGAAATTAGAGAAATGTGATGAATTCCATTTAAACAATGACCTTTGCTCTGCACAGTGGGAGAGCAAAATTTTAGAATTAAAATTGCATTGTACATTTGAGAGATTAAGGGTGCATTTATGCATCCCATAAAAAGAGTTAGATGCAAACATATGTGTATTCTGAAAGCTACATTCTGTGTATTCTGAAAGCTAAAGCTTGCCTTCAGAAGTTGTGGGTGCTTCTTCAATGGAGGTTTTTAAGAAGAGACTGGACAGCCACTGATCTGAAAAGATATAGGGGGTTGGACTAGAAGACCTATAAGGTCTCTTTCAGGTCTATTCTATTCTAATTTATTCCTATTTGCACCTGACATACTGTTTTTCCAGTCATGAGCTCATCCAGTTAGAGAGGAATGTTCTCTGCTTCACTGAAACCTTAACATGATGAAACAACAATATATTTTGATACCATCATTGCATATAAATTGACATAAAAATTGGACCAAAATAGGTATAAGTAAACAGAAATAAATGGTGACAGGAAGATACTGGTAAAACTACGGGAATGCAGACACCCAACTAGATTTTCTGTCATTAGCTTAGCAAACAGCCTAGGAAAGGGAAGCAGTCTGAAATGAAAATGACTATCCTTGTCAAATTAGAACAATCCCAGCACTAGTGTAGAGCAACAGGCTTTAACAGTAAAAGGAATTGCAAGTTGAAAACTGTGGAATTTCATGGAAACAGGTCAGCACGAAGAGAAGACCACCTTAAGGCCAGATGTGGAGGCAGACTGAGGAGTCCCAGTGTTATTCCAGAGCAAGAATAACAAGATGCCTGACAATCAGAAGTCAAGGGAGACATCATCTAATTGGCAATGTTTAGAGAGAACTTCCAAGCAGCAAACAACAGCTAGTTATGACATTGATTTTAGATGCAGTCCATGTATTTAGGCTGTTGAAATGGGAAAATTTTTTACCAATGCAGTTTTTCTATATTAAAAAAACAACAATGGCCAAGTAGGTCATAGATCCACAAGCAAGTTGAATGCATTGCATCAATGTACCTTATCCAACCCTTTGTGTTTGTAAAGTTCAAGTAAAATCAGGTGAGGAACAACTACTCCAGCACAAGCTTATTATTTTGGTTTTGTTTTTTCCCCAATGAACTTTCAATTGATTTTTGTATTTATCATTTTTTGCAGATTGCTTATTCTACAGTATATCTCTACTTAATTCTATTTTTATTGTTCCATTATCTCTTGTTTAATAGATATTTTATTGTTTTTTAACTATAACAATCTCCAGTGCCTGGTGTACAGTGTGTTGTCTTGGTTTCTATTTTAACAAGAAAAAAGGACAGTAATAATTAATTAACAGTCAATAACGATTAAATTTGATAATTCCATAATTAATATATTAATTAATGATACATTTCTTTGATCTTCCCTTCTCCCATTTGTATTTTCCTTCTTTAACCTTAGCCAAATATAATTCTTAATATTTTCAATATATAAAAGATTAGGTATAGGCATTTTTTATATTTATACAAATAATAATCTCTCTATATAACATTTTTTCAGCTTATATTATTCTCATAACCATCATCTCATTAGTTCAGCATGCATCCTATTTTTATAATTTTTGTTCGCTTAGATTCCCTTATGTTCAATCCAATTTTTATCAGTCATAATTTCTTCATATTAGCCATCTAACTGTCTAAATTTTCCCATTTAAGTACATCATCCCAATATTTTATGTCATCCATTATACAAATACTATACTTTTTATCTGTCTTATAGTATCTAGATATAACATCCTTTTTAATCAGTTTATATTTTACTTATATATTAATAAAAGTTACATCAACCTACTATTTTAACATTTAATATATTATAAAACATAGTGTATTACTTAAATCTCATTATCCTTCTTGTTATAAGGCCCCTTTATGTTCGAAATTCTCTGTTTTTTTAGCCATATTCAAACAAATGTTTATTCATGTAATAGTCCATCTGGTAGGGTGAGTCAAACTTCTTGTATGTGTCTCTTATCTTCTTCCTTTGCCAAGTAATTTTGCAAGTTGATGTAATCGGCTTACCCAACAGTTCCTGTATTTTTAAACAAACGTTGGGAATACAAAAGATGAAGTAAGTAAGATAAATTCTTTCTGTCCCCCAAACTTTAATGGTTCTCCTAGTAATTCCATTTTTCTTGTTGTATCAGAACCTTACAGATTTCTTTCCTGTTTGTGTCAAATTGTAATTCTTTTCCTTTGTTGTTTCATCAATTTGATCATAGTCTTCTAATTTGTAGTCTGCTGTCTGATTTGTTTGTTCCTTTGTTGTTATTTCCTGGGTATTTTTTAATTGTAGATTTAGATTGAAAATATGCTTATTTAAATCCTCAAGGTTATTTCGAATTTCAACATGGTTTGAGTCTATTGTCATTTGTATTTGTCCTAACATTAAATATATTTCCTCCGGGAAAGTATTTATCTTGCCTTAAAGTATTGCTTCTGGAGGCCCTTGATTTTCAGTTGTTCAGGAGAAAATATTGAATGTGGCATCTTGTCATTTTTTGATACATATGTGATATCCATGTTGTTTCCCCCCTTCAAATAATCTTTCATCAATGTTTTAATTCAAATGTCAATTTATCAGTCAGTCAAAATTACAGATTCAGTATATTGTTGTTGTTGTTAGTTGCGAAGTCGTGTCCGACCCATCGCGACCCTATGGACAATGTTCCTCCAGGCCTTCCTGTCCTCTACCATCTTCTGGAGTCCATCTAAGCTCACGCCTACTGCTTCAATGACTCCATCCAGCCACCTCATTCTCTGTCGTCCCCTTCTTCTCTTGCCCTCAATCTTTCCCAGCATTAGGCTCTTCTCCAGTGAGTCCTTCCTTCTCATTAGGTGGCCAAAGTATTTGAGTTTTAGCTTCAGGATCTGGCCTTCTAAAGAGCAGTCAGGGTTGATCTCCTCTAGGACTGACTGGTTTGATCGCCTTGCAGTCCAAGGGACTCGCAGGAGTCTTCTCCAGCACCATAGTTCAAAGGCTTCAATTCTTTGGCGCTCAGCCTTTCTTATGGTCCAGCTTTCACTGCCATACATTGCAACTGGGAAGACCATAGCCTTGACTATACGCACTTTTGTTGACAGGGTGATGTCTCTGCTTTTTAGCGTGCTGTCTAGATTTGCCATGGCTTTCCTCCCAAGGAGCAAGCGTCTTTTAATTTCTTGGCTACAGTCCCCATCTGCAGTGATCTTGGAGCCCAGGAAAATAAAATCTGTCACTACATCCTTCCTGCAGATTCTCCTCTAAAAGATTAGCCAATAAGCCAAGGTTTTTCTTTTCCATAAACAGTTCTTAGGTTTAAGCAACAGTCCAGGTGTTGTTGTTTTTTTTTCCTTTTCTTTCAAACACATTTTAATTTTATAGCTAGCTCCTCCTTAGTTCCCAGCTGTCTTCAAGGTTATTTGTAATTCAAAGGAACAACTTTTTCTTTGTTTCTAGGCATTCTGCCAATTTCTGAGTCCTCATTGTTGGTGTTCTATTCCCTGATTCTCCACTAGATGTCAGCAGATATTTTTTTTTCAATTTTTCTTTAAATCAAAAAGTTATTTGTTATATATTTTTATAATTTCATCAGAAATTTTTCAGGGTATAATCTTGACAATTTTTTAGTTCCTGGATTTGACCAGACTGAAATATTTTAAATCAAATTTTAGTATATCTCTTTCTACCTTTTATATTAATTCATCACTTCCATCTGTAAGGGAATGGGGATATAGTCCCCTCCCTTCACTTCTGGAAGTTTTCTTGCTTTTGATTTCAAGGATTTAAATAGTACAAACAAGAAAGAAGATCAGTACTCTCACCAATTCCAAGCACGCTGTTCACTGATGTTTAGGTTCATGCTCTGGGACTTTGGCTGCAAGCAGCTTGGGCTAGATGCTGATCTCATGCTAGCCTTTGTCCTGTTGTGTTTGGAGGGCTTTCCCCAAATTAAACGAAGCGATTGCCATCACTTCATGATCAATGGGGTGCCCCTCCTTCATGGTCACCTCTCCAGGGCAACTTCGGACCCATCTAGAGTCCCACAAGCAGGAAGAAACTAGCCATGGAGAGCAGAGGTCCGCTCTCACATGGCCATGTGCTGCAGGTACAAAACCCAGAAGTCATTGTTCCATTAACTCTTATTGGACAAAGAAAATAATAATAATAACACAAAGCAATAAAAAATAAAGAATCTAAAGTACTCTAGGACTTTAGAATTCAAACAGACAAGCATTTACCATATGACACTCCAGGCATAACAGCTATGGAAAAGAAAGACAAAAAATCTGGACAGTGGATGTCATAGCATCTGGAGACAGCAAATTAGAAGAGAAAGACCTGAAGAAAATCGCAAAGTACAAAAACCTGGAAATAGAAGTAGGATTAATGTGGCAAAAGAAAGCAAAGCAAAGGTAGCTTCTTGGGTACAATTCCAAAACATCTGGAGCACCACTTGAACATCATCAGCATGGATAAATTCACCATAAGTCAGTTGCAAAAGGCAGCTTTATTTGGAACAGCTTATATCCTGTGACAATAAATTTAACACCATTAAACAACAACATCTGCCTATCCCAGGTCCTTAAAAAGGACTCGAGAGGTGGATAAAAATGTCAAAATCAATCTAAATATGGGGCTGACTGTGTGATCAATGTTATAAATAACCATTCATGGGACTGAAGCTATATCCTTCATTTCCAATATGTATTGTCTTAAATTTTCCCTTTCAATTTTACAGTTTTCTTTTATATAAAATCCTAGAGGAAAAGCAATTGCAGCTACCTCTTTTTTTTTCCCCCAAATATTTAAGCCATTTGAGAAGCTTTGGAACAATCCAGATTTGACAGATTTACTTCATCTTTACCTCTAATGTCCTCAGAAGGTTTCATATTCAGGACTGATTTGTATCTCAAGAGTGTGCCTGGTGTAGGTATGCATGTCAAGGAAAAGCGTACAGTTGAAAATATAAACTTCATCTATTAGAATGAATTTTGAAGTGTTAAATATGACTTTTTTCCACCTGGAAGTCATCAAACAGTAATTATCCATCTGGGAAGTTGCCCTCTTATTGCTAGGCAGCTGAGGCAACGTTCAAGCAATGCAGTGTAGATTTACTTAACTTAGATTTTATGGATCTAAAATACAATCATAATTAGAAGTATTTCACACTGTGAAAATTAAGGACTTCCTAATACTCAACAGTACTGTATTTGATTTTGGCTATAGTTTATATATATATGCGATTATCCTAAAAATCCGAGTCCCAGGTACATCCAATAAAAACAACTACTAAAAGAGTGCTAAAATGCTGATCTCCGGGAAGAAATTTTTTTTATTCAATACCAAGCTTTAGTCAACAGCTGTTGACGTTGTCAAGGTGTGAGAGCTGTTGACAGAAGCTTGGTATTGAATAAAGTTTTTTTTGTCCCAGAGATCAGCGCTTTAGCAGTCTTTTAGTAGTCGTTTTATATATGTATATGTATGTATTTATGTGTATGTGTGTGTATGTATGTATGTATGTGTATGTTTGTGTGTATGTATGTATGTATGTATGTGTATATGTGTATACTGTATGTGTGTGTGTGTGTGTATACACACACACACACACACTTCTGAGGAAAGCAAATCAAAGGAAGAAGAAAAAACTGGATTGTTTTGGCAGAAAAAAACTACACTTCACTCTTTTTTTTCAGACTACTTGCTTATGATCTAGAAATCTGAAAAGTGATTAATGTGTCAAATGATACATTTAGACAAAAGACCCATTAAAAAGGATTGTTTAAATTGTGTTTTTAACAGTGCAAAGCTGCAGACTTTATGCATCAATCTTTTAGATGCTGTGATGTCTCTACACCTTCAAAGATCAGAATTGTGGAGGGAATTATTTTCCCTGTTATGTTCTATGGGAATGAGAGCTGAACTTCAAAGAAGCAGGATAGAAAGAGCACTAACACTTTGAACTTTAGTGTTGGGAAGTTTTCCAGCTCAGTCAATATCACACATAGCTAAGAAAACAAAACAAAACAAAAGAAAGAAATATTAAACAAATGCAGAATTGTCCCTCGAGGCACAAATGGCCAGGTTTGTATTATTAAATTATGTGAAAAACCTAGCTTTCCTAAGAGGAAAAGTTAGAAGGAAAGAGAAAAAGAGTGTGACCAACAAGGTATATGGACTTCATTACAGAAGATCTGAAGGACCAGGCTGGGGACAGATGGGAAGAAAAATCTGTGAGGATGGCACTGATTTAATAATGCAGAATCAACAAAAACATGCAATGTATTTAAAATTATTTCTCAAACTGATACACAGATAAACCAAAGCATGCTGACTGCAAATAGCACTTAATGATAGAAATAGGATTGTTAATGCAGAAGCTAGGATTTCAGCACCAAACATATTCAATTACAGATGAGTCAAATGCATGTGTGTGTGTGAAGGCACTAATGAACACTAGTAAGAACTGAGAACAAAGAATCTTCCAATTGCCTGTCAGTTGAGGAAGAATCATCTGCCATTGAATAATAAGAAGAGAAGAGGCTACTGAATGAAAAAGAACAGCCAAATATATAAATGGACATATGAGGATGGTTGGCATACAGTATGCAGATAAAATCAGCTCATTCCTTAATTTTAGAGAAAGAGAGAGAGAGAGAGAGAGAGAGAGAGAGAGAGAGAGAGAGAGAGAGAGAGAGAGAGAGAGAGAGAGAAAAGAAGAAGAAAAAGAGAAAGGAAGGAAGGAAGGAAGGAAGGAAGGAAGGAAGGAAGGAAGGAAGGAAGGAAGGAAGGAAGGAAGGAAGGGCATTCCTCTTAAGATGATTTTGTTCCCATTTCCTTTCGTAAAACTCGAAGTCCCTTTTTTAATGAATAGCTTTTGCTTTTAATTTTTAGCAAGCACTCCATAGGGTACTGAAAATAATATGAAAACATTTTTTTCAGATGTTTTGTTAATTACTAAAGACAAATGGGGGATAAATGGATTCAGAAATGCTCTTTAGTGACCACTTAACTGGACAATTCACAGTATTTGAAGAGATCAAAGAAAGATTGAAGAAGCTCCTTGAATTTTCTTGGACTTCTCACTAGTGTCTCGACAGCAAAAATCCAGCCTTTTCTTTCAACCAAATTTAAGTCTTATTTTATTTTCTTCAGAGCTGGTACATCAAAATATTTTAAAAACTCAGAAAGCTTCACCATTACATTCTACTCCTTCTGTATCATTTGGAACTTTATGACCAAGAAAATTGCATTGAAGATGCTGGCAAGATTGCAGGAGATGTCTCTGATGTTGAATTTCTGTATATAAGGATAGACACTTTTTTCCAACCTAGAGGAGACATTCTGACATATTCTATTGTTTCTGGAAAGCAAACTCAGAGTTAAATAATTGTATCTGGAGACAGTTTAATGGGCATTGTTATCTGCAAATGGAATTCTAGCTGTGGTCTGTGTAAGACTTAGTAGTGTTTTATTCCATTAATATCATGCAGGGCTTGTTCCTAAATTACAATGGTAAATAGGAACAAAAACATGGCTGCCAAAAAAATAATAAAGGAAGAGACCATTTTACAAGGCTTAAAAAATAACCATTTTTTCAGTTACAAAGTGGTTAACCAATATTTCATTTTTGCCTTTCAGACATAACCAATTTTCTTGTACATATCCTCCCTTAAGTGTTCTTTTCTTACATCTACAGATGTTAATATCTCCTTTAGCTTCCTTGCTGTGAGGATGTACAAATAGAGCAATATAACATTTGTATTTTTGTTGTCATTGATGCACTCCCCTAGACCTCTGAGGTTTCTCCATGGAGGTTTCTCCATAGCCCAGTAACTGTAACATATTTGCCTAAAAAGTAAATCAATTGCACTAAACAAATATAAAATCAAACTCCAAATTTGGTCTTTAAAAAGATTTTGGGACAAGACAGAATGAATGTAATAGGTAAAACTAGTTAGGCTGTGGCATTACTTGGACTGCTCATAAAAGCTTAATGAATAAATTTTCAACCTCACTAAAAACAGTGAGAAGCCAACCCTTAGTCTCACGTTCATCAAAAAGCACTCTTAGATGCGTCAAATAATCATTTCTCTATGCAATTTAGGAGGTCCAAAGGGCAAAAGAGTTCTGAGGCCTATAACCAGCTTGGAGGATGGCGAAACATATTCTTTAATACCTCCTCTTTAATACCTCCTCCTCACGTCCACCAACCTACTCTGATGCATATATCCATATTGCCTTTCATCCTTCTACACAGTTTTGGTATATTCAAATCTGCTTCCCCCTCCCATGCTCTTTTTCTATACCCCTATTTTGCCTTCATTTCCTTTCAAGCATGGGACCATCAGACAGCAACAATGGCCTATCCCAGCACCTTGGGAAGGACTTGACAGGTGGACAAAAATGCCAAATTCAGTCTAAACATTTGGTTGACTGTGTGACAAATCATAATAATTATAAGACATGGCAAAGCAAAGTATTACATGGCAAGCACATAGAAAAAGCAAAAAGCTACAACCAGTAGACAAAGCAGAACACAAGACCTGGCAATTGCTAAGACTAGGAAAGTTGAAGAAAGAGACAGGGACTAAATTCTGAAGGCAGGAGAAGAAGAAATGGATGGAAACTAATCAAGGAGAAAACCAACCTAGAACTAAGGAGAACTTTCCTGACAGTGAGAATAATTAATCAGTGGAACAATTTGCCTCCAGAAGTTGTGGGTGCTCCAACACTGGAGGTTTTTAAAGAAGAAACTGAGCAACCATTTGTCTGAAATGGTCTAGACTCTAGAGTTTTATGCTTGAACAGGGAGTTGGACTAGAAGACCTCCAAGGTCCCTTCCAACTCTATTATTCTGGCTGCATATGACCAAACCTAAGACAAATTCATACAAAGCCAAACAGGAAGTGCTTTAGATGATTTCCTACAAGGGTTTTGTTTTCAACCAGTAATAATATTAAAGTGAAGATTGAAGTGGATTCTTCAGTGTTTTCTCAAATATTATTTCAGTTTCATATTGGTTAAATGATTTTCTCTATGCAGTGTTGAACATAGCCAGACTACTCACAAAACACAAAAATTTGCATCAGATTACTGGCCCAAAAAGGCAGAGGATCGAAGCCAAACCATAACTTTCTTTCCTTCCAGCTTTACATACAAACAAACTGCTTGCCAATTTCCTATACTGACATTGCCAAAACACTAAAATGAGTGTAGTCTTCTCTGGAACATCCATCTCCCAATGCCACCCTCTGAGGTCATCAAAGATTGAGGCCTTAGAGACAGGAACATTTTTCCAGAGCACTGAGTTTATGTGTCATCATCAGACAAAAGTTGCAAAAAGTCACATCTTCCTCAGGAACTTCCTCAGAGGAGTTTTTAATATCAGCACATCATGGACAGCAGCCATTTGAGAGCACAATTTCTTTCCCAATGCCAAATGCACTCGGAAAAAGGCACTAGGTTTGTCATGGATTCCACATAGCCCCATTTCCTTTCTGCTTGAGTAGGAAAGCAGCTGGCATTGCTCTCATAATGCTTTATTCTGGAGAGATCTTTATCCAAATGTTCTAAATCCATAGCCTTAATTATTCTATATTGCTGTTCACTGAGTTATTTATAGTGCAATATCCAAGTGCCATTTGTTATTTATTTAAAAATGCAATATATTGAAAATGTTATCCTTTCAAACAAAGGGAAGGAATTTAATGTTTTAGTTGATTATTCTCTGCTTTTATGACATTTAAAAGACTGATATAAAATAAAGAAAGAGAGAGACAAAAAACAGATGAATTGATGATTGGGATTACAGTAGCCCATTATATTCCTATAAAGGACTTCCAAAATTTAAATAAAATGGATCCTTCTTCCTATAACATGAAGATCTACAAGGTATTGGTGAATGAAGAGAATAGCGGAAAGTCAAAGAATTATCCTTCTACAGCAATGGTTCCCAACATTTATGACTTGGCAGCCTGGCGGTGGGAGAGGGGAACTGGCCTGTACAAGTGGTGGGGCAGGGTGCATGCATGTGCACCCCAGCCCACCACTCACACTAGCTCCACATGTGTGTCCGTGTGTGTGCCAGTCAGTTGCTCAGCAGCCTGGTTCCAAACAGGCCGCAACCCAGTAGTGGCCCATGGCCCAGGGGTTGGAGACTTCCGCTCTACAGAATGGGCATAAGAATGAAGAGGTGGATAGTGAGAAGACAATAAAGATTGAAGGCAACTGGACTAGGAAGGCAAATAATACAGAAAACTCATAGACAGAAACTGCCTAGTGCATGGAAGAGTAAAAGGGAACAAAGACCCTAAATTTCAAAGACTCTTAAAAGTTGATCAAATAGACAGGGGATTAGAGGAGGAATTGTTTTCCCAAATGGCATTTAGTCATTTTTAAAATAACTTATGTATGACATTTCTGACCACTTTTCTGAGTTTTACATTAAAAAATGACAACTGGTGATAACCATCCAGGCAGCCATCTTGTAATGTTCAGTGGAGTTGATTATGTTACACTGTTTAACTTGCATTAATACCTTTTGCTTCCGGTGGCTTGCACTTAAGCTTACATGTACTGTGAAATTCTCTTTATGAGAGAAATGGGAGATTCAATTTGAAAACAGTGTTCTGGAATATGTGGCCTCATCGGTCAGGTTTTCCTGAGAAAAGACATAGCTGCTTTTATGACTCACAGGAAGGGACTGTGTGCATTCTGAAATACCTCTTTTGAATCAAACCTGGAGCATTTAATTAACTAATGCATGTCTTAGCAAATGGTGGAACTTGGCTGAACCTGCCTCTTCTTGGAAAATAAATAGGCACTAGTTAATGGAAGACAATTGGGTTACAGAAAAAAACTGAGATGTTGCACTGAAAATGTGTAATGCCAAATTATTTCAACATTGCTGCTATAGAGCTTAGTTTTTATGTGCTCAAAAGTTAATAATCTGACATTAAATTACCATGTGGCCAAAATTATTAACAGATTTATCTCTAATCCCTAAGAGAAGTTGCACAGAGAAGATCTAAGACCACATCTGAGCCCAAAATTTTAGTTGCTAAATAAGACACTTAAGCGAGTTGTGTTCCAATTTACCTCCTTTTGCCACAATTGTTAATCACTAATCACTGAAGTTGTTAAGTGAATCATGCAGTCATTAAGTGCAGTGGCGTAGTGTGGGGGGTGCAGGGGGGGCCGGCCGCACCGGGTGCAACATCTGGGGGGGCGCACTCGCACTGAGCTGCTCAGGGAGCCCCAAGGGCTGCACAGAGTTGGCTTGGCTCCGCTCTCGAGCTGCTCTTTCTTGCAAAGCGAAATGAGTCCGGCAGGTGAGATGGGCGGCCACATAAACTGAATAAAATAAATAGAAGCGGCCAACTCTCCGCCCAGGCTCAGGCCAACCGCAAGTGCCCCGCAGGCGCCCTGGCAGGTTTGGCCGAGCGAAGACGGACCCGCTGGCCGGCCGGCCTAGCTTCATGCGCATGCGTGGCTTTATTTAGTGGGGCTCACGTGCGAGCTTGAATGCAGCGGCTCTTGCAGGTCGTAGCCCCGCCCAGCCGCCCTCGAGAGGGACCCGGAAGCATCCCGCATGCACGCAACTCTTCTTGGAAAGTCTACGCCGCTGCGGGGCGCGTCTTTTCAGCAGTGCCATGACGTCACCGCCCGCCCGCCCCTCTATTTCCACTTCCGGTTGCCTTGCCCCGGGTGCTGACAACCCACGCTACGCCACTGATTAAGTGAATCTGGCTTTCCACATTGACTTTGCTTGCTGGGAAGTTTACAAAAGGTGATCACATGACCCTAGGACAGTGAAACTGTTATAAATACATTCCACTTGCCAAGCACACAAATTTTGATCATGTGACCATGGGGGGAATGCTGCAATGGTTATAAGTGTGAAAAGTGAGTATAAGTTCCTTTTTTCAGGGCCATTATAACTTTGAATGGTTGTAAGCTGAGGACTACCTGTACACAGAGCAGGAGGAAAAAGTAGATGCAAGAAATCTCATGATTGCTTACTATAAAAAGGATTTACTCAGATGTTGCTGGCATCAATTCTTAGCTTGTATTTTATTCATTTTTTTTATAATAACTTACTTCTGAAATCCCAGGATAATTCTGTCTCTCTTTAATTGGATTCCACCCTACCTTTCCGGTAAGAACCTGTGACAGCTGCCAAGAAAACTACATGACCACATCCAGTATGAGTTGAGTTCAATGCAAACCAGAGTTAGCTTGACATGTAAATACATTCTGTCTCTTCAAGAAATATGAGCCATTTTCAAATGTCATAAGATATCAACAACCTTTCAGTGACATCTTAGAAAAGATTTTAAAGTCAGTACATTGTTATGGTATAAGGTCACAAGACATGGGAGTAAAATAGATGAAAGAGAGCATACCGGAATGAAGGAAAATGAATTCTAAAGATTTGTAAACTACAGGATATCACTAGAAATATTGTCAGCAGTAAGAACTTAACAAATAGTACATTGTTATGATTTATTGCCTTCATATTTCATATGAGTTTGGACCGTGGTAGATTATGACCAGAAATATTAATAAAATGCAAATCTTCATGTTGTCAACTTTAGAATGGTTGCAGTCATCTTTTTCCTTCTCATTCCTAGTTGTCACATAGCATGGAGGGAGGGGGTTGCCAGGTGTTGCGCTAAACCAGAGGTATCAAATTGCCGGCCCACGGACCGGATGCATCACTCCATTCCTGGCAATGGGGAATAAGCTCTGATACCTCACATGACATCACGAGTTTGATATGTCTGCACTAGACAAAACAGACTTTCTCTCTCAGACTTTCTCTCATGGGAACCAAGGTCATCGGTTGCTCCTGAGACTGCAGGCCAGGCGTTTCATGAAAAGCCCGCCAACAAGCTGAGTGGGGAAACATAGTTGCTTGCATAGTTTTGGGGGTGGGATTTCTTAACTTTGTATTGGAGAATTGTTATGCATCTCTTCAGACTTGGTTTCACTTTTAAAGTACCGATACTCTGTATCAATTAACATGTTCTTTGAGGAATTTGCAAGCCTCAGAGTTCTGCTTTATTTGTCTCTGTCGATCGGAACCATGACACATGTTTCTACACTTTCACCCTCAAGCTTTACACTTTTCAAATATGTTTGTTTTACTCTACACAATAAAATGTTACCAAAACTAAGATATTTATATCAAACAAGTAAAGGAAGTATGTTTAAGTTCTGAACTGATAAAATAGCTTCACTTGCTGTTAAAAAATATTCAGCACCAAGAATAATATACGGTATGTGTACTATACCATTCTTTAAAACTACAATCATGGGATAATGGATTGGATCCAGATTTATTCACACGTAGAATTGATCTACATGCCATTTAAGTTCACTTGAGTCTGGATCTACAAGGATTATTTATTTGAGTTCCCCTTCTCAAATGATTTTATGTTTGTTAGTAAGGGTAGCAGTAGAGGAATAGACAGAAAGGTATTTAATTTCTAAAAACTGAAATAACTGGCAGAATCTGCAGTTACAGGTGGTCCTTAACAAACGAGAATAATAGAAACTGCCCATTACAATTGTAAGTCATGACAGTCATAAATCATAAGTGACTGACCCAATTTTACAACTTTTTTTTTTTTGCAGAAGTAGTTAAGTGGACGCTACAGATGTTCTGCACTCATGGTTTGCTATAGGGCCAATTTTGTTGAACGTAACTAACTGCTAGTTTTTGGTAAATTAGTCTTAAAATGCAATCATATGACCATGGGACACTGCAGATGGTTGTAAATGTAGCTGTGTTGCTGAACACCTGAAGTTCAGTCATGCAACTGCAGGATATGTGTGACTGTCAGAACTGTGAATTCAAGTTGTAAGTAGTCCACAGGTAGGTCTGTCATAACTGAACAGTTGCTAAGTGGCTGGTCATACGTCGAGCACTATCTGTATACTCCTGATTAATTGACAAGGTCTGTAGGGAAGGTTTTGCTGCATGAAATTATTTATAGTAGATGATCTTCTCAGTGGTGGCACCTTTTATCTAGAGTAATACTTCTCATTAAATTATTGGGAAATCTATTTCTACTACTGTTTGTAAGCTGCCCAGAGTCACCTATGGATGAGATGGAGACCCCTGCGGATTTTACTCTGCCAGTCGTTACCAATTATAGGGTGGCAGTGCTCATCTCCATTTCAAGGCCATTGAGCCAGAGCTATCTGAAGACATTTCCATGATCACGTGGCCAGCATGTCATCACGAAGCACTGTTACCTTCCTATCGAAGTGGTACCTATTTATTTACTCACAAATGCATGCTTCCAAACTGCTAGGTTGGCAGAAGTTGAGATGAGGATGGGAACTCACCCATTGCATAGCACTCGGTTCTTGAACCTGGGTTTCCGGCTTTCCAGCCGATAAGTGCAGCCTCTTAACCACTAAGCCACTGTGTTGCCCCCTGGCAACACATAAATCCAATAAATAAATTTAAACAAACAAACAAAAAACAAACAAATAAATAAATAAATAAACAAACACACAAACAAACAAATAAATAGCATAGTAGATGCTGAAGACCTACTATGTAGTTCTTCCTGTAATGAATAACTGGTAAGTAGTTTTGCATCATTTCCACCTCAGTTTTATATAGATAGACATTACTCTTGACTTTCTACATTTAATATTTCATTTAAAGATATTTATTATAATCCATTCTGAGATATAAAAGCATAAAATGCATTAAAGTAACAAACAAGTGCTTCTTGTTTTGTCCATCTGACAGCTCTCTGAGGCTACTTTGCAGAAAAGTGTATCCTGAACTTTACACTGTGTGCTGACTTCACTAATATTTTTATTCCTTACAGCTCTTAGTTTTATGTATCTGACCTTCATGAATTTTCCTTCCCAGCTGTGTATTTACTTTATTTCTCTGTCAGCTCTTACAAGCTGATATGAAAGTCAGAGAAGTCATTGTGGTTATTATCTAAGTATTTACCACAAGACAATCCTTTCTTGAAGTTCTCCTCAGCAGATTTCTTGAGAAATTGGCTTTCATCAAGAACAAGTATCTGAAACACTTGACACACAAATAAAAATAATTGAAAACAGAGCTTAAAATCAACCTTTAGAAACTTTCTATTCTCCTTTTCAAGAAATAGATCTGCAGGCTTGATAGTCTCTTAAATTAGCCCCAACTCTGCTTCTTTCTACAATATGGTACAATAAGCAAACAAACAAAAAAAAAGCAATTTTACTTCTGCTTAACAATAATGCAAGCACAAGAAGCCAGTAGTAATTTGGTGATGATCTCTTGAGATGAAGGATGAGGCAATCAGAGTATGTATATGGAAGCCTCCCCCCCCAAAAAAAACCAAAAAAAACCCAAACAAGCCAGTCTTGTATAGTGGTTAAATCTGAAGATTGTGAATTCTAGTCCTGCTTTAGGCATGAAAGCCAGCTGGGTGACCTGTAACCAATCACTAGGAGACTGTGAGTTCTAGTCCCACCATAACAATAACAATAGTAACAATAGTAACAATAACAATAATAATAATGATAATGATAATAATGTTGGAAGGGAACTTGGAGGTCATCTAGTTTCTAGTCCAATCCCCTTAGGCAGGAAAATTGGCTGGGTGCCTCTGAGCCAGTCACTCTCTCTCAGTCCAACCCACCACACAGCTTGTTGTAGGGAACATAGGAAGAGGAAGTAGTATTTTATATGTTTGCTGCCTTCAGTTACTTATAAAATAATAAAGTTTGGATTAAAAAAATCTAAAAAAAACATAAGAAGAGGCAGAGTTTAATTATGCAGTCATAGCTGCCACTTTGACTTTTTTTGAAACTGCCCATGAAATGTTCCTGAGGCCCCTTTGGCTCAGATATCATTTTAGCCATAGCTTGATAAGAAAGATGCTATTCATTTTAGGGCCAAATTATAATTCAGATTGTAATATATTTGGTTTTTTTTAAAAAAATACTACCAGTTGTATACTATTGAATGAATGAAATTAGTGATAAAGATGATAAACTTCTGGGACCAGTGTTAAATTTCTCCCAATATAAATAAAGATGCAGCTATTGTCAGGTATAGTTTGTCCTTAATGCATATGAATTGATAATAACCTTTTTTGCAATAGAAAAAGGTCATTTCTGTTATTATCACTGTAATTTATTGTAATTTACTGATTATGTTATTAATATTATATACTTTCAGTTTCAGTCTTACAGTTCAAAGTAGTCATTGGCTGAGAATGTGAGGGTTGGATCCAAGGTTTATAGGTGGTTCAGTCATGTGCTGACTACATTTTCCACTCACAAAACAATCATAGCTGAAATTGCATTATTTTTTAAAAAGGCATTAAGGTTCAATGGACTGCTGGTTCCACAAACCTCAAAAAGAAAGCATTATTAATGGCTAACATGCTAAAGACCTGAAGAGTCATATGAACTAGACTTTTTCATGGCATAAGACTTTATTTAAATTAGAGGTGATGGGGTATTAATCATTACCTTCCTTTTTCAAAAAAATAAATGCATAATACTTTTAATAAGTACCACTAGGTTAAAATGATAAAATACAATAAAAACTGCCTCTAATTCACCTTTTCCTTCCACCTTTCTGGAACTATTTTCCAGGATTTGGCTATCTTGTTAAATATTATACTCATCATATTAAATTCCTTCTCTTTCTATTTTCACATAACTTTATCCAGATGTTGGAATGTATTAGCTAAACTCCTTACAGTTAATATATTATATATAATTCATTTATGTCTTGATGCTAATCTTGTTGTGTTCATTTACTTGCTAATAAAGCCAAATATAATATGGATCCTTCCCATGTACATACCATAAACTTACTCCACATAGTCTTATGATTGATTGAGTGACTTATCAACCATGATACTAAGCTTTTATTTTCATTCATAAATTACATTTTCTTCCTTTCTACAATCTTATTGTGTTGTGCTATATGATTTCCCTAAGAGTAGTCTGGATACAAATAGAAGATAGCCCCGTAGATAGGGCTCGCATATATATATAAATGGGATTAAAATTTATATATATTTTATATATATTTTAATCCTATATATATATATATATATATATATATATATATATATATATATATATATATATATATAATTTTAATCCCATTTATATATACACACACACACACACACACACACACACACACACATACATACATATATAGAGCCTTGGTGGAGCAGTGGGCTAATGCCTCCTTAAGTAACACTAGCTGCCTGCAATTAGTGCAGGTTCGCATCCCACCAGGCTCAAGGTTGACTCAGCCTTCCATCCTTCCGAGGTAGGTAAAATGAGGACCCAGATTGTTGGGGGCAATAAGCTGACTTTGTAAAAATGCCGCTTGGGGGGGCCCAAAAGCCCTAATAAGCAGGCATATACATAGAATGAAGGCTATTGCTAAGCACATTGATTTGTGCTTAAATTGTAAGCCACCCTGAGTCTTCGGAGAAGGGCGGGATATAAATGGGATTAAAATTATATATATATATATATATATATATATATATATATATATATATATATATATATATATATATATATATATATATATATATATATATATATGACATAGGTATTTATACCTAAGTGCTATTGCTATTACTATTGCTATCAGCCCGACACTGCTTGTTAGTTACCAACTGTTAGTAATTGCTGGAATTCTTGAAATACCATATAGACTTAGTCCCTACCTGTGTTGTTCAAATACCTGGAAATACTAGGTTTGTTATAATATAATTATATATTGTAGCTAAAATATAATTATATATTGTAGCTAAAATATAATTACATATTGTAGGATGTTATCAGATGTGCAAACTGCCTTTACAGTATGTGGAGAAACATGAGTCTTTATTGCTGATGCACACTGAATAATTGAGAAAACCAAAGAATATCAAATAAGAAGTCAGAATCTGCTTCACTGATTATAGAAACACCTTTGTTTGTGTCAGTCATGCCAAGCTGTGGAAAATGCTCCAAATAAAATGACTTTTTATTGTCTTCATGACAAACTTATATATTAAGTCAAAAACCCCTAATACAGACAGAACATAGCGACAAACTCTGGTTCCCAGTTGGCAAAGGAGTGAGATGAGGCTATATATGCTCCCTTTATCTATTCAACCTATATCCTGAATATATATTAAGGGAACCTGGATTGGAAGAAGATGAGTATGGTTTCATTGTTGGAGGATAGGGGAAAATGCAAAGAAACTGCAAATCCTAGTAATAAAACTCAAGGAATACAGGACTAAAATTAAATATAAAGAAGATCAAACTAATACCTTGGAACTGACAATGAAGATACAAAAGCAGTGGATAGCCTCTTCTTTTTAGAATCAATCATCAACATTAAAGGAGCAGGCTGCTGAAAAATACACCATAGCCTAGCACTTGGGAGAGCAGTCGTGAAAACCTTGGAAATATTGTACAGCAACAGTTGTAAAATATGAATAGATTTTTTTAAAAAAAATGTTTTGGAAGTGTCTGGACTAGCAACAAGGTGAATGGATTTAAAAATAAAATTCTTCCAAATTCTTTTGAAATGCAACTGAAGTGATGAAATGCTGGAAGGAATATTTATTTTAGACATTTGCATGGGAGTGACAATGATACCTCAGAGACTATCCAAGAAAAAAGATGATGCAAAGGCACACATAAATGCTGAGAGAATATAAATGCAGAAATGATGCTAAGTGTGCCAGTCAATCTTTTGTGCTTAATTCAGATTGAAAGACTACACAAACATAAAATGAATCAAATTTGTAAAGAGGATTTATGCTTGGAACAGTGTGTGCAGACCAAATTATTAAGAAAGGTATGAACACGAGAAAGTTTCTTCTACATTTGTTGATTTAGAGAAAGGGTTAAGGTTAGGATTAAAAATAAGTAGATTTGAATATTATATAGGTTTTCCATGCATATGGAATTCATGTTGGTTCCAAGTTGGTTGAAGAATCAGAAAAGAGCAATGTGTGAAGGAAGTAAAGTATGTAAGAGAATAAGATGACTGCTTCATTTTCTTTATTTCTGAGCTTTCACTTTACTGATGGTTAGTCCACAATTTAGAGCTACTTTTATTTTGTGTCCTGGCCCACATTGCATTTCTTGTATGAATCATTTTTGAATGTTTAGATCCTCATTGACTTCTTTTGTTGTCTTCCTTCTCTCCCCACCTCAGTGTTTTGTTTTCCCTTAAGTTTGCCATTGGTCACTGTTCTTCAATGTTTCCACTAGTAGTACTTCCACAGCTAAGTCTTCTTAGCTGGGATATGAAAGGAGCCCCATTGAAGTGCCTTTGTAGGTGCTTCCAACATGAATGTATGTAGTAGTGGTTAAATCATTTTCTACATATGCTAAACAATTGTGAAGTTTTACCTGTCTTGGGTACTGTTCTGGTAGTTTCAGGCTCATGCTAAGATCGAATTCTCCTCCAGTAAAATAGATCCAAGATTTTACCAAAGCATTGTCCCTTATCATGCCATTGGAATTAAATTAGCATCATACATTTGGAAAGGACACAGTGCACAAATTCATATTAAAGCACCCTGAACATTGTCTACCTAGAATCTGCTTGACCACACCCAGTAAACAGAAGCCACCACATCTTCAAGAAATGGATTCAACTTGTCATTAGCAAACTGTTCATAATATTCAAGTAGACTCTTACCTCCTTATAAGTTACAATTATTATTTCATTTCAGGCACTCTGGGACAACAAGAAAACATATTATGTATTTTTCCCATCTTTAATGAGTTAAGTGGATAGAGTCCAACTGTTTCTCAGTTGTTGCTCATGACTTACAGAATCACTTCATTTGGAATAAAGGTTTGGATCTTTATTTTAGCAACTGCTTAAGAGGACACTCTTCTATAGAACATTTTGTAACTTGTGAATTGTTTAAACTTGAGTTTCACTCTTGTTTTTCTTCTTTATTTTGTATTTCAGCTATGAAATTTATTTATTTTTATTATAATCATGATTATCATTTTTATTCTAAACTGTTTATAATTTTAATTTTAATGATGTTCCCTGTGGATATTTTAACTGGTTCTATGTTTTACTGGATTGCTGCCAATTGCTGAAAACCCTGATTGATTTGGCAGGATACAATAAAATAAATATTCAAGTATCCCTTCAGGCACCTGGATGAATGCTATTTATATTCCTCCTTTCCCCCCCCACAAGGCTAAACAAACTCAGTTCCTTAAAACTCTCCTCGCAAAAAAGTTTCCTGTTACTTGATGAAGTTTATTGCCTTTTTTCTCAAACTATCCTACTTTGTAATAAATGAACTCTACATAAGTTTGAATCTTACCAATACAGAATAGAATGAATCTTTTATTTGGAAACGACATTTCTGTTCACTCAGCTAATTATATATTTATCTTTTCTATAGCCATCTCACTTTAGAATCTCATACTTAGTTTGTGGCCAAATGCTATTCCAATAACTCTTTTCATGGAAATCTTTACCAAGCTTGGATCACCTGTCCCTGATCTTTTCCCAGAATAAACAATTTAGCCAAGAAAGCATTTTTGTCTGTTAAATCAATTCTGTAATTTTCAACCTGGTTTTTATTTTGTAACTGTGCACTGTTTTCTAGAGTAAACTCAGCCCATTCTGCAAATATCTGCAGATCTGATCAGTCTTACTCTCTTATCAACAAGATTAATAAAAAAAATAAAGAAATTAAAAAGTGGAAAAAAAAGAAACCTGTGGCATCCGACTTGATGTCATTCTAGTTTGATGGATAATAACTTGTTGTTGTTGTTAGCTGCGAAGTCGTGTCCGACCCATCGCGACCCTATGGACAACATTCCTCCAGGCCTTCCTGTCCTCTACCATCTTCTGGAGTCCATTTAAGCTCACGCCTACTGCTTCAGTGACTCCATCCAGCCACCTCATTCTCTGTCGTCCCCTTCTTCTATTGCCCTCGATCTTTCCCAGCATTAGGCTCTTCTCCAGTGAGTCCTTCCTTCTCATTAGGTGGCCAAAGTATTTGAGTTTTAGCTTCAGGATCTGGCCTTCTAAAGAGCAGTCAGGATTGATCTCCTCTAGGACTGACCAGTTTGATCGCCTTGCAGTCCAAGGGACTCACAGGAGTCTTCTCCAGCACCATAGTTCAAAGGACTCAATTCTTTGGCGCTCAGCCTTTCTTATGGTCCAACTTTCACAGCCACACATTGCAACTGGGAAGACCATAGCCTTGACTATACGCACTTTTGTTGACAGGGTGATGTCTCTGCTTTTTAGTGTGCTGTCTAGATTTATCATGGCTTTCCTCCCCAGGAGCAAGCGTCTTTTAATTTCTTGGCTACAGTCCCCATCTGCAGTGATCTTGGAGCCCAGGAAAATAAAATCTGTCACTACTTCCATTTCTTCCCCATCTATTTGCCAGGAATTGAGAGGGCCAGATGCCATGATCTTGGTTTTCTTAATGTTAAGTTTCAACCCAAGTTTTGCACTCTCCTTCTTCACCCGCAACAAGAGGCTCTTTGGTTCTTCTTCACTTTCTGCCATTAGAGTGGTATCATCTGCGTATCTTAGGTTGTTGATATTTCTTCCGGCAATCTTAATTCCAACTTTTGATTCATCTAGCCCTGCCTTTCTCATGATATGCTCTGCATATAAGTTAAATAGGCAGGGCGACAGTATACAGCCTTGCCGGACTCCTTTCCCAATTTTGAACCAATCAGTGGTTCCGTGTCCAGTTCTCACTGTTGCCTCTTGACCCGCATATAGGTTTCTCAAGAGACAAATAAGATGGTCTGGTACTCCCATCTCTTTAAGAACTTGCCACAGTTTGTTATGATCCACACAATCAAAGGCTTTAGCATAGTCAATGAAGCAGAAGCAGATGTTTTTTCTGGAACTCCCTAGCTTTCTCCATGATCCAGCGTATGTTGGCAATTTGATCTCTAGTTCCTCTGCCTCTTCAAAATCCTGCCTGTACTTCTGGTAGTTCTTGATCCACATACTGCTGAAGTATAGCTTGTAGGATTTTAAGCATGACTTTACTAGCATGAGAAATTAGTGCAATGGTGTGATAGTTTGAACATTCTTTGGCACTGACTTTCTTTGGAATTGGAATGTAAACTGATCTTTTCCAATCCTGTGGCCATTGTTGAGTTTTCCAAATTTGCTGGCAAATTGAGTGTAGCACTTTTACTGCACTGTCTTTTAAGATTTTGAATAGCTCAGCTGGAATACTGTCACCTCCACTAGCTTTGTTGTTGCTCAGCTTTTCTAAGGCCCACTTCACTTCACATTCTAGGATGTCTGGCTCGAGGTCAGTGACCACCTCATTGTGATTATCAGGGACATTAAGCTCATTCCTGTATAGTTCTTCTGTGTAATTTTGCCACCTCTTCTTAATCTCTTCTGCCTCTGTTAGGTCCCTGCCACTTTGGTCCTTTATCATGCCCATTTTTGCATTAAACGTTCCCTTCATCTCTCCAATTTTCTTGAAAAGATCTCTGGTCCTCCCTATTCTATTGTTTTCTTCTATTTCTTTGCACTGTTCATTTAAGAAGGCATTCTTATCTCTTCTAGCTATTCTCTGGAATTCTGCATTCAATTGGGCATATCTATGTTTTTCTCCCTTGCCTTTCGCTTCCCTCCTTTCCTCAGCTATTTGCAAAGCTTCCTCAGACAGCCATTTTGCTTTCTTGCATTTCTTTTTCTTTGGGATGGTTTTGGTTGCTACCTGTTGTACAATGTCACAAACCTCTGTCCATAGTTCTTCAGGCACCCTGTCTATCAGATCTAATTCCTTAAATCTATTTTTCACCTCTACTGTATATTCAACAGGAATATGATTTAATTCATACCTGAGTGGCCTAGTGCTTTTCCCTACTTTCTTCAGTTTAAGCCTAAACTTTGCAAGGAGAAGCTCATGGTCTGAGCCACAGTCAGCTCCTGGTTTTGGTTTTACTGACTGTATAGAGCTTCTCCATCTTTGGCTGCAGAGCATATAGTCAATCTGATTTCTGTGTTGACCGTCTGGTGATGTCCATGTGTAGAGCCGTCTCTTGGGTTGTTGGAAAAGAGTGTTTGCTATGACCATCATATTCTCTTGACAAAATTCTATCAGCCTGTGCCCTGCTTCATTTTGTACTCCAAGGCCAAACTTGCCTGTTATTCCAGTTATCTTTTGGCTTCCTACTTTAGCATTCCAATCCCCCATGATGATAAGGACATCATTTTTTGGTGTTAGTTCTATAAGGTGCTGTAGGGCTTCATAGAACCGGTCAATTTCATCCTTTTCAGCACTGGTGGTTGGGGCATAGACTTGGACTACTGTGATATTGAATGGTTTGCCTTGGATTCGAACTGAGATCATTCTGTCATTTTGAGGATTGTATCCCAGTATTGATTTTCCTACTCTTTTATTGACTATGAAGGCTACTCCATTTCTTCTGAGGGATTCTTGTCCGCAGTAGTATACCTGATGGTCATCTGAATTAAATTCACCCATTCCTGTCCATTTTAGTTCGCTGATACCTAAGATGTCGATGTTCAGTCTTGTCATCTCTTGTTTGACCACATCCAGCTTGCCTTGATTCATGGATCTTACATTCCAGGTTCCTATGGAGAAAAAATCTTTACAGCATCGGACTTTCCTTTCACCACCAGACACATCCACAGCTGAGCGTCCTTTCGGCTTTGGCCCAGTCGCTTCATTCTTTCTGGCGCTACTAGTACTAGCCCTCTGCTCTTCCCCAGTAGCATATTGGGCTCATCTTCCAGCGTCATATCGTTTTGCCTTTTGGTACTGTCCATAGGGTTTTCATGGCAAAGATACTGGAGTGGGTTGCCATTTCCTTCTCCAGTGGATCACGTTTTGTCAGAACTCTCGGCTATGACCTGTCCGTCTTGGGTGGCCCTGCACGGCATAGCTCATAGCTTCATTGAATTACGCAAGCCCCTTCGCCACGACAAGGCAGTAATCCATGAAGGGGGGATAATAACTTAGGCAGTCTATTTGACCAATGTTGCAGGAATCCACCAAAAGTATAATTAAATTAGCTTTGTAATCAGAATGTTATGGTACATTTTTCCAATGTTTGGCAGAAATCAAAATTATATGTCTAACATTCTCTAAAAAAATATTTTTGGTTTCTTCCTCTGTTTCTTTTACTTTTCCATCCATTGACATTGTTCATGTTTGTATGTATATATGTATGTATACATATATACAATCATAAACAACATTGATGGATATAATAAATAATAAACCTTTATTGTCAAAGTACAACATGTGTACATTGAGATTAGCTGAGCCTTCCCCCGTGCTCTCTCCCCCCAACACACAGTGACAACAAACCCTCCATCCCACCACACTATGTGAACCAACTACACCACACACCGGCCTCCCAAGTCAATTCTGCATAAGATTATGTCCCATTTAAAAGCCTAACAGCCCACGGATAAAAGCTATTTTTCAGCCTGTTGGTACGGCTGGCTATATTCCTATATCTCCTACCGGATGGTAGGAGAGTAAAGAGATACCATCCAGGGTGTGAGTCATCCCTGAGAATCTTCCTCACTCTTCCAAGGCAACGAGCCCTGGTGAGGTCATCCAGTGGTGTCAGGGAACAGCCCACAATGTCTTGTGCTGTGCTCACTACCCTCTGTAATACTTTCCTGTCCGCGGCTGTCAGACCAGCATACCAAACCACAATACCATACGAGAGGACGCTCTCTATAGTAGACCGGTAAAAGAGGGTCATTAGGTGTTGTTCTACCCTGTTCTTCCGCAAGACCCTAAGAAAGTGAAGTATATATGCAAGAAGTTAAGAGAACCATACAGTTGGCCTTGACTTACGACTGGTCACTTAGTGACAGTTCAAAGTTATGATGATTCCCCCCCCAAAAAAAGTGTTTACCACTGTCATACATACTATGCCGGCCAGCTTTTGCAGCCATTTGCAATGTTCCATAATCATGTGACCATGATTTACAATAACATTTACTTTTCATTTCCAGCAAAATCCAGCCCATAGCAAACAATGGGTTCACTTAACACACTGTTCACTTGACTGCTGCAAAAAAGGTTATAAATTGGGTCCAGTTACATAGTGATCCACATTACAACCTACAACTGTAATTGGAGGATTCATTAATTTTATCTAAGGTTATCCCATTTTCTACAAGAAAGAAAATAAAATAATTTATTATGTTAGTATGAGATTATTGTTTTCATTTATTATTATTACTAAAGTTATTGTACTCATATGTTGATGACTTTTTATATTAAACTCATTTTTAAATAAAAAATTGAGGATACAAAGAGATGTGTAGCTTTTTCTTAATTAAGAATAAATTTTCAGGACTGTAATTTCACTCCATAAAATATTTGCTGATAAGAAAAATAGTACAAATCAGATTAATAGAATAAATGTTATATTGCATTAAATAAGGTATAAACAGTGGAAAATAAAATAATTAGTTCTGTGATTATTAATTTTTAATTATACTACCAATTGATCTCACTGTTACATTAACTACAATGCAACACAAAGGAATATTTTTTGATGGAGAAAGAATCTAATTAGAATTCTTTAGACAAGCTGACAATTACAGTCATTCAATCCTCATTCAAAAAGTTATTTAAGCCTTGCTTTGCCAAAGGTCATAATGTAGTCATTTGAATTTATGCTAAAGTACAGACTAAACCACGCTGAAAATTAATGGACAATCACTTGTGTCTTTAACATTAATTGAAACCTATCTTTTTATTAGGCTTTGAAACAATTGATTCATTTCATTATTTTTGTTGTTGAGGTGGTGTGATTTGCTTTGTCAAGGTGAAGTGCTGATACAGTTCACTTTGGCAAAGAAATATAGGTGGCCTTAAAGCACTTCAAGACAGAAGAAGGCTTATCTCCAACTTCCTCCACAAGTGTTGGTCAAAGTGATTTCTCTTTTGAAAATACCATGGATGTATAAAGATACAGAAGGAGATAGATCAAACTGGTTTGATTAAATAAATGCAGTCCTATGTTTCATGAACAGACAACCTTGGAAACTACAAGTTCAGATTAGGACATCTCATTTTATTTTATTTATTTTATTTTAATACTTTATTTTATTTTTCAATCAGCTGTGGCAAAAACAACTGGATACAGAGTAAAAATAATGCAATTTGTATTATATGATTTCCTTGCAAGATACAGTTAAAATTTAATTCTATCCATATTTCCTTACAATGTCCACTAATGTTGGTGGACTTACTCTGTTGGCCACTGGGTTCTAAAAATGGCTGGTGAGTGTGTCCCCACTTGCACTACTTACCACCACACAGATGCTACTGGTCCCATTTGCAAATGCGTGGGATGCTAGTGCTGCCGCCAGAGTCACGCAGAAACTAATGCCCCATTTGTGCATGTGCATGGCCACCAGCGCATTGGCACCAGCGCCGCTGTGAGGGTTGTTGGACTGAGAGAAAGTGACTACCACTTTACACATTTCCCATGATAATATATAAATAGTGTTCCTATTTCAAATATCATATTTGAAAATATGTTTTTCCAAATCAAAATCTATAAGGAATCCTAATGAGCATTACAGTATTTTGAGACAAAAATTGAACAAGTGTTTCAGAAACAAAGGGAGAAAATAAAAAAATAAAAATAAAGGGAAATAACAGGTTCATAAGTAATAATAGAGGGCCTCCTCAGGGTGCCGCCGATCAAAGAATGCCGATTGGTGACCCCCAGGGGGAGAGCGTTCTCTGTGGGCGCGCCAGACCTTTGGAACCGCTTACCGGTTGAGCTCCGGATGGCCCCCGACCTTCGCTCCTTCCAGCGCGATCTCAAAACATTCTTTTTTGAACAAGCTGGCCTGGTCTGACGGGATGGGGTTGGGTTTTTAAAACTAGTTTTAATTTTAATATGGATTGATTTCATGGGCATGATGTTTAATGGCTTTTTAATTTTTCTATTCGATTTTTATTGTGTATTGCCCTGTTCACCGCCCTGAGTCCTTCGGGAGAAGGGCGGTATAGAAATCAAATTATTAAATTAATTAAATTAAATTAAATTAAATTATTAATAGCATAATAAAAGAGAACAAATGAGATATCTGATGGGACAGAGCACATAATTGCTGATTTGGGTGAAAACATACAGAATTGCAACATGTCTATGCCTATGAATGATAATAGAATAGAAACTATTATCTTCCTGTATTAATTGAAATATCAAAAATACAATCCTTAATGAATTATAATTTGAATAATAATTTAGCATTAGGATTCATACAGTAAAAGCAAGATGTTGGCTATGATATGAGAAGCACACTTTTATATAGGAATAGTAAATATATGCATTGATTATATCTAATTTGTTTTCTAATTTGAGAATAATCACTCTCCAGATTACATTCAATCTTTTTTGTCACTTTTTAATTTATGAATACCCTTCATGGATTACTGCCTTGTCATGGCAAAGGGGCTTGCATAATTCAATGAAGCTGTGAGCTATGCCGTGCAGGGCCACCCAAGATGGACAGGTCATAGCAGAGAGTTCTGACAAAACATTTATTTTATTTTATTTATTTTAATTCCATTTATATCCCGCTCTTCTCCGAAGACTCAGGGTGGCTTACAAGCTTAGCAGTAGCCTTCATTCTATGCATATGCCACTGGAGAAGGAAATGGCAACCCACTGCAGTATATTTGCCATGAAAGCCCTATGGACAGTACCAAAAGGCAAAAAGATATGATGGTGGAAGATGAGCCCCTCAGGTTGGAAGGCATCCAGTATACTACTAGGGAAGAGCAGAGAGCTAGTATTAGTAGCGCCAGAAAGAATGAAGCGACTGGGCCAAACCCAAAAGGACGCTCAGCTGTGGATGTATCTGGTGATGAAAGGAAAGTCTGATGCTGTAAAGATTTTTTCTCCATAGGAACCTGGAATGTAAGATCTATGAATCAAGGCAAGCTGGACATGGTCAAACAAGAGATGACAAGACTGAACATCGACATCTTAGGAATCAGCAAACTAAAATGGACAGGAATGGGTGAATTTAATTAGAGATGGCTATCAGGTATACTACTGCGGGCAAGAATCCTTCAGAAGAAATGGAGTAGCCTTCATAGTCAATAAAAGAATAGGAAAAGCAATACTGAGATACAATCCCCCAAAAAATAGAATGATCTCAGTTCGAATCCAAGGCAACCATTCAATATCACACTAGTCCAAGTCTATGGCCCAACCACCGGTGTTGAAGAGGATGAAATTGACCGGTTTTATGAAGCCCTACAGCACCTTATAGAACTAACACCAAAAAATGATGTCCTTATCATCATGGGGGATTGGAATGCTAAAGTAGGAAGCCAAAAGATAACTGGAATAACAGGCAGGTTTGGCCTTGGAGTAAAAAATGAAGAAGGGCACAGGCCGATAAAATTTTGTCAAGAAAATATGATGGTCATAGCAAACACTCTTTTCCAACAACCCAAGAGACGGCTCTACACATGGACATCACTAGACGGTCAACACAGAAATCAGATTGACTATGTGCTCTGCAGCCAAAGATGGAGAAGCTCTATACAGTCAGTAAAACCAAAACCAGGAGCTGACTGTGGCTCAGACCATGAGCTTCTCGTTGCAAAATTTAGGCTTAAACTGAAGAAAGTAGAGAAAAGTACTAAACCACTCAGGTATGAACTAAATCATATCCATGATGAATATACAGTAGACATGACAAATAGATTTAAGGAATTAGATCTGATAGACAGAGTGCCTGAAGTGCCTCCTGAAGTAACACCAGCTGCCTGCAATTAGTGCAGGTTTGAGTCCCACCAGGCTCAAGGTTGACTCAGCCTTCCATCCTTCCGAGGTAGGTAAAATGAGGACCCAGATTACTGGGGGCAATAAGCTGACTTTGTAATAATGCCACTTGGGGGGGGGGGCAAAAGCCCTAATAAGCAGGCATATACATAGAATGAAGGCTATTGCTAAGCACATTGATTTGTGCTTTAGATTGTAAGCCGCCCTGAGTCTTCGGAGAAGGGCGGGATATAAATGGGATTTAAAAAAAGTATGGAGGGAGGTTCACAACATTGTACAACAGGTAGCAACTAAAACCATCCAAAAGAAAAAACAAATGCAAGAAAGCAAAATGGCTGTCTGAGGAAGCTTTGCAAATAACTGAAGAAAGGAGGGAAGCAAAAGGCAAGGAAGAAAAAGAAAGAAACACCCAATTGAATGCAGAATTCCAGAGAATAGCTATAAGACATAAGAATAATTTCTTAAATGAACAGTGCAAAGAAATAGAAGAAAACAATAGAATAGGGAGGACCAGAGGTCTCTTCAACAAAATTGGAGAGATGAAGAGAACATTTCATGCAAAAATGGGCATGATAAAGGATCAAAATGGCAGGGACCTAACAGAGGCAGAAGAGATTAAGAAGAGGTGGCAAAATTACACAGAAGAACTATACAGGAATGAGCTTAATGTCCCTGATAATCACAATGAGGTGGTCACTGACCTCGAGCCAGACATCCTAGAATGTGAAGTGAAGTGGGCCTTAGAAAAGCTGAGCAACAACAAAGCTAGTGGAGGTGAGAGTATTCCAGCTGAGCTATTCAAAATCTTAAAAGACGATGCAGTAAAAGTGCTACACTCAATTTGCCAGCAAATTTGGAAAACTCAGCAGTGGCCACAGGATTAGAAAAGATCAGTTTACATTGCAATTCCAAAGAAAGGCAGTGACAAAGAATGTTCAAACTATCGCACCATTGCACTCATTTTACATACTAGTAATGTTATGCTTAAAATCCTAAAAGCTAGACTCCAGCAGTATGTGGATCAAGAATTACCAGAAGTACAGGCAGGATTTCAAAGAGGCAGAGGAACTAGAGATCCAATTGCCAACATACGGTGGATCATGAAGAAAGCTAGGGAGTTCCAGAAAAACATCTACTTCTGCTTCATTGACTATGTAAAGCATTTGATTGTGTGGATCACAACAAACTGTGTCAAGTTCTTAAAGAGATGGGAGTACCAGACCATCTTATTTGTCTCTTGAGAAACCTATATGCGGGTCAAGAGGCAACAGTGAGAACTGGACACGGAACCACTGATTAGTTCAAAATTGGGAAACGAGTCCAGCAAGGCTACTGTTGCCCTGCCTGTTTAACTTATATGCAGAGCACATCATGAGAAAGGCAGGGCTAGACGAATCAAAAGTTGGAATTAAGATTGCCGGGAGAAATATCAACAGCCTAAGATATGCTGATGATGCCACTCTAATGGCAGAAAGTGAAGAGGAACTAAAGAGCCTCTTGTTGCAGGTGAAAAAAGAGAGTACAAAAGTGCTTGAAACTTAATATTAAGAAAACGAATATCATGATATCCGGCCTTCTCAATTCCTGGCAAATAAATGGGGAAGAAATGGAGGTAGTGACAGATTTTATTTTCCTGGGCTCCAAGATCACCGCAGACGGGGACTGCAGCCAAGAAATTAAAAGATGCTTGCTCCTGGGGAGGAAAGCCATGGCAAATCTAGACAGCACATTAAAAAGCAAAGATATCACCCTGCCAACAAAAGTGTGTATAGTCAAGGTTATGGTCTTCCCAGTTGCAATGTATGGCTGTGAAAGTTGGACCATAAGAAAGGCTGAGCACCAAAGAATTGAGGCCTTTGAACTAAGGTTCTGGAGAAGACTCCTGCCAGTCCCTTGGACTGCAAGGCAATCAAAACGGTCAGTCCTAGAAGAGATCAACCCTGATTGCTCTTTAGAAGGCCAGATCCTGAAGTTGAATCTGAAATACTTTGGCGACTTAATGAGAAGGAAGGACTCACTGGAGAAGAGCCTAATGCTGGGAAAGGTTGAGGGCAAGAGAAGAATGGGACGACAAAGAATGAGGTGGCTGGTTGGAGTCATTGAAGCAGTAGGAGTGAGCCTAAATGGACTCCAGAAGATGGTAGAGGACAGGAAGGCCTGGAGGAATGTTGTCCATGGGGTCGCAATGGGCCGGACACGACTTCACAACTAACAACAATAAACTTATAAATGTTCTTTCAGATAGATGATGGAGTGAAGATAAATCCATATGAAAGAGTGGTATCTTACTATATATTTTTTTAAAAAAAATCCACCATGACATGATTATAACAGGCTCCAGCCACAACAATCCTGCAGAATTCCACAGATGTTCATCATAATGTTTCTGAAACACTTGAAGAAGCTGTGGTTTGCATCTGAAGGAAAAAGTGTACTTAAAATCATATTTGAGTGTGCATATAATATGGATGTTTCTGACTCCTTAATATGGATCATGAATAAGAGGATGTTGTAAATATTTAGCTCATAGTTCAAGACGTTTGCATTCCATCTGTAAGTCATGGATCTGAGTCAATACAGGTGGCTGTAGATTCTTATAGTAAGGCATCAGGTTGTGGAAGTGCCAAGCCCTAAATCACAATTTTATCACATTGTCAGGTAAAAAGGGCTGAACAGTGAAAGTTGGCCAAGCTCCTTAAGAAGAATGATCATTAACTCCTGTAAGAATAACATGGATTCTGGCTACTTGAGTGCATTGTTCAGATCTCCTTCTCTTTTTGAAAGCAATTCTCATGTTCCAGACCTTTCTTCCTGTGATATATTGCTTCAAGTGCCTCCTTCTCCTTGTCTTGTTGAGACCTTTGTCTTGGCTTTTGGACAGTTATTTGTGAAATATTCTAGCAGCTGACCTACAGAGTGTCTTGAGCCAGTCTCTTCAAAATTTCTGACTTCAAACTCTCCTGGCTAGCAAGTTGCAGAACTTGGCATGGTTACAATTTTTTTAAAAAAATCTGATTGAATATTCTTACTCTTTGAAGAAATGGCAAGCACTTATTGCTGCCTCAGGATTTACAGTACGACGACAACAACAACAACAAAAAGCTCTCAAGCTTGTAATTGCAGATCTTATTGTCTGCATTAATCTCAAGTTTGTCCAGGACAACTTGGCCTTTTTTGTAGCCTCATAAAACCAAGTGCATTCTTTTTTTCCCCATACATTATCCAGTAGTTGTGGAGGGTAAAGGGGTAATTCTCGGTAAAGATGCAGCTGCTTTAATCAATCCCCAATCAATGTTATATCAGTACTCTGAAGTATCCTTTTTCTTTAAATCCAAAACACTGCACCGCTCTAATGCCCCCACACATTGTCTCAAATGAACTAATCTTTCTAACTTTCTTTCTGACTTCTTATTGATTTTCTAATTTATCATTTGATACTGGTGCTTAAAACACTCTCATGGGTAAACTTACCTTATTTGGATTGATGGCTGTGATAACCCAAACACACTGAGCATTACTGTCATACTGGAAAGGAAAATTGGGGGATGTGAAAGTGCCACCTGGTCCCTGAAGATTAGATCCACATGTCTTTACTGCAAAAGAAAAAAAATCAATGTTATTTTCCAAATTAGGTCTTAATTACATTTTTGTTTGCATTCATCTCACATGCCTTAAAATGTTTAGAGTTGCACAATTGGGCAAGGTGAAGTTCAGACATTAATTGTGAAAATCCAATCATGGTTTCATCAGGACTTAAACAGTCCCATTGGAGAGATGCTTTCACAATAAAACACATTTCTTACATTCTTTATAAAGGCAAGATCCCCCATGAGAATTTTTTTTTCAAAATATGCTTATCCTTGAAGTGGAGTAAGGTGAGGAGAATGAAAAAAAATATTTTGCATCAGTCAGAACCACAATGGCTGAAAAAATGCAACATATATTTGTAGCAATTGTGCCAAATAATTGGGCACTTAGCACATTTTGAATGGAAAGAGATTCAAGAGTTATTCATATAATCCAATCATAGAACCGCTACTTATATGGAGTGAAGTCATGAAGGATTTATGTGAATTCATTTATTGATATGTTTATTTGTGACTAGGATTATGACTATGTATTCTGGTGAATTCTAGAAGCTAGAGAAGAGCAGAACCACATTTCATGTAGAGTAAGTAAATATAATACAAGCCATGACTGTGCAGAAGCCATCTTGTTAGGAAGAGAGAGGATACAATAGGAACAAGAAATGAATGTATCATAGGAACAATAGAGATGAATCATAGAATAGCAATGTGACAAAGGAAACAAATACAACAGAGATGAATGATAGAACTGCATATAAGGTAAACATAACACCCATAGCATCTTGCCCTTTTCATGTTAACCAAACAACACTGTAAAATTTTGGATGAGAACTAGCCACAACACTTCCTATAGGTTATGTCTGTTGGGTGGTTGTGAACGTCTGCCACTATGGATGAAGACTGGCCCTCTTTATACTAAGAGTTTCTCTGATCACACTGAGTTTACTGGGCTCTTCTCACCATTTACTGACACATTTCGCAGAACATAACAGAATACAATAAGAGTTGGAAGGGACCTTGGAGGTCTCCTTGTTCAACTCCCTGCTCAAGAAGGAGTCACTATGGTATTCCAGACAGGTGGGTGTCCAATCTCTTCTTAAAAGCTTCCAGTGATGGAGCACCCACAACCTCTGAAGGCAATGTGTTCTACTCCAATTGTTCTCACAGTTGGGAAATTTCTCCTTAGTTCTAGGTTGCTTCTTTCCTTGATTAGTTTTCATCCATTGGTTCTTGGCTTGCTTTCTGGTGCTTTGGAAAATAAGTTGACCCCCTCTTCGTGACCACCCCTCAAATATTGGAACACTGCAATCATCTCACCCCTAGTCCTTGTTTTCATTAGACTAGATCAGGGGTAGGCAACCTTGGCTCTTTTATGACTCGTGGAATTCAACTCCCAGAATTCCTGAGCCAGCCATGCTGACGGGAAAGAGAGAGGTTTCCAAGCTGAGCCAGGCTGGCTCAGGAATTCTGGGAGTTGAAGTCCACGAGTCATAAAAGAGCCAAGGTTGCCTACCTTGGCACTAGACAAATCCAACCCACTAGACAAACCCAAACTGCAACTGTTTTTCGTATATTTTAGCCTCCAGTCCAATAACCTTTGTTGCTCTTTTCTGCAATGTTTCCATACACACACACACACACACACACACACACACACACATTCTGTTAAGGCAACCTAGGACTGCATTGGCTTTTTTGACTGCTGTTACACACTGCTGGCTCATATTTAAGTGATTGTATACTAGTGAGAGAACTGAGAGATTGCAATCAATAACCTAAATGATTCTTTCCAACTGATTCCATAAACCATCAAGATTCACTTATAAATATGTACAGCAATGTCCTTGATATTCAGAGCACAAATAAATTAACTTCATACCTCTTGCTGCAATAAATAACTAAAAAGGCTGTAATGGGGGCATCCAGTTAATGGACTGAACTTAGGAACAGAGACATGTGAGAATGATGTAACTGCTGCAAAAGTAGAAAGCTAATCTGGAGAAGACGGAGCAAGAGGAAAACCAGACATCGAAACAGGCTAACTAAGTTTTTAATAAGTGTTAAGCATATGCTTTAAAATGCAGGGAGTCCCTGCAGATTTTACTCTGTTAGTTGTTGGCGAATATAGGGGAGGCATGGTCATCTCAGTTTCAAGGCCATTGAGCTAGTGCTGTCCAAAGATATTTCTGTGGTTATGTGGCCAGCATGACATCACGAAGCCTTGTTACCTTCCCACCAAAGTAGTACTTATTTATCTACTCAAATTTGTACGCTTCAAACTGCTAGGTTGGCAGGAGCTGGGCTGAAGATGGGAGTTCACCCCATCATGTGGCGTTTGGGTCTTGAACTTGGGGTGCCGGCTTTCCAGCCAATAAGCCCAGCATCTTAACTGCTGAGCCACTGAGCTGCACCTTTAAAATACATGAGATGGAGAAATTTGGTAAACAATAACATTGTCCACAAACTAGTAAGAAAACAGTTTAACTGATGTGCTACTAACCCTACTAACTACCGTATGTTATTTCTGACATTTTTAAAAAGACAACTATTCAAAAGTTCTGTTCTGCCAGAGAACAGAAGGTGCTTTATGTTCATGCTTTGTGCTTAATGGTGCACGTAACTAACAACCTGAGCCAAATAAACTGCTTTAAAGAACAATATTGAAAAGAAATACAGACTTTAGAAATTTCATAGAAGACATTTGAACTATAATTCCATTCCAAATTCTACAATGGAAACTCAGATATTCTTCTGAAACATCTTTTTCTTCCATATGTATATCTGACAGCTGTTGCTATTTATAAAGCATTTCAGATATTTTACGAAGTAATATATTCAAAAGTCATGTCCCATAATCACTTTTGTCACTGCCATCTGCTATATTATGGGAAAATGACAGGTTTTAATTAAGGAAAAAATACATTGTATGAGTTCAGAGATTAAGCACCAAAAATATAATAATGAAACTCATGTTAGGGTAAACAGATACAGATTCATATAAAACCTAAGTATAAATTATTCTGATTGTCTTACATTAAATCAAATCTTTTAACTTTTATTTTTGTTAAAAAAAATGAGTGCAGAGGGAGTCAAAATAGTAAGGTATAATAGAGCAATAGTGCAATAAGACTCTTGCACAGGTGTTGGGTGAGACAGATGAAAGGTGGTGTTGATGTTTCCAGCTAATTTTAGGGGCAAAAATGTTTTTAGCAGTTATTCGGCAACATAATTAGACTGCAAAGGGAACATAACTACAAAATGGATCCCAGTGTTCCTTTCATAAATGAAAGAAACAGACATAAGAAACTTTCAGAAAAGAATGCAATTTTCAAAGGAAAATTCCATTTGGGATTAAAGCAACAAGGTAGTTTCAATACATAAGTACTTAAGAACCAAAATGTAAGCATTTCCAAATAATTATGTGAAACTACTTTCCTTCAGCCATTATTCTTAACAAAAGGAGCACAACATCTGATACTTTCATTAAGACAGCTTGTGATATGTCTATTAGAGCAACAAAAATAATTAGGGTCTGGAGACTAAAACATATGAAGAACGGTTGCAGGAATTGGTACGTCTAGTTTAATGAAAATAACAACTGGTGTGACATGATAGCAGTGTTTCAGTACCTATGGGGCTGCCACAAAGAAGAGGGGAAAGAAGGACTAGTGATAACATGATAGCAGTGTTCCAATATTTGAGGGCTGCAAAAAAAGAAGGGGTGTGTGTGTCAACCTATTTTCCAAAGCATCAGAAGACAGGACAAGAAGCAATGGAGAGAACCAACCTAGAACTAAGCAGAAATTTCTTGAGAACAAGAACAATTAATCAGTAGAATGCCTTGCCTTCAGAAGATGTGAGTGCTCCATCACCAAAGGTTTTTTAAAAGAGAATGGAAAGCCATTTGTCTGAAATGGTATAGAGTCTCCTGCTTGGACTAGAAGATTTCCAAGGCCCCTTCCAATTCTGTTATTCTGTTCTATTATTCTTTGATTTTGCAGGTTCATGTCTTATTTGTTAAGGATAAATGATCCCGTGGCATGCTCTCAAATCCCTTAAATAAAAGCTTATTGAAGAACCCTTTGTTCTACATTTTGAAGCCCAATATATGTGGATTTTGTTAACAGTTCTCATACACAGATACATTAGTGAAATACATGGTTTTATTAATGCAGTTGCTTCAATTGCACCAATGGGGATACCATCTTGACTTTTTTAATCATACCCTATAGAAACACGAAAACTAAAGTAAAGTAAAATAAAAGAGCTGCTAATGGCCACCTAGTCCCTTAAATAAGTAAAAATAAATACAGAATAATTAAAAAGCTCAATATAAAGGATATATTACAGCAATGTGTTTCACTAAAGACAAACTAAAAGTTCTTGTAAAGTAGAAAAATGAAAGGGAGGACAAAGACAAATAAGAAACAGATTGGATACTGCAAGAAACATCTAGTCTCATAACAGAGCAGATTAATTTAGTGGCTAAGCATGAGGCTAGAATCCCAGAGAGCATGAGTTCTAGTCTACAAAGCCAATGTGTCTCTCAGTCACTCTCAGTCCTAAGAAGAAGAAAGCAATGGCAAACAATTTCTGACATCTTTTCAAGAAAACTACAGGGACTTGTTCAGACAGTTCCCAGGAGTCAAGAATGACTCAATGTTACATACAAAAAGTCCTAAAGCAACAAGATAATAATGGGGCCAGGGGTTTGCCAACAAACATCGCCACTGTAATTCTGGATATTAATGTATTTTTTTTTCATAAATACAGTATGTGATCATTGCTATTTGGCATGCAGTCAAGATAGATGGAATCCAGCCAGCCAACATTACTTTCTTTGTTCAAACTGCACCTGTCCTTATTAGGACTTGATACTGATGGTCTATCTCAATTGTTGGATTGTGTTTTGATCTAGCTACTCAGAAATGAAATAATCCTGATTTCAAAGACCATACTCTCAGGTAGGTGGTACAGCACCTACCATGTTCACCTGCAATGGTGTGTTTCAATGAAATGATAACATAAAAAATGTAGGGTTTATGCATGATTTGGCTTGATTCTTATTTACACCCACATCAATACTGTCTTTGAAACTTCAAGCATACTACTGTAGAAAAGAGAGGATTCTGATGATAATGAGTCAAAAGAAGCAACCTTCTCAAGTATTATCTATCTGTCCATCTTGCTTTTATGGTAATCATATAGTTGTATTTCTTGTTGTGTTCTTTTTTCATTGTTTATTTTATTGCTCTGTTATCTTACTTCTGTTTTGTGTACACTCTTTTCATTTCTTCCTTATTATTGTTGTAAGCCACCTAGAGTAGCCCTACAGTGAGATAGGCAAAAACTGAAGTTAACAAACTAAATAATAAATAAATAAAATAAATGAACTGGTATTTAACACCAGGTAAGTTATCTAGAATGTATAAAGGTATTTTAATTGAATGTTGGAAATGTAAATGTAAAGTAGTGACTTTTTATCATTTATGGTGGATATGTGATAAGGCAAAGAAATATTGAGTAGGATTCATACATTAATGCAGAAAATTCTTAAAGTGAACATAAAGATTAAACCAGAAACTTTTCTTCTGCGTCTAATAGAAAGAGAACTGGAAAAAAAATTGGAACTCTGATTTTATATATGGTGACGGCAGCAAGATTACTCTAGCACAAGAGGGGAGGGATGCCTTGATTCCTATCATGGACAAATAGTTACAAAAGCTGATGGACTTAGCAGAGATAGCCAAATTGACTGTGCTGATAAAAGAATAGAACATACATACTTTTGTTTCTACTTGGAAACCGCTTCTGGACTTTGTGCTTGAGGTGAATAAAAGTGACATTACAATTTTGGGTTTTACTGATTAGACTGATTTGCCGATACAGAAATGGCTAGTGCATACTACTATATTAATGTAAAAAGCTGAGATTTGATTTTAATGTCTGATTTTACTATAACAGAGAGAGTCGGAAGTCAATGATTTTTGTTTCTTCCCCTTCCTTTCTTCACACCTTTTTTGTTTTCCCTTTCTTTACTATTGTCCCTTACTATTTGCTTTTGTATTTTCACATTTTATATTATAAGTGAATAAAACTAATAAACAAAAAAAAATGAATGTGAACTAGGAATAATCACTCCTTGTTCTTTGGAAAGGAATGCAAACTTGAAAGACATGAGAAGCAACATATCTCCTCAACATGCAGTTCTCTGACCTGTCATTAATTATTCATTTCACATTCTTACAATGAAGAAAAAAATATTTTGCAGGGTTTGAAACTATGACAAGTAGACCTTTTTAAAAAAATTCTCTGGTAGCCATTGAATGTAGAGCACTTGGAAAGCTTCAAGAATGTTGAGTCCAAACCTGCTTTAATTCAAGATTACTATTTTCCAAACTTGGCAACTTTAATATATGTGGACTTCAACACCCAGAATTCTCCAATTCTGAGTGTTGAACTCCACACATCTTAAAGTTGCCAAGTTTGAAAAGCCCTAGTCTAGAGGATAGTAATTTTGGTCCACTGAGTTCCTCCTCCTCCCCCCCCAAAAAAAATCTCCTCATGCTTAAAGATTTCAAGGTTCATTAACATAAGTATATTACATTTAACCTCCTAATTGTAGATAGGTTAATTAATTATTTTTTAAAAAAAAATACCCAAGGTGCTGTATTTTTTTCTTTCTCTTTTTCTTACTTTCATTATGTCTTTGAACTAAAATGAACTCATGATGAATATCAGGGTTTTTTTGGCTTTTATGGTGAAAATTTGGAACATCCATTAATTTCTGTTGTTACCACTGCACTAATTTTATTTTTGTTCTCTTCTTAAGGATGTTTGTGGAAGGATCAAGGGGTAAAAAAGATGCATTTTTTATATTTCCAGTGTGTACTTGCCAAATCTGAAGTAATCTCTGGAACTGAATATGTTTTTATAGAGCTGAGGGGGGCAACTGCAAGAAAAAAATCAATAATAGTCTGTTACATTGCCTTCCTCCCGCTTTTGTTTGCAGGAAAGAATAAATCTCTATAAATAGAAGGGATGATGAATTTAACTTGCTATCTTTGGTACTTTAAACATCACTGTAACACTCTAAAACTTTTGCAGGGAAGAGGACATAATTTTGAATTTCTAAAACTGTGAAAGCTTTTTTTTACAGATTAATTCCCTTCCTCATTCTTCTATCTTTACTTTGTAAAATTGATGAATCCAGCCAATTTCTTTGAACAACTTTCGAACTCTGCAGTAAATGAAAAGTGAATTTTCATTAAATTTAATATATGTTCTGCACTTTTAGTTTACTTTTTGAACTACATTTTAATATAGTATATGACATAATTTTGCAATACGGGGTTGATAAGACACTTCTGAAAGTGTTTGTACTTTTTCAAGTTATACAAAACCATCCCCCCCCCTCGTCCTTATTTTGTGTATTTTATTGAATGGACTTTTTGCACAGCAACTTTCATCTAGCAATCTGAAAAGGGAGATATTATGCAAACTCTCACTTAGTTGCACATATCAAGGTTTAGAGGGCAACAGCTATAATCAAATTGCTACATTTATCTGTAAGTGAAATACCACAATTTCATTTTTCTGACAACTAGCACTCTTGGATATTAGAATCTATGGGTATAACTTTAAGGATACTAGAAAAGCAATAGTTCAAGTGGATTAATCAATACCTCAGCAGCACAACTAGAAAACATCCCTATTTCAAATCTGAAGCTATATTTTCTGCTTTCTGCTTTTCTAAAAACCTAAAGCAATTGTGTATTAGGTTGTGAATACCAAGGTTCAGTATAAATTGAATGATATAACTATAAATAAATAAGTTTACATTGGACACTGATTACCTGTTTACTTGGAAGTGTGTTTCAACAGAGCTAAAGGATAATGTTCCTGTGAAAGTGTGCATAGATTTGCGAAATAAATACATATGCAAAAGTTTTACTAACAAACCTCCATATTAAATAAAGCAATTTAAAAATAATTCACAATATTTCTCAAAGGAGATTAGACTTTAAGTTTCATTGTTGTGATCTAAGAAAAGGGAGAAAGTAAAGCCAAGAAAATTTTAAAAGTGACCTTCACAGTCAAAATCCTTTCTCTAAAGAATCAATGTTCTTCTACTGAGATAGCAAGCAGAACATAATAAGTAGCGCCTGTTTCTCCCGATTACCACTCAATGGAGTTGCTTTCTTAAATATAATCTAAAATGCTGAACAAATCATTAAGCATATTTGGTTATTAGCTCTTTGATGATCGAATATGGTGGTGAGAATTACTGCCCTGAAAACACTGCAATCTAATTTCTTCAGAAAGAAAGGAATTAATCTATACTTTGTTTCAGCCAGTGGGGGAAATGCATATCTGTTTCAATGATTTGAGCAGCATGCTTCAAAAATAAAAGAAAAAAATAATCCATTCATTTCTGGTACCCTTTATACTTTCATGGTGCCAGAGCAAGCAAGGACAGCTGTTTGGGATTCAGGTTGGGTTAAATTGTTGTAGAAGAGAATGGTGAAAACTGTAAATTAGGAAGAGCCATATCATACTGGGTGGGTAGGTATTTGAAACCCCCTTTTTCTTGCTTGCTTTCTGTCAGAATTGTGATTTGAATACTTTAGGGTGAATGTTCACATATGGCTTTGGTAAGGCCACACCTGGAATACTGCATCCAGTTTTGGTCATCATGATGTAAAAAAGATGTCGAGACTCTAGAAAGGGTACAGAGAAGAGCAACCAAGATGATTAGGGGGCTGGAGGCTAAAACATATAGGGAACGGTTGCTTGAATTGGGCATGTGTAGTTTAATGAAGAGAAGGGTGAGGGGTGACATGATAGCAGTGTTCCAATATCTCAGGGGCTACCACAAAGAAGAGGGAGTCAAGCTATTCTCCAAAGCACCTGAAAGCAGGACAAGAAGCAACGGATGGAAACTAGTCAAGGAGAGAAGCAACCTAGAACTAAGGAGAAACTTCCTGACAGTTAGAACAATTCACCAGTGGAACAATCTGCCTCCAGAGGTGGTGAATGCTCCAACACTGGAGGTTTTTAAGAAGAGACTGGACAGCCGTTTGCCTGAAATGGTATAGGGTTTCCTGCCTGAGCAGGGGGTTGGACTAGATGACCTCCAAGGTCCCTTCCAACTTTATATTATTATTATTATTATTATTATTATTATTATTATTATTATTATTATTATTATTATTATTATTATTATTATTATTATGTTCCATTTCATAATGGTAGGTTATTCTACTGTCAGTTTTCAGCAATCATGGTCCATGTAGATTGTTGCAAAAAGGAAATATTGCCCCATTTTTGTAGGTTTGTCTTTAGAGATTTAAAAGTCTTCTACATCTTATTGCTTCACCATTTAAACCAGTGCTTAATTGGAATTTTAGGGTTGCAAAAACTGTTCATGAAAATGGTTCCATAGTTTTCACATTTTTTGTTTCTTCCTAGTTACAGGTAATCCTTGAATTACAAACATTTGTCATTGTAGCATCCACACAGTCACATGGTCAAAATTGGATGCTTGGCAACTGGCTCATATTTATGATGTTTGAAATGTTGTGAAACCATGGGATCACCTTTTGCGACCTTCTGACAAGCAAACTCAATGGAGATGCCAAATTCACTTAACAACTATGGCAAGAAAAATCCTAAAATGGAACAAAACTCACTTAACAACTATCTTACTTAGCGAAGAAAACTTTGGACTCAATTGTGATCATAAATTGAGGATTACCTGTATATGTTTTGTCCAATTGTTCTGTTGATTCTGTGATAAGAAAGTAGGAATTTATCCCATTGCTGCACAAACTACTCCAAAACACATTGCTATGAAGGTTTAATTTTGTTCCAATCTGTTATAATTGGCAGAGGCAGGATAAAAATGTGAAATTAGATACCCACTTCTACTCAAATGGAATGAACCATGATTTCCCTGATGTCCTTAGAATAGACCCCTATCCTTTTAATCTTATGCAAAGCATTTAAATCCTGGTTCTTCTCACAAATATTGGGATAAGGTGAGAATGGCATGGGCTGAATGTGTTATGAGAAAGCTTAGCTATGGTCCCATATGATTGTTTCTGTTTCTATGTTATTTTAGAGATGTATTTTTTTTAATCCTTCAGCTGTGAGCTTCCCAGAGTTTGGTTTGAGCTGGGAGAGCCATATAAATAAAATAAAATAAAATTTTCCATGTATAAAATTATTCCAAAGACCAATAAGGAAGAATTCCAGTGAAGCTAAATAAGACAGAGAACTATCTTTAAAAACAGATGTCAGTTCAAGTAAGTAATGAAAAGCTAGCCTGTTCAGAGGAAGAAGTGCTCCTGGAGAATATGGTAAAAACAGGATTAAACTTTATTCAGCTTATTTATTTATATAACCATCGACAGTCACTTTTTTGTGACATGGGCAGCTGTATAAATTTGATTATTAAATATTCAGCCTGAATTTTAGGAATCTTTGTGGTTTATTGACCCATTATACTGCAGTAAAATTATTTTTTCCAAACAGTATGTCTGCAAAACCACATAATACAGATCGCAAGCTTATTGTTCACAACACAATGAATAAAAGGCTGACTGACATTAAATCTCATAAGGGAAAGTAGTATAAAATCAAGCCATTTTTTTTCTTATATACATGTATGTGTATCAGTGTGACAGAGAAAAAATAATTCTGACAATGTACTTCTATTCTGATCTGCTGACTGACTTTTTAAGTCATTTTTTTAATATGGGAAAATTCAACATTAGAAAGACCAGAACAGAATTGGTAAAATGCATCACTGTGTATGGGCTAGGTGAAAACTGCTAATGTTCAAATTTCAGCAGCTCACCACTTTCCAATAAGGAGTAGATTGATTGATTAGATTGAAAGTTAATATATACTTTCTCATGGCTTGTAATAGGACATTTCCCCCCCCCCTTTTAATATTACTTTCTGCTAACAGCCTGGTAATCTATCGTTAGCAGGATACTTTAAATGTTGGGGCAATGTGTTCTTCAAGTAGAACATTGCTCTGACTAATTGCAAATTTTATGGCCAAGGGCTCCAGTTACTCTTAGATAAACTGGGTAATACATAACTTTATACAGCACTAATTAACTTTCAGTAATGTTCATATATAACAAAAATTACTGTGTTTAACCTTCCTGGTATTCTCATCCATCTTTGTTAATTTTTAATATATTTTTTCTCTTTATGATTACAAATATAATCCTATATTGTAGGAACAATAAAGTAATATTACATCCTATAAAACTAAGGAGCTCACATTCAAAATTCTCATAAGATAAGAACATGTGAGACTTAATAGAATGCTTTTTAAAAACATGAGATCATGGACAAATAACTGCCAATTGAGTGCTATGAAACAAGCAATAATAGAGCAGGATGTCTTATCAAATGATAAACTAAAATCAAACATTCAGCTGAAATCTTCTGTATTTATAATAAAATAGTACTTCAGAATATTAACTGCTACCACTCTTTTAAAATTTGTTTTACATCATTTTAAAAGTAACTGATGAACACTATATTATACAGCCATAAAATTTTATTAGTACTGATTTATTGAACAAGAAAATCACATATAAAAATAAATAGAATAAAGAGCACAGCATGTTTCTAATAAATCTGCAAGGTTTTAGCATAGGAAAATAAAATCCTGTTTCTGCATAAATAGAAGTCAATACCAATACATCTAATTTTAGGTCCATATACTGTATGCAAAACTGCATTGTAAATTGTATTTTAAGAATGCTAACTTTTTATTAGAAAAAAATACAGGATATATTTCACTCAAGAACATGCTTCTATTTTTTGTATACATTCTTGGTGATATTATTTCAAAAAAAATTCTAACAGTTATATTTCGAGATTTTTAAAGAATAGGGAGATAGGTGCTAATTACCATTAGTATTATTTATTTATATACAAGTGAAATAATACAGTATGATTTTTAAGTTAAGTTAGATCTTAAAATGAACCTCTGAAGAGGAACATATGAAAGTTTCTGCATTGCACAAAATATAAATTTGCATATGCAGGTTAAACAAAATAAGATTTACTGATTTTAAGAACAATCCAGCTGCTTTTATGAAAAAAAGAAGAGAAGCTTTTTATAACAAAATAAGTGGGATATTCTCCAGGACACCATAAACACCATAAAAGCATATATATATATATATATATATATATATATATATATATATATATATATATATATATATATATATATATATATGTGTGTGTGTGTGTGTGTGTGTGTGTGTGTGTGTGTGTGTGTGTGTGTGTGTGTATGTGTGTGTGTGTGTGTGTAAAAAAAAATTAGATTGCTAACAAAGAATTAAAGCAATCTAAAAAAAATTACACAAATATGAGCTGTCACTGTTGTGACTACTGCCTGTCGATGGCCTTCGGTTAGGCTAAAACAGGAAATAAAGATTTGTCCCATTTTTGGGGCCTAGCAAGGTAATCTAAATAGTTAACAAGCATTTAACACACACACACACACACACACACACACACACACACACACACACACACACATATATATATATATATATATATATATATATATATATATATATATATATATATATATATACATACACTTTTTTAAAAAAGAAATATATATTTTTTTAAAAAAAATAATGCCTAAGAATATCCAAATCAGTCACTTTAAATGTAAATAGCAATAGCACTTAGACTTATATACTGCTTCAAAGTGTTTTACAGCATTCTCTAAGCAGTTTATGGAGTCAGAATATTGCCCCCAACAACCTGGATTCTCATTTTACCAATCTTGAAAGATGGAAGGCTCAGTCAACCTTGAGCTGGTCAGGATCTAACTCTTGGAAGTGGGCAGAGTTAGCCTGCAATACTGCATTCTAACCACTTTGCCACCACAACTCCCTGGTTAATGTAGGAATGGAAGAGAAGTCAGTGATTTGAAAAGAGGCATTATGAATTGGCTATATTCCAACTTTGGAGAGAAGGATTGAAGAAATTCTGGAATTAAATCTGAATTTAAAGATTTTTTTTTCTCAGCCTCCCTGATACAGTAGCTATGGAATCTCTTAATCTAAGCAGATATGTGATGATATTTACTTAACTACTGTATATGACCTAGCTAAGAAAACCTAGTAACCATCTAGCAAAATTCCTTACATCTGGAAGACATGAGCAATAGCAAATGAAACAGAAATGGAACAAGCCCCCTAATTTTTGTTTGTTTGTTTGGGCAAAATAAAACCATACTATTTGAAGGTATGAAGACTATTTGACTACACAAAGGGGATGTGCTTTTGGAATGAGTCAGTAGGATTTATTTCAACTATAATTTCCAGCTGGAGTGTTTTCAGAAACTGGGATATGTGTCAGAAAAGTCAAGATACTATCCACCGTCATTTTTTAACCATCTTGTCGATGCCCAGCTTTCAAGATATCTTTCTTATTGCAACACAAAAGAAGTGGAGAAAACTGGCATGGAAGAATACAGATTTTCGTATTTTACCTTTGCACACTGGTCTGTGATCACTCCATGCTGCAAAAACTTCCGCTATCCTTTGGCAGGTAATGCTTTTTGCCCCCTGTAGCACATAGTCTTCGTCACAAGAAAACTGAACTGTTGAATCCAAGCTAAAATTGAACATATCAAAAACAGATTAATATGTACTATTTTTCTCAAAGTTTAATTGAATCTTTTATTACATTTATTCTATCAGTATTCCCTTTGAGGTAAAAGGTAGTTCTGGTTTGTCTTAAAAAGAAGGTATGTGTAAAAACAAATGAAGATGTGTGAAATTTCTTTCATTCTTTTTTCCTTTCTGTAATTTTAGTTAGTATTACACATTCAAATGGATCTATTTCAACATTCACTTTTTTTCTCATTGTTTAATTTATTTAATGTGAAACTCAAAACATGTTCATTTTTAATCTATATGTTTACTGTTCATAAAATTTTATGTTATCTAAAAAGTTATCTCATTTTTTTAAATGCAAGAGTAGATAGATTTATGATGTTCATTCAAATATGGTAACTTTTCAATTAAGTGTACTTAAAAGCCTCATAATAATAAATACAACTTGTCTATGACTACAGCATTACTTCATAGTGATCTGATGAGGCTGCAATACAAGGTAGATATGTGAAGGTCTCACGGACTGGTCGTCCATAAAAATCAAAGTGATCCATGTGCTGGGTCTTTGCAGAGATTTAGAGACATCTCATAAAAACAAAAACCATGTCAAAATGTTTTGAGAAGTTTCCTGGATAATAACTTACATTGGCTTGTTTATTTCTTGAAACTATAATCATCCTTGTACTTTGTCAGAATGAAATATATATTCAGAATGAACCTGAAAGAGTTTTACTATATTACCCTATTTAAAGACATAAATAAGGCACTGATATTGCCAACTTAGACTAATCTACAGAGGAAGACGTGCTAATATAAACTAATCTTGCTTCCACAGTGTGTATTTGCATAGAATGCCTAAATTAGGTGATTTGGAAGAAATAGCCATGAACAAAAATACATGAAATCTGTAAATTTACACTGTGACAAATTAATTCCTTTGATCAAGTTTTCTTTCCAGCTGATTAAGTTGCAGTCTTATATTTTTGAAAGCTGTTTCAATCTAGAGCTACTTTTCTTGATGGAACTACATATACATTCATGCTACATAGCCATAATGCTAAAACAAATGACCCTCAATTCCCATATGGCTAGTCTGACTTACAATCAGTCATTTAGTGACTGTTCAAAGTTACAATGGCACTGCAAAAAGTGACTTATGACCAGTCCTCACACTCACAACCATCACAGTATGGTCACATGATCTACATTTAGGTGCTTGGCAACCAGCATGTACATTTGCAATGGCTGTACATCCCAGGGCCATATGAGTGTGACCTTTCTAGCCAACTTTTGACAAACAAAATCATTGGGAGAAAGATGGATTCACTTAATGACTGCATGATTTGCTTAACTAGGCAGTGATTAGCTTAGCAACTGTGGTAAAATAGTTCATAACATTGGGCATAAAACACTTCATTTAGCAACATAAATTCTGGTCTCAGAATGTGGTCAGAAGTCAAGGACTACCTGTAGAGTAACAGTTATTTAAATACCTACATAGATGAAAACTTAAGTAAAACATTTATTATAATGTTAAAGTTCCTTTTTGCAGTGAGATATATCAGATTAATTTTAAAGGTAACACCCAAATGCCGCGGTGGGTAACTTTATGATCTGTGGACTTCAACTCCCAGAATTCCTGAGCCAGCTCACTCATCCTAATGCATGTGAAGTTTTGGGTTTGTAAATATTACCTAAAGTCTGAACCTATTCGTTTTCCATTCTCAGGTTCTCCAGGATCTGGACACAGATTCGATGCCTGTTTGATACCTCCTTCATTTACTGCAAAATAAAAACAAAATAGCTAGGAATTATCTTAAAATATCAAAGAAAAAGATTTAGGTTATTGTTACAGTTTCTCCATACTACCCTAAAGAGCTAGATTTTTTTTTTAGTATGCAATTTGTACTCAGAGAAAGAGAAGCCAAATATGTGTTTGTCTTTGTTATTTCTTTGAATACAGAAAAGCTAAAGAAACTGGTCCTAAACTTTAATTTTCATAATTAGCTTTGGGAAAATGAGAAAAGGGCCTACATAACATCTTCATTTATTTTGAGCTGGCATTATTAGATATCTAATTGATAATAAAACATCACAAATCTCCTAGATTCTTATATTAGAGATAAAAAATGGAACATGTGACATGTCAAACACAAGGCCCGGGGGCCAGATCCGGCCCGTGAAGTGGTTTCATGCGGCCCGCGAAGCCATCCTGGAAACAGTGAGGGAACGGCCCCCACTGCCTTGGCCCTGGCCCAGAGACCCTCCTTCTGCCAGAGACCCTCAGATCTGTCCCACTCCTGCCCAGGCCCCCATAGGCACCCTTGATGTGAACGATGTAGAGCTGGCCATGCCCACCCAGTAGGCCATACACATAGCCACGCCCACCCAGTCAGCCACACCCACCCGGCCCCTTGAGGGAAACTGCAATGCTGATGCGGCCCTCCATGAAATTGAGTTTGACACCCCTGTGTTATTGGTATCCATCTTTATAGCAGTAGTAGTTTACTTCATGTTCAACAATGTGGCTGTAGATCAAAATGCTGTGACCAGTGACCTAAAAGCAATTGTGAGAACAATCTTTTTATATCCCATGTCTTCAGTTCTACAGTTTATTTTCTGCCAATGCTATGTTGAAGAAACATTCTTAAGTAAATACCAAGCTTATGGAACTGGGATAATTTTTGATAATATTCTTATTTTAATAACTACTTTTTATAATGCTTTGCTTATAATGTGTAAAATGTTTATCCTTTTCTAATTATTGTTTTTATTAACTCATTGTTTTAGTCAATTGCCACTGCTACTGCCGAGTATTGCTTCATGTGAGACGGACAGCCAAATAAATGATTAATAAATCATAAATAAAATAATATCCCAAAGGTGCTTTTTCAAGAGGCAACTGGATTTTCTTGCTTTTTTTCTTTGAAGATGTTTCACTTCTCATCCAGCTCAGAATTGAAGAAGATTCTTGGGTGAGAAGCAATACAACAAAGTCCAGTTGCCTCTTGAAAAAGCACCTTTGGGACAACCATGATCTGGATGACTGAAAATCTCCATAGACAAATAAAATAATACAAAGCCCATTTATTTAAAATAATATTAGTAATGAATATTTTCTCAAATGCACATATTTTGTTCATAATACAATTTGATTTCATGTAACTTCATGGACAAGTCCATGTAGTTGTCTTGGCAATAGTGCTGGCTGCTTTGCCATTCTCTTTTGAGAAGTTTATTAACTGCCCAGTTCTGGTTTTACCGGGTAATCTTCCATCCAATTATTAACTGGATTCAAATGTACTTAGCTTCTGAGCTCCGAGGAGATACCCAGGTGGTGCCTTCTGCACAGGTATTACATCTACTGTTCTGTGGTAAAAAATAATCTAGATACATTTCCTATCAATTCTTCAAGATACTAGATATTCATTAAATATCTCTCTCTCTCTCTCTCTCTCTCTCTCTCTCTCTCTCTCTCTCTCTCTCTCTCTCTCTCCCTCCCTCCCTCCCTCCCTCCCTCCCTCCCTGTCTCTCTTGTTTTAGATGCCTCTTGGCAGTGGGAACTTTTGAAGAACTGCACAACTCATTACACTTTAATGTTACCCAAGAAAGTATGAGGTGACAATGGTAAGAATATCATTCTGCTCTAATGCAAATTACTTCAAAGTATTTTCATCTTTTTAAGCTTATTTCTGCAAATGCTGAACAAGGGATATGAAGTTCTCTTCTTTCTTTTCTGTTTTCTTTCCTTTTCCTTTAATATAAATAAATAATAGACAATACCAGATAATTAACTGTTTATGAATCACAATGGTTTTGATTCTCACTGATCACATAGATTTCCCTCTACCCCCCCAGGACAGTCTGCTCCCAGGCTGGTCCTTCAGATCCTTCAATGGTGCACCAATGATTAATTAACTTACAGTATACTTTACAGTTAGAAAACACTATGACTATTTCTCTCTTGTTCTAAAATAAAATTACAGATATTGCTGTGAGCAAATCTATTTTATAATTTATAATTCACTCAATGACAAGAGTAAGTTATTTTTATATCTATATCTATAAAGTATTGCTCGGAAAGCAAAAACCTCACGATAATATAGGTGACAAAGTTACTAGGACCAAATTAAGATCTAACAAATTGTGGTCCAATAAGACATGATATACTGGGAAAAGAGTAGCATTATACATATGCATTCTCAATTTCCACTGCCCAATTTGAACATTTTCCCCTGAGTGTCTAAACTATGGATGAGGTTCTTAGGGTGCAATGCCTCTGAGCCAAAGAGCCAAAGAGAGAAGGATTGTATAATGATAGCTTAGAAGTTCAGATATAATGGAAAAAGGTGATTAACTAAACAACTAGTATTAAGGTACATAAGGATGGAGGCAAATGGTATAAATTATTTTGTTTCCAATTTGGAGTGAGAACATTATGGCTAAGTTTGAGATTACCTTTGATCCAGAAAGATAAAGAATATAATTTATTTAACATTATAAGATGCTATTTTGGCTCATCTTTGAAACTGCAGAACCTTTCATTTTGCAAGTCTGACCATAAATGAGAATAAAGACCATTTTTCTCCAGTTTATCCAATTTCTACCAAATTAGTCTCAGTGGTAATTTATTAAGACTTTACTAGCAAACCTAGGTAGCACAAATGTGACTGTCTGGGTGTTTTCTTTGAAAATAACTTTGAGAACTGAGAAATGGCAACAGAGAAATAAGGAGTATTTTGAATCTTCCCTACATTACTAAAAGAACTGTAGATGATCCCACGTAACTGTACCTTTTTGAAAGCAGAAAAAAGAATTGGATGGCTGACTGTTGTAATAAAATGATATTTCCTATAATTCATCTGTTATCTTGCACACACACACAAACACACACATACATTCACCCCTCCCACCCAAAAATCTAAAGTCCAATAAGACAAACAAGTCGTCCAATAAAAATGTACAACCTTCAGTTTGCTCATTTTCATATTCCATTCTATGCTATTTTACTTATGCATATATATATATATATATATATTCAATTTTATTGCATTTATTTCCTAACATAGTTCTTTTTGAACTTATTTGGGACTGTCTCATAAGTATATTTTCTAAATGTTTTCTCAATTTCTGGAATTCCTGAGTTTTCCATCTTGCACACTACTGTTGCTGTTCGGTTGATAGTCACTACACAGTGAGATATTTGTTTATAAATATACATACCGATACACACATTCTTACACAACAGCTTTTAAAAATATGTGTGTCCGTATATGTGTGTTTATAGGTCTCTATGTGGGTAAAGTGATGTACAAACAGGTATACAAACTTTGAAATAAGTAGATAGATGGAGACAGAATAATGCCAGTTATTTAATGATTTTGAGGCCGAACATCGATTGCCTCAAGTTATAGATATATTACCTTCCATTTTGCTATACTCTGTTTTTCTTTCTTTGTTTTGTTTTGTAATATTAAATGTTGCTTTTCAGTTTATGTATCACAATGAGAACTGTTTTAAACAGTATGTTAAGATGTCCACATTTTCCATATTTTTCTAATATACACCTTTTTATAAGTAATTTTCTCTTATATGGACTTTTTATTGATTTATTTTTATCCTGCCTTATTTATTTTTGCAAATAACTCAAGGCAGTGAACATATACAATGTGTCTTCCTTCTTCTGTTTTCCACAGAGCAACAAATCTTGGGCTGAGAGAGAGTGACTGGCCAAAGTTCACTCAGCCAGCTTCCATGGCTAAGGCAGGACTTGAACTTGCAGTGTCCGACTTTCTAGCCTGGTCCCCTAACCACTAGACCAGGGGTCGGCAACCTCGGCTCTTTTATGACTCGTGGACTTCAACTCCCAGAATTCCTGAGCCAGCATAGCTGGCTCAGGAATTCTGGGAGTTGAAGTCCACGAGTCATAAAAGAGCCGAGGTTGCCGACCCCTGCACTAGACCAAACTACTAACCCTGCAAAGTATAAACCTATACTTGTCTTAATTTAAATTCAATTTCCTATTTTTTTTAAAAAAATATTTTTTGCACTTTTGATCCTTTAATAATATGCATTCATAGTCTTTGTATTATATGCAGTAATTTCACAGATTGACTGCTTGGCTCACTTTTTAAGTATCAATTTTCCAAATAGTTAATATAAAATTGGACAGGCTTGTCTATGAATTGGCAATCTTTACTGTATTTAATTCAGGTACAGTGAGGAATATAAAGCATTATATTTTGCTTGTATTGTTAAGCTTATTATTAACTTTGTTCTATAAAATTTCAGAAACATTCTTAAAAGAAAGGTCAATGCTTCCTTTAGCATGTAGAATTCTAGTTTGGTCTTTTATATTCTTCTAGATTTAAGTTCTAGACCCTAGAATGGCATTGGAAAGAAAATTGCACGCTTTCTAATGGTTCATCAATGATTGGATAACGTCATAATCTAGATAAATGCTGTGGGACTTCATTGTATGTTCCTACTCTCCAGTAGAAATGAGATCTTACGATGTAATACTTTCTGATTTGTCAATCTTTCTGGTTAATACTAGTATATTATTACTGGACATTCTTTTGTTAACCACAGAAATGATTAGACTGTACATGCTTTATTTCATGCCTGCTTTGTTTCATTGTTTCATTGTTTGTTTCCTTCTAATTTACCCCATTACTGAATGTTCAGAAGCAAATTAAAACGTGAAAAATAAAAATGGAGGTATGATGTTGTTTCAGAAATGTTTCTTATAAGATGTTCACAGCGGGCTAGGGAAAATATTTAGCTTCTTGTACTTTATGAAAATAAGCATCAGCTTGTGCAACATAATATGCTCAACTGATCAAAATCGAGAAAAGTGTCACACTTCGGTGACAGGTGAGGTTTCTTTTTTAAGTAAAATAATTTAAAATTAAAGATAAGGAAAGTTCCTCTTTCGCCCCATTTCCTCTGAAAATAGTTGGCTCCCAAAGGAAGAGGGGTAATAATAACAACAACAATAAAAATATATTGTGTAGATATTATAATGATTGAAAGACAAAACTATTTTTTTTAAAAAATAAACTAAATATTAAGATCACAGCACAGACAAAAAAGATTGATTTCTGCTTTCTAATTAACATTGCTGTTTACTTATTTTTTTTCTGCATCTATTTGACATTTTTTTTAATTAAAGGCTTTGGGGATGATAGCCACTTAATTTCAAGAGTTATATTTTAATGGATTGATCAAAGATATTGTTGAAGTTTCCTTCATTTTCTTGCTTCTTTTTTTGATTGTTGAAACAGCATAAGTATGCAAGGATAAAAATAAGACTCTCTGTCTTTATTATAATTATTTTGGCTATATTCAATTGAATTAATTAGGATTAAACTTGTCCCTGTGTGAAAACTAGTGTTGTTGATACTATGTGTAAATGTCATTTGCATTGTAATTCCAGATTTTTTCCCATTGTCTAATTTTGCTCCTTTCTGATCTCTTTCTCTTTTATACTTTTTACATTAATAGTATTTGATCAACAAAAATAATATGTTAGTGTTACTGTACAATTAGGATAGACCATAAGTGGATTCCTGAATAGTTTGCAAGAAGAAGGCTTATGCCAATGGAATTAATTTGATTTGATACATCTGAAATTTTGAGACAGACTTTCTCTAAATACATAAAACTCTTAACATGGGTTAGCAATACATTTTAAAGCTTCTTGGAATTAATGAACCCTTAACATATCTAGTTAAAAATAGAAAACAAATGACTTTTTCATAAGGATTAAACAGAATATCATACAAACATCAAAATATTGTTATTTACTAAAATAATATTGTATACTATGTATTAACAAAATAATGGTAGGATTCACTTATCCATTAAATATAGTAAATATTTAGTATTAAGTCAGGAACTGTGATAAGAGTAGTAGTGTGGCAACATCAAAATGAAATGTTAGCAGCAATGGGAGAAAATGAAAAGGTTAGTCACATTAAAATAACTTAGTAGCAGCATTACAAGAAATAATATGCAAACTAATCAAGCCCATTGTGCATTCATTTCCCAAGAAAAAGAAGCAGTAGTACATTACCATCACTTCATGCTTAAAAATGTTCTAACCATCACTTTCATTATAAAACCAACTGAATTTCAGTTTTATTCAGAAGATCCACCTCCATCCCATTGATAAACTGGTTCCTGTTTTACTCTGTTTTTGTTAACTTTTAATGCTCTTGTTTTTTAAATGTTTTAATATTTCATATTGCCACTCTTATGATGTTGAAAGCCACTCAGAGTCAATAGACAATGGCATGACCAACATATAAATTTAATAATAAATAAAACAGAATTTAATAAAAAGTTTATAAATAGTACCTTCATTGGAAGAAGGAATACTTTTCGTGCATGAAGTTGAAAATCTAAGCCCCTCACTTAAGAAATCTTAATCATATTTGCATGATACAATACTGTATGTATCTGTTTTATAGTTAGAGCAGAATATTCTGAATTGCATCAGTTCTAATGCTGAAGTTTAGGGATGGGAAGTGGAAGTTTATTTCCACTTTGTGAAGCTGAATAGGCTTGTGAATGTACAATATTTTAAATAACCATTAAACATTCCTTTGAAGCTTGTGATAGAAAGTTCTCATTAACCTAAATATGGGATATGAATTCCAATACTGTCATTATGTATGGAAATAAGCCCCTAAGATTCACAGATAAAACAAAATTCATTCTTTGGGCAATACATTTTATGCATATAGAGAGTATTTAAGTGCTTCAAAAGTAGTTCCACCCTGAAAAATTATGCACATTTACCAAAACCTCTGCTCTTTTAAAAGTTTTCTGACTTCATATACCTTATAAATGATATTCATTTCTTAATATTGTATGCTCAGCAGAAGCTAAGTTAAAATATCATTCTTCCCCATTTCAGATAGTCTTAGCAAAAATAGGCATGTAGATTTTACTTGTATGTAGTCTCTAAGTAGATCAAAGATATAGAATATGTCACAAAATTGAAGGGCTGCCTCTCCCCTTTTAAATCCACCTAGCTCACCAGAACAGGAAGGCAGGCTATGTTATGTGTCCCATTTATTAGGGATATACATCTGATGGGAACATGGTGAAGGGTCTTCTGAGTGGTGGCCCCTTCTCCATGTAACACCATTTTCTCCAAAGTACAAATGGCCTCCACTATGTTGCTTTTCCCAAAGTCCTAGAAGATGTGGTTTCATCAGCAGGTCTGGGGATCATGAATGGAGATGGAGCTGATCAAGTGGTTGATTTGATTGTGTTGCTGCTGTTATGTGTACGGTGGGATGGTATTTCATAGGGTTTTATGTTATGCATTTTAATATTGCAAGCTGCTTGGAGTCAACTGTGTTGGGCAGCCATATAATTTGTTTATGATATAATACAATAAATTGCTCTGAAGCTCTTTTTTCAATATTATTGAAATTAAATGTCACAATGTTCATGCTAACTTAATTGACTCAAGAAACTTCAGACATGGACAGCACACTATATGTGATATTTTTGGGGGATTGGCTGATAGAGGCATTTTAGGATAATTCAGGGGAGGTGCAAATATATGGTAGGACATGTGGATCAGGATGAGCAACGTTTGAGAAGTCAACTCAACCTTTGGACCTTCTAAATGTCTGAAGGAGGTCATTTGACTTTAATGACTTATTTTGATTTCATTTGTATTTGCCCCTTATCATAAAACTCTGAGGTCACAATTGGTCACAAAATTATTAGGTGCTTTTCCATAATTGAAAAGGGGATGTTCGGAATGTTTCTAACTGTTTCTTTCCATTTGAAGAGTGGAAATGGGAGTGAAAGTCTCCTACAGCCTTAAGATCAATTGACCCCTTTCTCAAGTGTGGGATTACAAATCATCATTTGACTACTGACCATCCTATGAAAAAAACTACTTTTTCTTCTGTAAATAAAATCTCAGAAGCAGTGCAGATGTCAGCCTCTTCCCAATGCAGACTCTGATGCAGGCCAATTCAACTGCAACCCCAGTTACAGTCTATTTGCCCAATATCAAATAAAATCTGGAGCCACGTTTTATCCTAACAGAGGTCTACTGCACTTCAGAAATGTTTTAGGAAAGGTATGAGCACATAATTAAGCACCTATTTGTGAGTAAAACATCATGTCTTTTCCTGAGATTGCACAGCTTTCCTTTGCAGAAAATGAAGTTCTGCTACTAAAATAGTAACTATAAAGTGCCTGGATAACATACTATCTTGAACTCATATGTTAAAGCAATAGTTCTAGCACTGATGAATTTACCTGGTTTGCATAATAAAACATCTGCAAGAAAACAACCAAGCTAGAGAGCACCAAGGACCCCTAATTTCAACCCTGAACTACAAATATTCTCCTTTATCAGTATTCCATATCTGGGTTATAGAAATCTGAAGGACAACCAGATAATAACACCTAAGTAAAAAAAACCTCAAATTTTGATGTGACCTAGTTGTCTGAATCCCATGTCTTTCATTCTCCATAAAGTCTAGTTATTATACAATTGTACAGATCAATTTCCTTCCAAGACTCAAGAAGACTTATTCGATCTGTTCAATTTGTCTACCCCAACTGCAAAGAAGCTTACACTATCCATTTATTTTAGGTATACTTTCCCCTTATTTTCTTTAGATAGTGAATGACAAACTGAGGGTCATGAACAAGGTTTTCAACATTGTTAGCCTTCTAGCACCATCATTCCATGTCATCGTATATTACATAATCATTACATCCCAAAGATGCTTGTTCATGAGGCAACTGGACTTTCTTGTTTTTCTTTGAAGATGTTTCACTTCTCATCTAAAGAAGCTTCTTGGATAAGAAGTGAAATGTCTTCAAAGAAAAAATAAGAAAGTCCAGTTGCCTCATGAACAAGCATCTTTGGGATAACTACGACCTGGATGACTGAGAATCTCCATAGATAATAATTGCATCACCCAAAGGGAAGCTAAGAAAATATGAAACAAAAAAAATTGGACCAGATTGAAGACCAGTTTAATATTTAGATAGTCTGTAAAAACTGGAGAGAAAAAGTCTAAACTAAACAGAGTATGCTTCAATATAAGCTTGGAGATGTATTATTCTTTCTAATCTTTCATCATTTATTCTTCAGATTAGACAATGACACCTGTTGGCAGCCTGGGGTGGAGGGGAGAGATCATATGACATCCTGTTTAAAATGTTTTTTTTTCTATTATTTTCTGCTAACCCATAAAAATGATTAATAAAGCTTGACATTTCAATCCTTCTTGCATTGCTAAATATTTCTCTGAGAGAAAAATAATACAAAGCAAACTCTACCACTGCAGAATAAATCTGTTTATTATACATAATGAAGATGTTATTTCCTTTTATGCATTGATGTTCAATCAAATTTGAAAGGTTGTCATCCTATATATTAATTGAAAAATATGTTTCTTTCAATTCCTCTTTTGAAGACATAAAATAATGCATGATTACTTACATTAATGTTACTTCCAGCAAAAGACTACTTTTAGGAGAAGTGGAAAATAGCAATAGCACTTAGACTTATACACCGCTTCATAATGCTTTACAGCCCTCTTCAAGCGGTTTGCAGAGTCAGCATATTGCCCCCAACAATATGGGTCCTCATTTTACCAACCTCAGAAGGTTGGTATATATATTTATAATTCTTAATTTAAATTGGGACATTAACAGTGAAAGAAACATATTCTGGGGATGCCAATGTTATACAGAGTCACTCTTCACAGCACATCTACACTTTGCATATTCATCATGCAGACTGGAGCATAAACATTTCATACACGTAAATGCTTAGATATATGTGAAACAGTACAACACACAAACAACACAGACAGCACAAACTTCACTCTTGCACTAAAAAAGTAACAAAAAGAAGTACACTCACAGATAGAAAACTTGTTGCTGTTGTCTTTCCCTGGAAACAATTTAAATCCTCTAGATTTAAAATCTATGGCCTTTTTCACTAGTTAAGAAAACAAACAAAAGCACATATCAGATAAAGCAATCTAAAATGACTTCATTTCAATTGACAATTCTTTTTAATCATGGAAATGCAAATTAAAAGTAATTTCTTTCCAATAGCATTATGGACCCAAAAGATTTGAAAAGAATAGATATTTTTACACAAAAGGCAAATATTTATAAATTTTATATACAGTGACTACAAAGGTAATATAGCAAAGGGGAAAACATATATTTTCTTGAAATGAATGTATATTGTGCCTTTTATGCAAAATATTAAAATTAACTTAAATATTTTTCCATGTGCCATATCTGTATTTGTGCAATTTCACTGTGAAGTTATGGAACTTGGAAAACCGAATTTAATTATGGGCACAACAGACTTGCCAATCCTTTTCTTATTTAATATGTGTTTATTTCCCTTATTAATGGGGACCAACATTTTATCTTATTTTTCCAAGAACTTTGCTGTGACATTTTATATCCATTATGGCATTCTAAAACACAGAGTTGATACTTCACCCATCCCATAAAAACAATTTCACATGGACTAAAAATTCTACCCATGAGGATATCTGGGAAGACCTTTTTATAATCATCAAATTATTTTCCAACAACAGTTAAATTAAAGAATCATACTCAATGTTTTTTCCATCTCATTTAATTATAAAATTTTAAGTAATTTTATTATGTTGAGAAAAATAAAATTAAAACAGTGCCCACATTTGTGATGAATAGATGACCTTCTAGCAACCTTTCAATACACAACCAGCGACTATATACAGTACAAAGGGATCTAATCACCAGGATATTATACTGTGATTTTAACCAAGTGAAAGAGATTGATGATAGGGTGAAATAATATTGTTTGATAAACTATTGGATTATAACTTAATCATAGATGCATATTAGCCAAATGTGAAAAATTGAACAGGGTGAAAAGCCATCTGATGCTATGGTTACAATATATGATGTTTATAATTAATCAGATAAAATGATTTTCCCATCATCTTTAATCTATCAACCATAGTCCTCTGCTTGTAACAACAGTCCCTATTATTGTTCCCCTGCATTATTTTTCTATTACATACCGTAGTTACAATGATCTCATTTCTATAGAGCTATTCATATACAGAATGGCCATATACAAAAGTGGATTAAGTATATTCATCTTTAGTATAACAACCACTTGATTTCTCCTGTTGGATTTCCTTCTTCTACACGAATATTGAAGATCCAGAAATCTGACATTTCCCCCACTATGAATGCTTCAGAAAGAATGTTTACTGCCCATCCTGAACTGTATCTAGCACATCCACATAAAATTTTTCTAAAATTATTACTTTGTTCTCATCTCTCAAAGAAATGCTGTGTTTCATTTTTAGATAAAAATATTTTACAGACACATCAATTCTATATCCTTTTTTTAAAAAAAGAGGGAAATCATTACTGCTTGCTTCTTTGCCCAGCTGGCCTAGAAAGAATCCTAGATATATCCTAAATACTGAGGTCCAAGATATTAAGTAATTTTATGGCTGTATCACTTCCAGATTTCATGTAGATTCTGATCAAGCACAATATACAACTCCATCATAGTTTCTCGTCATTTCCTACTACCAAACCTACTTTTTATAACATCGTTTCTGATAAAAATACCTAGCCATATTGAATTTTCCATAATTATTTCTCATATGAGTTTGCCAATAAATGAAGTGTTTTAAGATGGATTTCTGGGCATTCACATTATCTGTATTATATTATTTAATAATCATGTTGGAAACATGGCTCTTCATTCCATTATTTAAATGGTTATAAAAAATATATTACGTAGTTACTTGCTTTGAAATCATTTGCTGTACATATTTAAGTGACATTTTGGCTAAATAATGGAATTCTGTGTTCTTTTTTATTGTTGTTATTATATATTAGTGTACTACCTTAGGTGCAGTAGTGAATATAAACTAAAAGGGAGAAAGGAATCAGAATTCATGAAGTAGAAGATAAATGACTGAATGTGTATAGAAGAGAGAGATGGAAGTCTGAAAGAAGAGGCAGCTTTTCGTTTTGTATTCTTCCCATTTTTCTTTTCCTTTTAACTATCCAGATCATGAACCTTTCTCTCTCAAGGATCTAGGATTCCTAGGTAATATGAACAACCCCAAAAGTGATGTCTGGCTGTATTTGACAAGAACTGAAGGGGATAGAGCAGAGGTCCCCAACCTTTTTGGGCCCCAAGGACTGGTTACGTGGAGAGAGATTTTTCCACAGACTGGAGGGGGCGTGGTTTTGTGTGCTGCCTGCATCCTGTGGATGGGCTTTCCTTGTTTGTGCGGACTGGTTGCTGGCATGTCGCGGCCTGGTACTGGTCCAAGGACCAGCGATTGGAGACCCCTGGGATAGAGGACTTCTACAGGTAAAGCAGGAAGAAGAACATGGCCTTAATGACCATATTAAGAAGAGCCAGGAACTCTTGTCAAGGAAATCTCCTGAAAACAACAAAGATGAAGGCTGAATACAGAAAAGAAATAACTGAAAGCAAATTTGTTAATTAGAAGAACAAGCTGCTGCATGATTAATACTGGAAGGATAAAAAAAGTTGATTAAAAATCCACATGGAGTTGGTTAAGATCAGGATTATTGAAGAAAAAAAACTTTTTTTTTTTATTTTAGTGGCTCAAAAACAAGCTTTGACAACTAACTGACAACTAGGCAAAATCTTACTGTAACTAACAACAGCAAATGTCTACTTTCTAATAAAAAGGATGGAACAATTGATCAGAAGCTGCTGCAAAATTTCACAAACTGACTACAAGCAGTCACAACTGAGATGCCAAAAATTATTAACTGGAAACTTTGTCATAAGTCTGAATTTGAATGTAGTAAAAACTACTGGAACCATCAAATTGAGTAGGTTTTGGAAAATGAGTGGTTTAAGATCTTAAGGGGCTTTAAGATGCAAATAGAGAGGAATCTTGTTCATAACATGCCTGATATAACAGTGATTTAAAAGAAGAAAATCTGGTTCACTGATGATGTTATTCCCGGTGATTCTAGAAATGAGGAAAAACAATGGAAAAAACATGAAATATAGGGACTTGTAGGTGAAAGTTGAATACTTATGGGGAAAAATGTTGTTACACCAATCTTGATTGGAGTCATTGCAGCAATACATAAAATACTTCCTTGAAATCTGAAATATTGAATTTATCAGATTTGAACACTCTAATTTTACAAAAAAACCACCTTGCTTTGAACTGTCTATATTCTTAGACACTATCTTATTAATAGGGGATACAATGGCTCAGTGGTTAAAGACAATGAGCTTGTCAGCTGAAAAACTGACCGCCTGGGTACAAGTGCCCCATGATAGGATGAGCTCCCATTACTTGCTCCAGGTCCTAGCCACCTAAAAGCATGCAAAGCATGCAAATGTGAGTAGATAAATAGGTACCACTTTGGTGGGAAAGTAACAGTGTTCCATCTGTCTTGGCATATAGTCATGCTGTTCATATGACTATGGAAAGGATCTTCAGACAACGCTGATCCTTCGGCTAAGAAATGGAGATGAGCACTGCCCATTACAGCTGGACTTGACTGGAGAGGGGGAAACTTTTACCTTTATCTTTATTTTAATAATTACTTAAGTCCTTTGTTAGTATTTGAATTATTAAGATTCCACCAGTTTTAGATTATGAATCTAACAGTAAATTATCTACACATAATAGTAATAATAATAAACACCATTCAACAACAACATCTGCTTATCCCAGGTCTTTGAGACAGACTCAAAAAATGCCAAATCCAGTCTAAAATCTGGCTGGCTGTGTGATCAATCATAATTAAATAATAATAATAATAGAAGTAGAACAACTATAGCGAAAGAAAACACAATAGCACTAATAGTAATAGGCATCATGGATACAGTCCTAAAATAACAAGAACACCGCACGAACACTATCAACATTGATTAAATCACCATCAGTCAATTGCAAAAGGCAACTTTACTTGGAACAGCTTACATCTTGCAATGATACTTTTAATGTTATTAAAGAACAACATCTGCCAATCCTTTGAAAAGGACTTGATATGTGGATAAAAAGCTAAGTGCGATTTCTCTGCATATTTCCAGCAATTCTTATTCTTTTTCCCCCCTCTTCTCTTACATAATATCCAGTATTCATCACTTTCATTCAATCAACATTTTCTTGGCTGCTAAATCATATTGGCTATTTTGGAGATTTATTAAATTTATTTGTGGGATTTATTCCATCTGCCCACTCTGCTCATTTCTGCATCTCGTACCTGCATATTACAATTTGAATAATCAATTATCTGAAATAGAGGAAATGTTAACAATCTATTAAAACAAAAAAACAACTTCCCTTTAAAAAAAGTTTTAGCTAAAAACATTTGCAATACAAATTGAACAACTTCCCAAACTTTCAAATAATGATTAAGCATTTGAGTAGACACTCTTATTTAAATATAAACCCTTGCAAGATTTGATGAAAATTCCAGTATGTTGAAACTGGCTACATACAATATCTCCTATATTAAAATCATTGTGACTTTCTTAATAATTGGTTAGATTGTATCTCCAGTGCTGATTACAAATATTTCTTCTCTTAATATACAAATGGCACATCTCCAGTGAGGTTATATTGAATTATATTATACAACCTAAGTAAAAGATTTTATTTATCAGTAGTGAATGGGTAAGTGGAGTGGAAATGGTAAAATAAATTGAGAGACACAGTGGCTCAGTGGGTTAGGATGCTGAACTTGTCGATCAGAAGGTCGGCAGTTTGACGGGTCAAATCCCGAGTGCCGCGTAACAGAGTGAGCGCCTGTTACTCGTCCCAGCTTCTGCCAACCTAGCAGTTCGAAAGCACGTAAAAAGGCAAGTAGAAAATTAGGGACCACTATGGTGGGAAGGTAACAGCGTTCTGTGCGCCTTTGGCATCTAGTCATGCCAGCCACATGATCACGGAGACGTCCTCAGACAAGTGCTGGCTCTTCAGCTTTGAAACAGAGATGAGCACCGGCCCCTAGAGTTGGAAACAACTAGCACGCATGTGCGGGGGAACCTTTACCTTTTAGTGAATGGGTAAGTGGAGTGGAAATGGTAGAATAAATTGATAGTTACAATAGTATTTGTTTTCAAAGCAGAAACAAACCAACAAACAAAAATGAACAGACAAAAGCACCTATAAAGTAGGCACAAATCTATTATTTTCTAGGATTTTAATATTAAGGGGAAAAAACTCTTCCGTTTCTTCATTTGTATGGATATTATGATTATTATATTACAGCTAAAGACAAACATCCAATGTAAGAAACCAACTCCCTCCTCCTCCTCCTCCCACAATCATATGATGAAAAGGGGAAAATGAACATAACCAATCAAGGGTAGTCAAAAATGTCCCACTTGTATTTTATATTGATAATCAATACAATGACTTCATCAGGTGGCATTGATGAGAAGGATGGGACATGAACACATTCATTCTATTGGATTTTCAGGACATTCAGTAATAATGGGAGAGAGGTAGTCTTCAGATTACTAGGCTTTTGGCTAAGGAGGCTTCATAAATGAAAATCAATGTCTTGAATTGTACTCAAAGATTACTGGCAATTAGTACAACTGGCACAGCAGAGCCGTAACATGTGTGTACCAAAAGCAGACCCATAACTGTCTTTTCCACCACTTTCTACAGCAGCTGAATAATTTTAAGAAATCCATGGTTTGTGTTTTGCAATAGTCCAGCTGCAAGATGATTAAGCTTGATTGACTGTGATAAAGGACTCCTGTGCCAGGAAAAGACAAAGTTGGTGTAAATGAATTTGGGTAAATGTCTTTCTAGTACCCCAATTCTGTCTGGGGCAGTAAACTAATAGCAATAATGCTTAGACTTATATACTGCTTTAAAGTACTTTACAGCCCTCTCTAATTGTTTTACAGAATCAGCATATTGTCCTAACAGTCTGGGTCCTCATTTTACCAACCTCAGAAGGATGGAAGGCTGAATCAACTTTGAGCTGGTGAGAATCAAACTTGCAGTAAGCACAGAGTTAGCCTGCAATACTACATTCTAACCACTGTACTACTACAGCTCCTAATTCAGAGCTAAAGATGGAAAATACATGGCACTGGGAGAATGATGAAGACCCAACCATTGTCATGGAGAAATAAAAGAAAGACCACAACATCATGTCTTCCACTCTCAGTCCCCATATTCAGTCCCACAAAATATCACAACTGAAGGTATCAAAAGCTACTGACAGATCAAGAAGATGGAGGACAGTTGCATCACCTTCATCGTGTCTCTGGCAGAGGTCATCACCAAGTTCAGTCAATGCTGCCTATGTACTATGGACCTAAATGAATTTGGGAGTGGATTTGGTTTATTTAACAACATTTTGTGTCTTTATAACTAAAACAGCTCATTCATTATGTTGGGATGGATTTTACCCTTTATTATTCTGTTTGTTTATGCCACTTGTCTGATATTATAATACCTTTGTAATAGATCTACTAAAGAAATATAGTTTCAGGAATCAATTTATGTATTTATCAGGAATAATAGATTATTGTCTGTAGTGCTTTCCTTCTCTGAAGAATGAGTTGATGCTTTAGTTAAAAATATTTGAACTGTGGACTTCAAGTAGTGTTTTTTTTTGTGGGATCCACTTTTCATTTCATACTCTTGACCTTGAAGTTAACTTAATTCATTTTTGTTCTCCTGTCTGCCTTCTTGGGTTGTGAAGATCAAGCATAAATTATGTCTTGCGTTCATGATGTTGGGGAATGATCTGTTTTTTGCGTTTACAGTCCTACACGAGATTGAAATGCACTTTTGGTGCAGCCATTTCTCTCTCTCAATAATTAGAGATGTGTTCTACTACATAGCTACAACTTCTGCAGTCTAGTGTGATTCTTTTCATTATACCATCAAGCCAAAAGAGCTGACTGCTCTTCTCCAGTATGGTAGAATTCAACACTTTTCTAAAACCTTCTTTGCTGATAAAGCTAGATTAGGATTCCTTATTGATAGAGAACCTATTGCCCTCCTTGTAACAAGAGAGACTCTTGTTCATTTAACTGAGATCTAAATATTTATATCATGTGATTTAAGCTTCTTTAAGGTGTTTATCAGAAATAGTATCTGTAGCACCAATTTATAGCATTACGCAGATATTATTATGGAAATATAACATGATGTCAGGCTGACAGCTCAGATACACTACACATTGGTAGTAAACACCTGCAGGGGTGATTTTACTTATTGGTTCTGTGTGAAGCCATCTCCCCCAACCAACATCAGACAGCACCAGCAGAGAAATGATACATTGTGCTACATAGCAATGATCTTTGGACAACTGAGTTTGCTAAACTTCACTTTTAATATATATATATATTTTGCCTAAGGCTTCATATAGAGGATATTGTCTCTCAAGGTTAAATATTTTTCAATCCAAAGAGTTTCAGTGGAAGACATTTAAACTATTTCTTGTCTTTCTTGCTAAAATCAGAGGAAGTTAATTTGAAAAACAATTACTTTCAAAATGTAGTGTATTAAATAGGAATGAAAAATAACCTCTGAAAAATGCAGTGATAATCATCCCCCCCATTGATCTTGCTGTGAAAATGCATATAGTTTTAGAGAGAAATGGTCAGATTTAAGCAGACATGTATTCAAGAATACATTTATTTATTTATTTATTTATTTATTTAATTTAATTTGTATACCGCCCTTCTCCCGAAGGACTCAGGGCGGTGAACAGGGCAATAAATACCAAAATACAAAAATTAGAAACAGATTAAACCATAGTGTCCAAATACAATAAATAAATTACTTAAAAACAATAATTAAAACCCAAACCCATCAGACCAGGCCGGCTTGTTCACAAATAGGTTTTTAGATCACGTCAGAAGGAGCGAAGGTCAGGATCCATCCGGAGCTGAACTGGTAAATGGTTCCAAAGGTCAGGCGCACCCACAGAGAATGCCCTCCCCCTGGGGGCCACCAGTCAGCATTCTCTGACCGGTGGCACCCTGAGGAGGCCCTCTCTGTGGAAGCGCACTGGGCAGAGGGAAGTTGATGCTGACCGCAGGTGCTCTCTAAGGTACTCCGGACCCATGCCAAGTAGGGCTTTGTAGGTCATTACCAGCATCTTGAATCTCACCTGGAAGGCAACTGGAAGCCAATGCAGCTCACGGAGCAGAGGTGTAACGTGGGAGTATCAGGAGACCCCCAACACAACTCGTGCGGCTGCATTCTGTACCAGTTGGAGCCTCTGAGTGGTCCTCAAGGGCAGCCCCGTGTAGAGAGCATTGCAGTAGTCTAACCGAGAGGTCATGAGCGCATGAGTGACTGTAGGCAAGGCATCCCGGTCTAGATAGGGCTGCAACTGGCGCACTGGGGTGGTCTGGGGTCGAAATGAATAGCTGGGTATCATCAGCATACTGATGATACCCAACTCCAAAACCACGAATGATCTTACCCAGAGGCTTCATATAGATGTTGAACAGGAGAGGCGAGAGGACCGACCCCTGAGGAACTCCGCAAATGAGAGGCCTCGAGGTCGACCTCTGTCCCCCTGCCAACACCTACTGCGAACGTCCCAGGAGGTAGGAGGAGAACCACTTAAGGACCGTGTCTCCCACTCCCAATCCCCTGAGATGCCGCAGCAGGATACCATGGTCGATGGTATCAAAAGCTGCTGGGAGGTCTAATAGGACTAGGACAGAGGAACAACCCCTGTCCCGGGCCTTCCAGAGATCATTCACCAGAGCGACCAATGCCGTCTCCGTGCTATGCCCGGGCCTGAAATTTTATATTGGATTGTTTCTAAATTTTGCCTTGTAAACTGCCCTGAGTCCTTTGGGAATAGGGCGGTATATAAACCGAATAAATAAATAAATAAATAAATAAATAAATAAATAAATATGGCCCTCTGTTCAAACACCTGCTGCCATTCCCTAATGTCGTGGGAATAGGTAATCCCACGACCCGCTCCGGAGCCCCGGAGCCAATCAATCCCAGCTCCCTCCCACGTGATCAATCCCGGACCTGGCCTGAACAACAGTTGGTGGACTCTCCCCCATTTCCATCCAACCATGAAATCCCTCCCCCCTCCCTAACCCCACAAAAATTAACCAAAAAATTAACCAGGGGCCTCTTATTAAATTTGTACTGGAAGCCCCTATCCCTGCCCAGCCATCTCTCAGGGTCCCAGAAATTGGGCCCTTCATCAAAAGGAGGAATGGAAAATGAGGCGGGTCGCACCCAGGAAGGGGGGGCACCCCTGAGGGCGAACAAAACCGTGCTGGAGTAGCTAAGGCGAGTCATGGTTATTGAAATAAGTCCGGCAAAAAGGCTATCCCTAGATAGATCAGGAGGATCTTAAATCAAAAGGTAAGTGTCCAGTCTGCCAACCCAGCTCCACTGCCACTTGAGCTGGGTGTACTCCCGAAACAGATCAATCCCCCTCCTCTCACGACGGTCAGATCCGGGGAGCAGCTTGGAACGCACAACCGGGATAAAGCATACCACCCAGAGCTCTCACCTCTAGGGGGGGTAGCAGATGGTAAGTCTAGGCCACTCTCCCACAGTGGCTTTGTGCCCGGGTCCTTCTGAAACCTTTGGGGAGGGGGGGCGACAGGCAAAAGAGTCAGCAGATATTAATCCAAGGCATAAAAGCCTGCAGAGTCATAAAATGGCAGAAAATCCTGACTACAATGTTCTTCTCCATATCAGGAGAGGGTCAGGCGATAGGTAAGCCAATAGAGGAGGAAACCAGGAAACCCAGAGTACTTCCGCTGGGCCGCAAACTCGGTCTAGCTGGCTTCTAGCGATGCAAAGCTGGTTTGTGCCTCCCAACCGTCCAAAGCACGAAGCGTCCGCTCTGTACCACTGGGCCATGGTCTCCACACCAGAGCGGCCGCAGTGCTCCCACTGACCTCGCCGCCAGCCACTCCAGACGCCACCACAATGCCTCCGCCACTCCGCCACTCCGATGCTGCTCCAAGCCACAACTCCATCGGCACCGACCATCAGTCGGTCGGCGCCCCACAGAGCGCGGCTCCTCCAAACCTTCCAGGCAGCTGCCAAGCTCTCCCAAGCACTGCCGGGCTCCGCCAAGTTCTCCCGGGCTCCGCCGGGCTCCCACGGCACCGACAATCAGCTGGTCGGCACCGCACAGAGCGCGGCTCTTCCAGGCTCTTCCGGGCCTTCCAAGCCCTCCCAGGCTCCACCGGACTCCGCCGAGGGCCCTCCAAAGGTCCAGGGCTTGCGGAGCCAACTCCCACAACGGAGAACTGCAGAGCCGCCCAGGAATAGCCACCAACAACCTCTTGTCCACCCAACCCAAGCCCCATCACAGAAGGTATAAACACTTCTGTGGGACTCCCAGGGTCGCCAAGTTGCCGAAACTCCTCGCGGAGCTCAGCCAAGCGCGTCCGCCATCTTGGGCATGCGTAGATGAGCATGTACTCTATCTTTGGTCCTCCTCTAATGTATTATTTTTCATTCTGCTCATTTAATATGTATTGTGCGGGTATTATGAGAAAATACATTCCGAAGTAGTAAGATTGTGGATGCTGCTAAAGGTAGCTCAGCCAAAAGTAATATTAGTTGCATATATTGTGACCCAGTAAGAAATGGGATTTTCAAAAGCCACATTGATGTGACTTGAGTTTCTCTGGAATATAAATATAGATATATTCCTATACCAGTAAAATATTGTATTTTACACTCACACACATGCACACAAACACACACACACACACACACACACACACAGAGAGAGAGAATAGATTGAAACCCATCAACTAAGAATAAATTATCTAGTATTCTTGCCTGAAATATTTAGAATGCAATAAACTTCATATTAAACAGCAACTCATTAAAGTTATATTGTATGAGGATTATTTTTTGAATCACTTCTGAAGAAAACAGTATGGGAAGAATGAAATATAGCGATTCTTCTATGATAGTAAGAAATTTACGGGGGCAGAGTCACTAGTTCTATCTGAAAATTTACTACTGTCAGTAAACCTATCCGTAAAACTGGAATATGATTCCAGGAAAAAAGAAAAACAACACCACACAATAATTCATAACTAGCCTTTCTGTTCGAGAGTTTTGATTTGGTTTTACATTTAAAAGCCTGAAGTGTCAGCTTTTTATGGTTTCCGGCACCCATATTTTTCTAACAAATGGATGCCAAATGCCATTATGTATAAAATATATTTCAATCAATGTACTAAATTAGGATGGTGAAGTTTTGAGGGTCAGTTTCCCTTTGAAAAAAGTTCAGATAATATACCTCTCAAGGCTGCTTCTCAAAGCAATCTAGTCCCCTTCTAAGAAATAATAAATACCTCTGATTTTGAGCATACCACAGTCTTCTCCTTCATGCCCAAATTGTGGGAGAACACTAGAGGAATTTCTTTCAGCAAGAAAAGGTTAAGAGGACAAGGTGTCCAGAAGCACTGATTTAAGCATTTTCCAACTGGACTAGTTCAGGAAACATTGGGATTCTCCAGAATCCACATGGTCAAGGAGACTGTGAAATCCAGTACTGCCTTAAGACTGCATTAAGTTCGGACTTCCGGTGGCGGCGCGGCGCCGAAGACAGCCTCCCCTGGCTGCCCGCGGCTCAGCTGTTTGTTTTTTCGCCCGAAACAGCGCCGATCAGCTGTTCGGGCGAAATTGAAGCCCCCTCCTCGGGAGAAGAGGAGGGGGTGAGGCCCCAGGTAGGGGTAGAGTTCTCCGAGGCCGCCTGAGCTTGGAGCTTGGGCGGCTGAAGGATTGAACTCCCCCGAAGCCTGGGTTGCTCCCAGCTGGCCGTCGTCTCTGCTCCGAACTTCCTGGAGCAGAGCCAGGCGTCTGCGAACCATCCCTGCCTGAAGAAAGGACTATGATTTAAAGGAACAGGCAGAGCGGTACAAGAGGAAAAGGTGAAGAGGACTATTTTACTGTACTCTCTAACTTGTTGGACTTTTTAAACTTTAATTGAAAGTGCGTCATAATTGAGGATTAAAAGATGGCGGCTAAACCTCCCTCTAAAACTCTTCGGAGTGGAGGATCCTCGCCGGTGCAACAATCATCACTACAGGCATTGCACCCTCCTGAAGTGCTGACATCGAAGGATTTGCGAGATGCCTTGGATAAACATGCCCAGGTACTTTTGGAATCAATTAATCAATCAATTGCTGATAAATTTGCACAGATGGAGGAGAAATTGGAGAAATTTGAGGAAAGAATGGAAGAGAGGATGGAACAGAAGTACAGCGTGATGAAGGTAGACATTTTGACTTCAGTGCATAAAGTGGCGGAATGTGTGGAAGATTTAGATGAAAAAGTGGATGATTTGGCTCAAAGGAATGCTATACTAGAAGTAAAAGCACGGGAGAATGAAATTGAAAGAGGCAAGTTGGAAAGGGAGTTAAGCCATGCCCAATATTACCAGATGCAGTTTGCTGTCAGAATTAGAGGCTTAAAAGAGAATGTTAAAGAAGATTTAAAGCAGCTGATCTCTGAGGCTCTCGAAGGGGTATTGAACCAGCCAGCATCTGAAATAAGAGCAGCTATGGATAAAGTGTTTCGGGTGAATTCATGGATTGCCAGACAGAGAAAGTTGCCTAGAGATGTGGTGGTTTATTTTGCAAAAAGAGAAATTAGAAATCAAGTTATACAAGCTGCCTATGATGCTAAGGTTGTGATTGCTGAACAAGAAGTCTTGGTTTTAAAAGAAATTCCTCCAAGGATTTTAAGGGGAAGAAAGGACTATACATTTCTTGTGCAAGAGCTCAAGCAAAGAGATATAAGGTTCAGATGGGAGATTCCAGAGGGGCTGATGGTGATGTATGAAGGTAAAAGGTATAGGCTGATTACTGTGAAACAAGCACGTGATTTCTACAATAATGTTTTAAAAGCAACCCCATTAACGCTCCTGGAAGCTGGAAAGGGATCTGGAGAAGAAGAACAACAAGAGGAGGAAACAGAGGAAAATGGTGCTGGAGGAGATCAAGCTACAATCTCTTTGGATGATCCTAGAGAGCAAAGAGTGACGCGTGCTGCTTTAAAACGAGCAAAGAAAATAAAAGAACAAGATCAGCAAAAGTCTTCAGATTCTTCACAACGCATTCATAGCCAAGCTGTGGGAGGAGCACGGCCTAAAGTAACCAGTCCTATCAAAGCTGTGGTCCAAGAGCTTTTCGGGGATATACATGGCAACTAAATTTTTAACCTGGAATGTTAATGGACTAAACTCACCGCAGAAGAGGAAGAAAGTTTTTCAATATTTAAAACAATTTAAGATAGATGTTATATGCCTGCAAGAAACGCATATTAGAGTTTTGGATCAAAAGTATTTATTGAACTCGAGGCTGGGTACGCAATTTGTTGCTTCTGCAGAGAATAAGAAAAATGGAGTGGTTGTTTATGTTAAAAGTGCCTTAACAGCGGACCTAATTGAAGCAGATAAGCATGGAAGATATGTTATGATCGAGCTGTTGTTTGAAGGTAAAAAGACGCTTTTAGTTGGATTATATGCTCCAAATCAACAACAAGCTGACTTTTTTAGTTTACTTCATACAAAGCTTACCCAGTTGGATTATAAATCCTTTATTTTTATGGGGGACTGGAATGGAGTTATGGATGTACAGTTGGATAAGGCTGGAGCCTTTAAGCGCATTCCAAGTCACGCTAGACTGCCTAAATCTTTTTTTGAAATGATGGATGACCTGGAATTGCGAGATATTTGGCGTGAGAGACATTTGCAGGAGAAGGATTATACATTTTATTCTGATAGACACCAATCTTTTTCGAGGATTGATTTTATTTTGTTGACTAATGACTTTCTTTTGAGAACTAAAAAGGTGAAAATCTGCGCAAGAATTATCTCTGATCACAGTCCAGTGTGGTTGGAGATTGATAAGGAAAGAGGAGATAGACGCTCATGGCGCGTAAATGAGAATTTGTTTAGAAATCAGAGAAATGTGGAAGAATGCAAACAGCGGATGAAGGATTTTTTTGAGATGAATATGAATAAGGGTACCTCTATGGATATGGTTTGGGATGCTAGCAAGGCCTATATGAGAGGGGTGTTGATATATATGAATAATAGACATAGACGTGCAGTGGAAACTAGAAGGAAAGAACTGGAGAATGAAATAAAGGAAAAAGAAAAGGCTTTGATTTTGAACCCAGAGGAGGTGAAGATCAAGGAGGCTATTAGACTGTTACGAGGACAATTTGATAAATTAATGGCTGATCAAGTGGCGACCAATCTGCGGTTTGCTAGGCATAATACTTTTTGCAATGCTAATAAGCCAGGCAGATGGTTGGCTTATAGACTGAGGAAAAAACAAAGGGCATCTAATATAGATAAGATTGAGTATAAAGGAAGGGTTGTGTATCAACAGAATCTTATTAAGGATGCCTTTGTGGATTTTTACTCGAAATTATATACTAAAGAGGACATTAATGCAAAAGATATTGATATGTATTTGGAGAAGGCTAGCATCCCGGTTCTTACGCAAGTACAAAAAGAGGGGATTAACCAACTGATTACAGAAGAAGAAATTTTTACAGCTATTAAGGAACTGAAGGTGGATAAAGCACCAGGCACTGATGGCTTGACTGCAGCCTATTATAAAAACTTACAATTAGAGATGATAAAACCGTTAAAGGAACTGTTCCAGACAATCCAGAGGGGGGGAAAGGTGCCCCCGTCTTGGAGAACAGCTTTTATCTCTTTGATTCCGAAGGAAGACCAGGATGCTACTTTAGTTAAAAATTACAGACCGATATCGCTTTTAAATACAGATTATAAGATATTTGCTAAGGTTTTGGCTAATAGACTGATGAGGGTTCTGCAACAGGTGATTCATGGGGACCAAACGGGGTTTATTAGTGGAAGACAAATGAAAACTAATGTGAGACATATAGTTGATGTGTTAGAGTTTTTGGAAAGGCACAACCAGATCTCTGCTGCGCTAATCTTTTTAGATGCTGAAAAGGCTTTTGATCAATTGAACTGGCAATTTTTGTTGAAAGTTTTAGACAAAATGGATTTTGGGGAAAATTTTTTACAACCGATTAGGGCATTATACCAAAAACAAACTGCCCGAATTATAGTTAACAATAGTTTGACAACAGTATGTAATATTGAGAAGGGCACAAGGCAAGGGTGTCCGCTATCGCCCTTGTTATTTGTATTAACATTAGAGATATTATTGGTTAAGATTCGGAATTCGGAAAAAATTAAGGGGATACAAGTTGGAGATCAGGATTACAGATTGAGAGCATTTGCAGATGATCTGGTTGTTACAGTGACCCAGCCAGAGAATTCTGTTGTGGACCTGATGGAGATAATAACACAATATGGGAAGGTTTCTGGATTTAAAGTAAATATACAGAAAACTAAAATTTTGGCTAGAAATATGACAGTTTCGCAGAAGGCTCTCCTAGAAGGATTAACTGGATTTGAGATTGTTAAAAGGGTTAAATATTTGGGGGTGATTTTGTCGCCCTCTAATACAAAGCTATATAAAAATAATTATGAAAAGTTATGGGGGAAAATTCAAAAAGAACTGGAGAGTTGGGAAAAATTGCAATTGTCTTTGTTGGGACGGATTGCAGCAGTGAAAATGAATGTCCTGCCCAAATTTTTATTCTTATTTCAAATGATACCGATTCTTAAGAAAGACTCTAACTTGGAGGAATGGCAGCGTGGTATCAATAAATTTGTGTGGGCAGGGAAAAAGCCACGAGTTAAACTTAAGATTATGCAGGATACTCGTGAGAGAGGTGGCCTTAAAATGCCTAATTTTAAATTATATTATGAAGCTGCTGCACTAGTAGGAATAAGTGATTGGATTAATTTGACACAATCAAGGTTATTAAATCTTGAGGGCCATGATCTGTTGTTTGGCTGGCATGCATATTTGTTGTATGATAAGAAGGTAGATACTGTGTTTAGGATGCATATTTTAAGACAGGCATTGCTGAGAGTTTGGAAGAAGTATAGACATAAGTTAAGCAGCAAGATACCATTGTGGGCAATCCCAAAACACGCAATAGAAAATATACATGCTGGTTTCAAACATGATGAGACTACTTACAAGGAAATTTTAAGTTTGGAAAGGAATATTTGGTGCTTGAAATCATATAGTTTCTTGCGAGAAGAGAAGGTTGTTCAGACTTGGTTTCAATATATTCAGTTACAGGCCAGGTGGAAAGAAGATCAAAAAAATGGATTTGCAACGACTGATGAAAATTTGATAAAGCAAATTAGAAATCAAGGACCAGCACATATTAAACGGATATATCTTGCATTGATAGAGATCGATTCAGAAACAGAGCTTGTTAAGGATTGTATGATAAAATGGGCCCAAAACATTCAGGAAGTTATTACAATGGACACGTGGGAAAAGATCTGGGTGAGGAATGTAAAATTCACTCAAGCTCAAAGTCTAAGAGAGAACTTTTACAAAATGTTTTATAGATGGCATCTAGATCCTAAAAAGCTTGCAAGTATGTATCCGAATTATCAGCCTAAATGTTGGAGGTGTGGTGATGAAGAGGCAACATATTTTCACATATGGTGGACATGTAAAAAGGTCAAGGCTTTTTGGATAAAAGTGTGGTGGAATATGCAGAAGATTTTTAAACGGAGGATAAAGTTTTGTCCGCAATTTTTTTTGTTGGGAATAATTGTTGACGCTACAGTTGTGGACTCTAAGTTGATGTTGAATTTAGTTACGGCAGCAAGACTTTTGATAGGTCAATATTGGAAGAAAGAGGAACTGCCGACTATACAAGAGTGGATTTTAAAGGTTTCCGACTTGGCAGAGATGGCGAAGATTTCGGCCTATTTGAAAGATTACTCGCAAGAACATTATATTATGGAATGGAGAAAATGGATTGAGTTTATCCAGAATAAGTATAGGGTCAAGAAGTTTTATCTAGCATTTGAATAAGTCTTCTTTCGTTTTCTTTTTTCTTTTTTATTTTGTCTTCTATATATATTTAATAATGCTAAGTTTTGTTTGATCCTATATAAGTTAGAGAGTGATGGATTTTAGAATTTATAGTTGTTAGTATATGGTTGTTTATGATTGCTTTTTTATATATATATACCTTGTATTTAGCTCTGGGAAGTCCGGGGGGGAGGGGGGTTGGGGGGAGGTGGGGGGGAGGAGGGAGGGGGGGAGGGGGGGAAGGGGGGAGGTAGGGAGGGGAGGAGGGAGGGGGAAGGGGTTTTTTTAAAGGAAAACTGTATTTTTAAAACTTTTCAATAAAAAAAAAAGACTGCATTAAGTTCTACTTTCACCTTAGACATGAAGGGTGGCTTGGTGACCTTGGACCAGTCAATCCAAGGTCAACTCTCAGCTCAACACACTTTCAAGGCTGTTGTTGTACAGAAAATAGGAGGAAGAGAGAGTATAAGGTATGCTCACTATGTTGAGTTATTTATAAAAATAATACAGGTAGGATAAAATATATCTTTTTAAAAAAATCAATGACAGGCACTTTTGGCATTTGCTAACGATGTTTCATGCTGGATGTCAGCATGGCATGCTGTCGGCAACCATGAACCTACACAGTTTAGAGGCTTAATAGCCAGCACTGGGGAAGGCTTGGTGAAGCTTTGTCTTGCAATTGTGACATGAGGCATTTCAAGGCCATTCGAGTTGTTTCATCAAGGTGAATCAAAACCCCTCTTTACTTCAGGACAGTGAATCATGTCACCTAAATGACCCTGATCTCTTCGTCAACTGAACTTGTGTTTGTCTGCACATGCCTATTTTATATCCATCTATTTGTTATCATTGTGGGCTTTAGAGATTAGAAGATGATATATGGTATCCTCAAAGTGACCATGTTATATATCTTTATAGTTAAATGTAAATATGCAGTCTTGCAATAAGATGAGCATTAACAATCCCAGTAAAATTTCAGTTTTAGTTAGCAAAAACAGTATTCTGAAGTTAGCAGTTGGCAGTTAGCAAAATACTCTTTTTTGAAGTGCAACAGACAACAAGTCTTTATAAGTCTTTCTTTATAAGGAAGAAAATACAATAATATTATTTATGAAAAGCTTTTGAAATACTAGGCTTAAATGCCCTTATATACCTATTTATTTATTTACTGCAAAGTAGCAACAGGTTTTTCTAAAAACTGTGAAACTAACTTGCTTTGATCTAAAGCAATGGAGTAGAAAATATTATTTTCTTGTATAGTACACTGTATTGGATCGAGTATTTTCAGCATGGGCTAGTTACAATTGTTTGCTTTTAGAGAAGCAATTGAAAACTGACCTTGTTCTACAATTGTCTTATCTTATAATTATCAAAATTAATATAGTGCAATAGCTATTTATAAAAAAAAAAACATCATATTATCTAGTGGACTATGATCCCTGTACTTGAAATTTACCATGGTATGAAGAATTGTGAAATATCAAACACAGGGTGGAAGGGAGAAAAAATATATATTAAAATAGGGAATACACTTGCTGTAAGGGTTTGTCAACAGATTTTATTTACAAACCTTTAAATGATATTTTATTTGAAAGAGAGACCAGTGTAGAAGATTTTTGACAAATCTGGCCATTTTTTCTTAAATTCCCATTTAATGATATCCATTATTAGTACTTTGTTTTTAAAGATGTTTTGTTTTTTATATTATTATGAAAAATATTTATATTTTTCCTGTATATATATAAATATGTGGAGACAGTGAAGTTATAAAAAGAGAAAAGAAAGGAAAAATAAGTCTTAGTGTATTAGAGATAATGTATTCCATACCATGTCATCTTCTACATCACAAAATGTGAATGAAAAAAATTGGAATGTTAGAACTAGTGAATATCTCATTCACAGAATGTTGGATACCTTTATTACATGAAACAAAGAATTAGAAATGTTTTTTTTTCCAATTAGGAGTATTGTTATAAATAAATATGAGTATTTAAAGTTACTCAATAGACTATTTTTTTTAAAAAAATCCTATTTATCATATCATTTATATTCTCTCTGTAATAATATATGCACTATTCTGAAAAAGTACCACTTCTTCATTTATCTGTTAAAACAACACACACACACACACACACACACACACACACACACACACATAGATACACAATTGGAGATATTGTCCTTTTCTTTAGAATGATGTGCATTTTCAAAGATACTCAGGAGGTGCTAATTGGCACAAAATATACCAGCACTGGGATTTGACTGCCTTGTGTTACTCATGAAGAGATTATGTGAATGTGACCTAGATCATACTATACATAACAATATACTACCTAAAAAAGAATAATTTCAATGAAAGTATATATATGAGAACTGGTAAAACATGGAACTGGGAACGAAATGAAAGGAACTGTATAAGTTTTGCAATTTATTGGCAAAAAATAGCTAAATTCTCTACTTTAGAGAGTGGATAATAATTAGACTTTTTGAATTCAATGCAAGCTATGTTTGAACAAATTAAAATGAACACATACTTCTTAGTTATGAAATTTGAAAGAATACTCCCAAATAACAATATATTCACAGATCCGCCATCAATCCACGACAATGCAAACAGAAAGTTTAAATGCAAACAGAAAGTTTAAATGTAAACAGAAAGTTTAAATGCAAACAGAAACTTTTTTCTTTAAAAAAATGTCATTTTATTTTGTCCAATGTGTCTGATTAGTAAATATAAAATGGAACTGTTCTTGGGCACTTCTCCAAAATCAGAAGTATATGAATGGAGAATTGAGCAGCCATGTTAAAAAGATTTTACGGATATTTGAGGCTTATGCTTAAGCTCTTAAGAAACCTTGCAAAAGATTTTTTTTATTATTATTATTATTTTGCAGGGGGAATAGGCATAAACAAGCAGAGGCATAAACAAGAAAGTAATCTGATTCCTTTGGATGCAGATAATAATTGGGAAATTAAGAGATGGCTAATAAATATATCATTATTTGTACATGTTTGGGTTTAGAAATAAGGGCATTGAAACATGCACACAGCTCCTGGTTTTATGTGACTGTACATTTGATCCTTCACTATAAATAAGTACAAAAAGAAAGTAACTAAAAAGCAATAATGAAAAGTTATAGCTTAAATCAGACTAACAACAACAACAACAATAATAATACTTCAGACTCCATAAGACCAAGCCTTAAGAACTAATATATACAAAGCTAGAATTGAAAAGAGAGCAACAGACAGCAAATGCTATCTCTGAAAGAAGGTGAAGAAACAGTGGACCACCTAGTTAGTTGTTGCAAGAAGATCAAAGAGATCGATTACAAACAATGTCATAAAAAAGTAGAATACTGCATTGGAAGATTTGCAAGTAATACCATTTGTCTGCACATAAGCCCTGGTTGGACTGACAAATAGATAAAATAATAGAAAATGAAGATGCTGTAGTGCCCTGGGACTTTATAATTCCAACAGACAAGTACTGCCACATAAGTCCCGAGACTTAACAATTGTCAATAAGACAGAAAAAAAAGGTCTGGATAGTGGATATGGCAGTATCTGAAGACAACAGAATAAAAGAGAAAATATGGGATAAAATCACAAAATACAAAGACTTGTAATAAAAATAAAACAACTGTAGCAAAAAAAGCAGCAGTAGTACCAATAATAGTAAGCACTTTGAGTTTAATTTCAAAACAACACTTGAACACCATTGGCATTGAAAAAATAAACATTCAATAAATTGCAAAAGGCAGCTTTATTTGGAGAAACCTATATCCTATGACAATACCTTTAATATTACAAAAGAATATCTGACTATCCCAGGTCCTTGGATCAGATCCCAGGATCTGATAGGTAGATAAAAATGCCAAATCCAGCCTAAACCTCAGGCTGTCTGACCAACCATGTAATAATTTTCATATATCACCTATTACTACACAAATTTCACGACACAGAGGATTGAGAGGTATTCTGCAAAAACCTTCTTTAGCAGGGAATTCTACCTTTTTCATTGGTGCAATGAAAGTCTGGAATGGTCTCCCCATAAATCCTTGTCATCTACTGCTACAAGCTTTATATTTGTTAGTTTGCTTGCTCAAATGTATACTCTAGTCTATTTCTTCATGGTGTTCAGTGTAACTTCCAACAATAAAATCACAAAGTAAATGCAGAATTTCAAGATATTAAAAGAACCCATAAAGCCTTAAAATATCTTTATTACAATTCTAACCCTGTTTGAATCCAATTTACATGCCAGTGAAAAGTGGTTTCCATTTTCAGTATATTTAATTTATTCCTTTTAGCAAATGCTTCTTTCTGTCTCTGGGCATTTTAAGATTGGACAGCTTTATTTGCTGGTGTTTTATTTGTGTCTTTAAATTATCCATTTTTCATAGTGTTTATTGGTATCTTGAGCATTTTTCTAACGTATAAGGTTTAAACTCAAATTATCTTGAAAAATATTTGATGTTTTAGCCCTAAAAGGTAAACCAGATTAAGAATCAACTCTACAGGAAGACTCAGACTATATTTTATTGAGATATGCTGCAATTCTCCCCATTTTACCCCAATAAGTCAGGAAGAACCAGCCTGAGATTCTTACTAATACTCTCTCCTTTCCAAGACTTAAGAATGTTTTTGAACTTTTGGTTGCATAACGGTTTCTGAATATTTACTTTAAAGCTATTTCTATTACTTTCTCCATGATGAGTCAGATTATAGCTATATTTAAATGGTCTATCTTTTAATAGGCAAGAATTAATAAACAGTACGGGGGTTAGATGTGCATTTAAATTTAGAAATGAATGTGGCACATATCTGGTAAAATTTTCACATTAGTAATAATTTCATTACTGAAAAGTGTATATTCACTGGCATCTGGTTCAAAGCACAAAAGAAGCAACAACAAAACAGATAAAACATGAGTCACATTATCACAATGCAAATGACCTTGAGTCTCCCGCACAGGTTGGATGGAAATACAAAAGTGATTTTTGCATTGAAAAAACTGTGAAGCAAGTTTATCTTTTAACAATCCTTCCCCAATATGGACACTTATGAAAATATTTATGAAGCCACAAATCTATATTAGCATACAATACATAGTGTTAATAAAACACAAAATGTATACAATTTGAAACATTTTCATTTTAAGTGAATACTCATTCACTATTAATACTGTTTATTATCTCTATATATGTATGTATGTGTGTGTATGTGTGTGTGTGTGTATATATGCTTATAACTTATGGTGTTTAAGCCCTTTTTTTGGTTTTCAAAGAATCTTGGCAAAATGCTAAAATTAGATAACCTATTGAAAGTCAATTTACTGAATACCTATAAACTTCATTGCCTTTTGCCATTGTCTGTTTGTACCCTCAAGCTAGCCCAAAAAATGCATCGTAATAAAACTACTTTGGAACCAGCAACCGTCTGCTGACTTAAAGAACAAATTAAAAAAAATACCGATTACATTTGTGAAATTTATTTATTTATTTTATTTTATTTATTTTATTTATTTTAATTCCATTTATATCCCGCCCTTCTCCGAAGATTCAGGGCGGCTTACAAGCTTAGCAGTAGCCTTCATTCTATGTATATGCCTGCTTATTAGGGCTTTCACACTCCCCCCAAGCAGCATTATTACAAAGTCAGCTTAATTGCCCCCAACAATCTGGGTCCTCATTTTACCTACCTCGGAAGGATGGAAGGCTGAGTCAACCTTGAGCCTGGTGGGACGCGAACCTGCACTAATTGCAGGCAGCTGGTGTTACTTAAGGAGGCATCAGCCCACTGCTCCACCAATTGAAATGTTCATGATCAGACCAATTTTATTTGCACAGTTGCACTATCCCAGCAGTTGTGTGGTTGTGATTTCCGACCCTGCCTGCCAGCTTCCCACAAGCAAAATCAATCGGGAGCCCAGCAAGAAGACAGAATCTGTCCCCTCTTCTCTTCTTTTTCTATCTACCCATGGTCTTTCTATTTACCTTATTAGGTAAGTGAATTGTAAATTGTTATTGAAGTTCATTTGCCACTACATTTTTTTTTCTTTTAAGATACACACTTTCCATAGATTTGGTTTGTTTGTTTATAAAATGTATTGGCCGCCCATCTTACCATGTGGCTTACAGTTACATCTTAGTTAAAACAAAAATTTTGAGATCAAACCTTAAAACAACAACCCATGGGGAGGGTTGGGGCGAAGTGGAGTGGAGGAGAGATCTGTTATTACTCAATCAAGCACCTCTATTGCAGTGATCCTCCACTTGGGCCCCAAGCCGACTGGCACAGCCACATCTTTACGCCCTCAGGAAAAGTTTGGAGGGCTGAGGCCAACCTCACATTGGGACGCAACATGTTCCAGAGATGATCATTGGACCATCCAGCATTGGGGTCAAAAGAGTTGTCTCAAACTGTGAAAAGGGCAACAAATAAATTTAATAATAAAGAAATAAATAATAAGGTCGACATAAAATATCTAAGGGAACACCTGCTGCCGGCATCAACTTCCCATCATCCCGTGCGCTCCCACAGGGAGGGCCTTCTTAGGGTACCGCCGGTCAAGGAATGCCGGCGGGTTATCCCCAGGGGAAGGGCGTTCTCTGTGGGCGCGCCGGCCCTTTGGAACCATCTTCCCACGGAGCTTAGGACTGCCCCCGACCTTCGCTCATTTCGCAGGGATTTGAAAACTTGGCTTTTTGAGCTGTCTGGCCCAGACTGAGGGGTTTTAATTATTTATTAATGGGGTTTTAGTTTAAATTCAGGGACTTAATTTAATTTTAGTTTTAATCGATTTTAACTTTGTATGTATGTATTTTTAATTTTTCCCTGTAAACCGCCCTGATTCCTACGGGAATAGGGCGGTATACAAGTTTTAATAATAATAATAATAATAATAATAATAATAATAATAATAATAATAATAATAATAATAATAATAATAATAATAATAATAATAAAATGTAATGTTTATTCTGGTCATATCGAACTGCACTATCATTGTCTCAATGGATGATCCAACCCATGGTCACAGGTTTGTCATGCATTCTATAAACCCCAAAATATATTCTACTCAGTTCAAATTCATATTCTACGCCTAATATTTCTTTCAGTATTCTACTTCTAGGTAAATTGTGTCAATTTTCCAAGTAAATCAGATAAGAAACACAACTGAATGTGTTAAATGTACTTTATTGTAAGGCTACATTGAAACAATCTTGCAATTCTGAAAGTACAAAACTTTCTGCCACAATTTGTAATTGCTTGATTGATTAAGGCAAGTCCTTTCTGTTTCTTTCTCTGAGCATTAAGCTACTGGAAGCTTCTGTCTGTCAGGTTTTTTTTCTTAGACAGAATCTCTTCCTCTCATTCCCCCAAATCACTCCTATATTCCACTATATCTAAGATGGGACTCTATACTTAGATGTTAAACAGGGCTGAACAAACCATAGCTTACAGGGATCCATTCCCCCAAACCCATTTTGTTTTCCTTAATATTGATGAAAGAAACATTTTCTGGGGGTGATATCACCCAAACATGACTGGATATTGGTGGCATTGTTTCTTTCCAAATTTCAAAGGGAAAGAAAAGGTAGAGGTGTGCTAAACTTAAAAAGTGCAAAAAAGTGCAAAAAAAGTGGAATAGATCTCTGTTTTATTGCAACTGGGTAAAAAAAAATCACTTGCCACTGCCATCATTCTGAATTTTGCAGTCTTCCTGTCCCACAAAAGCGCGCGCACACACACACACACACACACACACACACACACACACACACAAGATGGCTAAACACTCCTGCTGCCTTGCCACTGTGTTCCCCCAATAGTCTATTTAAATAACAGGTCATTTAGATCACACTTGTAAGTTCATATTATTTACATTCTGGTGAGTTTAGAAGTTACAAATTGTTTGTGATTTTATCAATAATGGAATGATTTAGTCATAGGTTGTGGGCTATGTCATGGGAAAATTAGGATAAAGAATAGAAATAGCAAAACCAAGATAAGCAGAAGCACAATTTTGAAAAGCAACAATGTGGACCTTCAGTTAAATCAGAATTTTCCTGCAGTTATTTCTTCTGCAATAATATCAGAAGAATTGCAATAATTCACTCACATAAATGCCTAGCTTACTAAGGTAGCCTATCTTTTTTTAAAAAAATGATTTTCCCCCTTACCATTATTATGTAATATTGAAGCCATATAATGATTTCTGATATTAAAAATGTAAATATATGTCATGTAGAAGCAAATCAGTCAATCATTAGCAGTAACACCAGATCAATAATAAAGAAATTGACTATTTTGCTTGCCATCTTATCTTTGAGCTAACCTATGGTACCATAAACAAATTTGTACATAGGGGAAACAATTATTTATTTAATAAAATTGTACCACAATTCCATAAGTGACATTAAGTATTGGTTTTGTTGAAACAACTTTGTTGAAACAAGTTAGAAAAAGTCAAATTCAATCCTGCAGCAAAACTGCTGGTAACATATTTGACCAATGCTTTATTATAATTAATTATCCTTCTTGTTTTGCACATTTATGAATTTAGGTAAGACAAAGCATAAGCTAGGAAACTGCAAACTAACTAATACCTTCCATATTACAGTAATTGACATACTCCATATTTTCAAACTATCCTAATGGAAACTATCCTAAAGTCAAATTCAATCCTGCAGCAAAACTGCTGGTAACATATTTGACCAATGCTTTATTATAATTAATTATCCTTCTTGTTTTGCACATTTATGAATTTAGGTAAGACAAAGCATAAGCTAGGAAACTGCAAACTAACTAATACCTTCCATATTACAGTAATTGACATACTCCATATTTTCAAACTATCCTAATGGAAATTTACTGATTGACCAACCTTATATTTCAATATTAAACTTAAGCCAAAAAGAAGCAAACTGTATTCCCATTTTTCTTTTTAGTACGTGGAATTGTACATATTTTTATTTCACAATTATGGCAATATAAAATGTTCTTCTTAGAGGCAAAGTCTCCCAGAACAGTTACATGGTCATATACAAGCTATTTTGAACTCTCTTGCAAAGAAGCCTGCATTTTCCATTACATTTTAATTGGATCTATTTTTATTTTACTAGTTGTAAGCTGTTCATTTTTAAAATGCCACTCTATTTATTTTAACTGTTACTGCAGTTTGATTTTCCATTAAAAGCAACTATTAAAATTTCTGTAATGAATAAGTAATAAGTGGAAACAAATATATTTTACATTAATATACTTAGCTACAAACTAAATAAGATTTAATTAGTTCCTGTTTTCAATTAGGGCAACTTATAGCTTTAAATAAGATGTTACAAGATTATACAAATACACATACAAACACACAAGAGACGTGTTTCTGTGTGCACATGTGTGTGTAATGTGTGTGCCCAAGCACACACGTGTATGTATATTCGTAGATCATATTGAACCTTTTTTCATATTTCTGTATTTTACCAAAGCTGTTTCATATGCTAAATTTGGATTGCATGATGCAAAAATAATGAGAATAAAGAACATTACTGTTTTGAATAAGTTTTTCATTTTGAAGCTTCTCCTTATCTGTCCTTTGTTTACTTCAGTATGCAATGATTAACATTATAGTTGTAAACTTCCACAGGACAATTTTTACGTTAGAATTATTGTTATTATTATTATTGATCACTGTACAGTCAGCCAGATGTTCAGACTGGGCTTGGCATCGAGTCCTTACCAAGGACCTGGGATAGGCATAGGTGGATGTTTGACGGTGTTACAGATATTGATGCAGAATGGAAGTTGCCTTTTGCAATTGACTGATGGCAAATTTGTCAGTGCCAGTGGTGCTCCAGTTATTGTTGTTGCTGTTATTATTATTATTCTGCTGATGCTTATACATAAATGTACCATGTTATGATGGAGGAGGGTGAGAATCACTTCAAAACAAACCATGAATGAAGTGAATTGATTCTCACGGTTGGGAAAGAAAAATAATGGAAACAGGTAATTGATGCCATAGAGATTGAAATGTTTCAGTTGTTCTTAAAGTATGAGACATGCCATAGAATTTATATATGTATATTTCCTATTCATCACCAAGATACATATTAATCTGCATGTGTTTGACTCAGCCTTCCATCCTTCTGAGACCACTAAAATGAGGAACAAGATTGTTGGGGACAATAAGCAAATAATACTTACATAGTAAACTGCCCAGAGAGTGCCGTTCAGATAGTCTTTGACTTACAAAAGTTTGTTTAGTGACCATTCAGTTACAACGGCACTGAGAAATGTGACTTATGACCATTTTTCATACTTATGATCTTTGCAACATCCCCACGCTCATGTGATCAAAATGCAAACACTTGACAACTGGTTCATAGTTATGACCTTTGCTGTGTCCCAGGGTCATGTGATCACCTTTTGCAACCTTCTGATAAGCAGAGTCAATGGGGAAGGCAGACTCGTTTAACAACCAGGTTGCTAACTTATCAACTGCAGTGATTCACTTAACTACTGTGGCAAGAAAAGTCGTACAATGGGCAAAACTCACTTAAAAATGTCTCACTTAATTGAAATTTTGGGCTCAATTGTGGTCATAAGTCAAGGACTACCTGCAAAGCACTGATGGGGTGGTATATAAATTTAAATGCTATTGCTAAATGCTATTAATCTTAGTTTGTAGGGCTAAAATATGCTGCGCTTGCTAAATTCTGTGGCTAAACATAGTAATCACTCATTTCTATGAGAAGTCTTGCATATCCTGCACTTTTCAAAATCGTAATGCTGATCTTCTCCCCCCTCCCCCTTTACTTTTCAACGGAACCCTCTCCTGCCCTCTCATTAATGGAGTCAGGAAAATAAATGTAAATATGTAAATATATATAAATATATAGTGTCATTCGGCAACCCTATTGCTGATGACTAAATGGACACAAGTAAAATAACGTCCAATACCTCTATGTGTAACAACTGCAAGCGATTTAGTTCTTTCTATCTGCTCAGCATTTCTTGGCCGTCTTCTTGTAATTTGCGTATTTGCTGATTGAAGGGAGAGCGAGTTCTTGAAAGTGGTCAGCTCCAGATCTGAGTTTCCGAGATTCGCGGCTTGCCCTCGCTGCTCTTCGGAAACTCTATGGCTGGTGACAGTAGTAAGACTGGATACAGTAACATCAGCAGATGTGCTAGCAAAGGTATTATCACCACCGGTAGCCGCAATATGTTCCTCTAACTCACCAGTGAAGTCAGTTTGGGTCAAAGTGGAAGAAGAACCTGTGGGATACACAGTAGCACTAGATGCTAACTTTTTTTTCTTTGGAATGGTGTATATATTGTTTTTTTTTCTTTCTCTTGATCAAGTTAATCAAATAGAATTGCCCTGTCTTTACAACATTTAAGATAACTTAGCAACTCAGTGGCTGTCAATTTCAAATAAAATCTGCCATACTCAGAGAACATATGTGCATATCAACAAACATTATGGACCTACTCTCATAGCATTCCAAGTGTAAGCCAAATGGAAAAGGTGTCAAGAATACAGTGCAGAACTGAGTAGCAGAACTATCAGGTTGTAAATAAGTTGATTGCTTATTATTATTATTATTATTATTATTATTATTATTATTATTATTATTATTTGTTCACTGATGAGACTATCTGAGGATGGCATGTTTTACTGGAAGCTGTGCAATAGACAGGGGGGAAAAAACATGTAACATATAGAGACCAGAAATAATTAACCACAGTGGCAGCATTTCAATAGCATTTAAACTATTGCACTGGGATCTCTGCATGGTGCAATGGTTAAAATGCTGGATTAGAATTGGAGAGAACTACTAAATCCATCCTCAGCTACAGAGGCTCAGTCATACTTGCTAAGGTTTCTTGTTGTGGTGAAAAAGTGGAGAAATAAGTTGAAGGAAATAAGGCATAAAAATAAGATCTTTGAACTGAGCTCACACCCTGGTACATACATGTCCACGAAAATACACATGCACGTCCATGACAATAACACAGAAGTAGTTTTACACTGTCTCTCTCAAAAGATGTTTTCTGAGTTGCCTACTAAATCCACTGCCCTAGGTTTGGTTCTCACCCTGCTTAACTTTTCCAAGAATATCCATGGTCAGCAAAGTGGAACTATCTATCGTCACTCATCCACCATGCAATACTTCTGCAGAATTGTTCTTACATCCAAAAAATATGGGATAATTTTCTTTCTGACAAAGGATATTTAAAAACTATGGATAAAATCTCCGTGCAACTGCATAGAGTTTATAAGCCATAAGAATGTGTCATTGATCCCTTCTCAACGGTGCACGTTTAGAAATTGTACATGGGCAATCAAAGGGTTACTTATATGTGGACAAATTTTAAAACTTGTATGCAAGAGGGGAGGAAACAGAATCTTAATTGAATTGTTCTTTCCATGAGGGAAAAGCTATTTGCTTGTTTTAAGCTATTGGTTTTAAGTGAGTTCACCTCTGCTTCAAATTATTAGGTAGAAAAGTAAAAGGAGGCATTTAAATCAAATAGACATTACGTGTACAATATGTATTTAGACAAGAAATAGATCTAAGAAATATCCAACCCTTCTTACAATATTTGCACAATGGAAGTGTAAAAGGTAATATTACACTTTAGAAGCTATCAGCAGGAATCTCTCATATCAATATTCTAGCATCACCTTCAGAGGTCTTCTTCAACTAAATTAAATTACTATTAGCATCACTCACTTGTGAAAATAGAACTTTAAGAAATACAATAGGTTCAGAAAAGAAAGGTGAACACTGAAAAAGAAAGTAGAAATCTTTCTGAAAGTTATCTAAGATATTAATCGTATCATACAGATTTTGGTTTGCTAAAGATTGGAAAGCATTATATGTTATTATTTGAAAGAAATCTAATTTTTTACAGTATGCCCGCTCTGAGATTGTTTTACATAAATAAAAATAATATAAATTTTGAAGATATATAAATGGCACATTACTAAAATCTATGTTCCTTTATGATGAGTAAGTGCTCTTCTTCTATCTACAAACTTTATCCATATGTTGATAATATTCATATATTTCAGTAGCCAAACCTCTATTGGAAATATAGAGTATTCATCCATCCCCTCATCCATCCATCCATCCATCAATTCATCCATCAATCCATCCATCCTTCATCTCTTATCTCTCAATCTTCTGCTTTAAAACAATTGTTTCCTCTACTGTATTCTTAGCCAGTCTAAACCTACTCTCCTATTTAAAAATAAATGGTTTGGAGTAAAAAAAAAAAGCTCACCTTCCTTTCCAATAAATACAGTGTGTGGACATTGGTATCACTAGCCTTGTTAGCTTCCATTCGGTCTTGAAATATTGAAGGTGTGGTTGATATGCTACACTTTTATTTCTGTTTCTTTGTTTAAACTTCCTGTATTTCTGCCTGCCTGATTTGAAACAATAGCCATGCATGACTGAGGAATGTCAAAACTTCAATATACACAAATGGCAAATGTCATTGAGATATTGATCCCCATCTTGCGAACTCATGTTATTGCTGCTATTCAGACAAGAGAGGATAAAATAAATACATTTCTATACCCAAAATATAACAGCAAGGCTTTCCATGAAATCTGATATTCCAAGATTGCTGGTTACTGTATTTCTATATCCTTCTATGTTTCCTTTCCTTTCCTTTCCTTAACATTCGTTATATAATTATATAATGAATCACACATAAAGACTTGCAATTTCCTTCATGTTCAAATGGCAAATTATGAAATTTTATAAACAATGCTTACAGAAATATTTTATATGATATAAATATCCAGTAGGAATCCAATTTCCCTTTAGCCTTATACTTTAGCCTTACTCCAATAACCACTGGGCCAAAGAAGTTCCCTTTCTCTCCTACACTTCAAATTTTCTGCATGAAAAAAGCAAGCTGTTTAAAAATCATTACTAAATTATTATTACTAAATTACTATTTGATACAGATAAAACAACACACAAATTTCCCTAATGGCAGTTCAATAACTTAACATACTGTATGTACAGTAGTACATCTACTGTAATTTTCCATTGTTAAAAAATGTTAAAATTAGACATTTTTCTCATTTAAAATATTCAGTTTAGGCAAATCTTTCTCTAAAAAGATATTTTCAACTTTGCAGCAAATACACAATGTCCCGCAAAAAGTTTTAAGTATAGCATTTAATAAATCCAATATTTCTTTGATCTGCATTTCCAGAGCTGAATGCAGATTGTCACTCTGGCAGTGCTAAAATGAGTAAATTGTCAATAATGTGGCAGGCCATAATTGTATAATTGTGTTATTCTTGGTCAAAGAGTTTTTTTTTTTTTAGTTCTTCAAGTAGTGGTAGAAAGGGTGGAAGAGAAAACCTAGAATAATTTTTTGAAGAATCACATTCTAATAAAACAAGAGAAGTCACCATCCCATCAAAACTCCATCAGAATGTTGTATAAAATTCACCTTCCCTTAAGCTCACTAAGTAGAAAGATAGAGATGTTACAGGTTTTACAATATTTACACTGTTTCTCTCTAATACACACAAAACACACACCCTTGGAAGGGAGGGGGAAATTTTAAGAATCATGCAGATTCTAGCATCTTTTTCACTCACAAAGCAATGATATTTGAACAATTAATTAAACCACAATTCCAACTAGCTATTTCGTTCAGATAAATGAACTCTGATTTAACAACTGCTCTACTGAAGCCCTTGCAAATGTAACAAAAACACTTTATGTGGTAAGCACACAATATGTACTATTTTTGTCTGCTAAAAATATGATTGTGATATTTGAATGTCCCTGGATGGCTGAATGGATGGATGGATGGATGGATGGAAGGAAGGAAGGAAGGAAGGAAGGAAGGAAGGAAGGAAGGAAGGAAGGAAAGAATAGAAAGGATTCTTTCTACTATAAAGAATTAAGGTCTTGCACAAGTTTTAATCTTATTATCCACTTTTTGAATCTAGTATGTATCCATAATGTATCAGTTGTGGATGCATTATGCATTAAATCTGAAATAAGAAGAATGTTCCAACAACTTCAGGAAAAAAGTCAAAAAGAAGAATGAGGATAAGAAAATATAGTCTTAAAAATGTGCTGAAGAACTAGGTACTCTACTGTTAAGATATGTACATAAAATATAACCTATCATCCAGAGACAAAGCATTAAATATGCAAGTGTGTACATGTTGATGACTGAGGAAAAATTTACTCGTAAATGTTTCAATATATTGAACATGTTTACTTAATACATACAAAGTTGAACATTTTAATGACTAGACAACTGAGAACATTTTCAACCAGAACACGACTATGAAAGAAAAAGAAGTTAAGAAACATTAAATGCAACCATTGCAAGGGGATTTTATGGAATACAATAAAGAGGAACATTTAATGAATCAATCAGGATGCATGAATTTGTGTTCCCAAAGAAGAATGAGTCAAGATAAGAATGTTGGCTGATCACCAGTGACTTTGAGAGATATTTTGCTACTCCCTAATTAATTTTATCAATTAGTGTTTCCCTCTATTCCTTGAAATAGAACATTGTTATACAGGTTGGAAATTAGGATGCAAAAGAATATGTGAAATGTGAAATTTGAGTATCTAGGGCATGTTTTTATTACTTTGTCTCTTAGATGTTAATTTAAGCCATTGAGATTCCATGTTTATGCCATTTGCCTAAATTTACTGTTCATTTAAATAGCAACTGTGGAATCAACTGAGATTTTAGGACCATCACATTGTGCTGTTAGGATCACTGATTCTTAAAGTATGAATGTTGACATGCATCTTCTGAAGAGCCATAGTAAAGATGTATTACTAGACCTTTTATCTTCTTTCTTTCTTTCTTTCTTTCTTTCTTTCTTTCTTTCTTTCTTTCTTTCTTTCTCTTTCTTTCTTTTTCTATCTATCTATCTATCTATCTATCTATCTGTCATCTATCACATATCATCTCTGCATAAATTTAAAAGAGTATAAACAACACTTTTACAATAGTCTTCAATTAACGTATCTTATTTCAGAGAAAGAGAAAAACAATATTGCAAGCTAAAGTTATCTTCATTACCATTACAGTCTTCATATGAAGAAGAAATACCACATCATTCTTTATGCCTTCTTTGTTTTGTCATTGCTGATTAGTATCCAGGATCTTCTTCATTTTGGACACATGGTAAAATTCTAAGAAGTTTGTAATCTGTTGCCAGTTGTTATTTCGGAACATGAAATTTATCACAAAAAGTTCTTGTCTTCCACTCCTTTATGCAATTTCTTGCTTTTTTTAAAAAAATATATTCTTCACCTAACCTTCTGCTTTTCAAGGAACAGAAATAGATAGGGGAATGTATGCATACTTACTGTGCATACCATACCTTCTCTTCCATGTTTTTATTGGTAGACTTTCCACTATCATCATGGTATAAGAATAACTTTTATTTGGTTGTGTATTAGAACAACACACATGGGGCAAAAGTTGCCTGCAGTTACACTCTGTCAAATACCATAGACGTTGGGGGGGAAAATGGCAAACATGTCAAGCTGGTCTCACATCAGTTCATCATTACTTTGCTCCTTCTCCTTTGACATATTATTTTCCTAATTTCTTCCCTATTTCCTGCTGTGTTTTTATGGGAGACAATCTTCATTTACTTCATTAGCTGTTCACCTTTCTATCCTGTTTATGTATTCAGAAACCTATTATTAATATTTAACATCAACCCATAACTACCTAGATAAGCAGCTTTTCTGGCATTGATTCAAAAATCATTGCTAAATGCTCTACTGGGCCTACTTAAGATGTGCTTATAGTTCTAAATGCATTGTTCTAAGACATTTTTTATCCCAGTGCCTGCTCACCCTAAGGCAGTGTTTTTCAACCTCTGTTCCGCGGCACACTAGTGTGCCGCGAGATGTTGCCTGGTGTGCCGTGGGAAAAATTGAAAAATTTGAAAGATTTTTTTTAAAAAATGTCAAATTTTTGCCCACTAGGCGGGCGCCGGACTGGTTAGCTCAAGACAATATAGCGAAAGCTATATTTCATTTGGTTTTACTTTCACCGGAGATGCAAACAAACCAACTCCACTGTGCGTGGTGTGTGGTGAAAAGCTAGCTAACAGTGCTATAGTCCCAAGCAAACTTAAACGCCATCTCCAAACGAAACACCCTTCGCTTCAAAACAAGAATGTGGACTATTTTGTGTGAAAACATGGAGAAACAGGCAACTTTCATGAGAAAAACCACAAAGGTAAATGAAAGAGCTCTTAAAGCTAGCTATCAAGTTGCTGAACTTATAGCCAAGTCAAAAAAGTCGCACACTGTGGCAGAGACATTAATACTTCCCGCCTGCAAAGCTATTGTAGAGGAGATGCTCGGACCTGAAGCAGCTAAGGAAATAGCCAAAGTCCCTCTCTCAGACAACACAATTTCCAGACGTATTAATGACATGTCTGCAGACATCGAAAGTGTGGTTTTTGATGGTGCAGGAGCAGGAGGAACTAACTGAACTGAGACAAAATCGTGGTTTCAAGCTAAGATTTGCTGATCTACCTTTGGACAGTTTTTGGTTGTATACTGCCAAGGAGTTCCCCCTTCTGGCAAACAAAGCTATTTTGACATTGCTCCCATTTTCCACTACATATCTGTGTGAGATGAGCTGTTGACGAAGAGCTACGTGTGTGTCTTTCTTCGATTCCAGCCAGAATATCAGCTTTGTGTTCAGCCAAACAGGCCCAGGTTGCGCACTGAATAAAGTATTTTATAATTTTTCATATTTCTGTTTACTTACTATTTCATAATAAAGTAATTATAAAATACTTTCTTTGTGTTTATTTGATTCCTATTCAAGAGAATTACTTTATATATAGTCAATATAGGCACAGAGTTAAATTTTTTAACATTTTCTAATGGTGGAGTGCCTCGTGATTTTTTTCATGAAACAAGTGTGCCTTTGCCCAAAAAAGGTTGAAAAGCACTGCCCTAAGGTACATCCAGTTAATGATGCAATAAATTTATTTTTTTTTACTTCATACCAGGCAGATGGCTACCCAACCTCTGCTTGACAGTTTCCAAGTGAACATACCACACTACAATGCAATCGATTGATAGCACTTCACATCAGAAAAGTCCTTCTAATATCTACTCTAAAGTTACTTTCCTGCAGTTTTCACTGGGTGTGCCATTCCTCAGCATGATGTAGCACTAATAGGGTACTCTGTTCTTTTAGAAGGTAACCATGGGATGCCTCAGTATCCTTTTTTGTTTGTTTTTAATTATACAACTATTTTTCCTGGGGTCTGTACCGCCCCCCCCAAGTTATAGCCCCAATGAAGGGTGCTTTTCTCATCACATCACATTAGGGAGACCTGTGAAGGAGAGATGTGTGAAGAAGAAGAAAAAAAAATCATCCAATATCATCCTCACAAGAATGTAGGCTGGATAAATGTCATTTTCGTTGTGTGTTGTTTTTAGTTGCGAAGCCATGTCCGACCCATTGCGACCCCATGGACAACTTTTCTCCAGGCCTTCCTGTCCTCTACCATCTTCTGGAGTCCCTTTAGGCTCATGCCTACTGCTTCAGTGACTCCATCCAGCCACCTCATTCTCTGTCATCCCATTCTTCTCTTGCCCTCAACCTTTCCAGCATTAGGCTCTTCTCCAGTGAGTCCTTCTCATTAGGTAGCCAAGGTATTTGAGAATAATAATAATAATAATAATAATAATAATAATAATAATAATAATAATAATAATAAAAAATTGCAAAAGGCAGTCTTACTAGGAACTGCTTCCATCCTGTGACAATATCTATAATACCATCAAACATCCACATCTGCTTATCCCAGGTCCTTGGTAAAGACTCGATAGGTAGACAAAAATGCCAAATCCAGTCTGAACATCTGGCTGACTGTGCAATGATCAATAATAATAATAACAATATATTCTGAGAATAGGGCAGGAAATGTCCCTTGCAGAAAAGAAAATTTGCAGGAAACTGAACAAAGATTCAAATGAAACTTAATAATTGATTCCTGTATGTTAGTAACAACATTTTTCTCAATCCTGAATCATTTTACATCAGGGAATATTATTCTGATGACTCCAGTGTTGTATGAATTATTGTTGTTTTTGTTGTGCTTGTTACATTCTGCATGGTCCCTATTCTTGGCTGTTTTCTTGCACATGTTTCTTACGAGGCTATGTCATATCATCAGTGTGAGGGAGAGTGGGGTTTACATGTAACAGTGTGAACCACATGTACCCCAGTTTGGTTGAAGTATAGTGTCTTCATTATTGGTCCCTTGATTGGAATCTTGTATCTTCCTTTATTAAACAACGGTGTTGCTTCCTGCTGCTCTGGGTACCTTGTCTTTTAAATAGAGATGGAATGGAATTATATATTGTTTTAATTATTATTATTCTCCTAAGAATACATTTTATTCATCTAAGGCTGATCTAAATAAATGTTTAATGACTGTATGCCTTATTTCTGCTGAAATTGCAAACAATTTCCTCCAGAAAATTGCAAATGGCTTACCTCCAGAAGTTGCAGGTGCTCCATCACTTGAGATTTTTAAGAAGAGATTGGACAGCTGTTTGTCTGGAATGGCATAGGTCTCCTACTTGAGCAGAGGGTTAGAGTAGAAGTCCTCTAAGTTCCCTTCCAATTCTGTTATTCTGTGTTCTAATTTAAAAAGGATGAAGATGTATCCCCTGTCTGTTTGGTATCTGAGCCTTTTTCATCTTGCCTTTCTGGAGATCAGTGGTGACAAATAACCCCCAAAGATCTTTTAAATCAGGAGTACTGAATAAGACTCAATTACAACTGAATAATGCTAGAAGCTTCTTCATGGAAATCCCTCATGCCAATTGAAAAACCAGTCAAAGCAGCCTCTTCTCTGGGAATAAAGCTGCACGACAGAGCAGAGAAAGATGAAATATAATCTCAGTATGTGACTTTAATATTCATAGCAAACAAAAAAAATTGTCATATTGCCTAAAGTAATTGAAGCTTTTGGAAACTTGTTTCATTAAAAAAGCAGAGCAAGCCAAACCAAAATCCTAACATGCAATAGGAGCTCTATAATTACAATTGTGTTCAACAATTTGAGGCAGATGATTACTGACTTCAGGATTCAGTTGCTGGCTATAGCTGGTTTGAAAGGGGGCTCATGAACTGTGCTTGGATTTCATTTTTCTTATACATAGAAAAGCAGGAGCTTTTCTCTGCATAATTGCATCCCAAATAAAGATAGCAATAAGTTGCCAATAACAAGATTGCCTCCTCTGAACATATAATTGGATTGGGTGTGAATTTCCAGATCACAACATTTCAATATTATTTTATGCAGCAATGCCGTCTTCCTTTTTCCTTCTCACAAAGGGCTCAAAAAGGCAATGGATGCTATAGTTCAATATTGCAAGGAAAATAGGTTGGTGTTAAAGTTCAAAAACTCCAAAGTCACTCTTCTCCTCAAAATTTAAAATTCATAGAGGCGGAACCCAACTGAACCTGTTCACATCTTCCAATACGTGGCAGATGTTTTCCACTTCAAGGGAACATGATTATGCTATGCTGTCTGACATGATTATGTGTCCCAGACAGCATTATGATCTGCAAATTCAATCAAATGGTTCTATTTTATGAAAGGAGGTGAATTAATATCAGCTGCTTTGAAATGGCTTCAAACTAAAATCTTAGACCAAGTACTGAATGGAACCCAGATGGGCTTTTATGCTCAGAATAAGTGGTGGGATTCAGCAGGTTCGCACCACTTTGGCAGAAACAGTAGCTTTTTTTTTTTTGCCCAGGCCTAGAATGGACTTCCGGAAGTGGCATCCACACAGAGAACCAGTTGTTCACATATTTGAATCCCACCATGTGCCCAAGGTATGCAATGAGTTTGTGTATGCAGAATACACAAAACACCAGTTACTAGTTTGGAGTTTTTCAGAAAGTTATGATGAAGCACTGAGTTGAGGCCTGCAAACTTTCCAATCAACAATTTGATGGAACAAATTATTTTTTAATTTAAAAGTGCTGTTTATAGTGTAGCCTTTTGGGTGTTCACAGAACCTGTATGTATTTTTAGGCAGTAAATAGGGATACATGAGTAACTTGAAATTTTAAGGATGACTGGCATATATTTATTTGTCATTTTCAGTGGTCCTTGACAGTGACTGTAATGGAGCCTGTCTATTATGGTCATAAAGCAGGTCAACCATCTGACTGAAAGAATCTAAATACAATGAAAATTGTGCTCGGGTGGTGGGGGGAATAATAAAAAATGCATTGGATTGCATCTTTGCATGAGGATTTTAAGCCTCTTATTGTAAAAGTATAATCATTGGAAAAAAGAAATAAGTCAAGAAACTATATTGTCAAATCATATTTTGAATGATTTTGGTAATGTCAGTACACTTTCTTAGTCTAATGATGCTACGAAGATATATCTTGCCAACAGAAACTTTATTTCCAAAAGAGGAAGCTTTTAAAGTTTCTTATAATATTCTCTTTAGCTGGAGGCTAAACAGAAAGCCAAATAAAATCAGAAACCAAAATAGTTGGTAAAAAGATTTTTATTAGCGAGTTAAAAAATATCCTAAATCTTTCCAAGTCTATGTTGCAGTTTATATCAGCTTGTAATTCTTAATCATCTGTAGAGAATGCATAGACTCTATACATTTTTAGTCAAAAATAATATTTAATAATCTTAGTGAATCTTAAGTTCTGGACAGTTTCCATAAGATTAAAACAATATTTTATCTTTTTTACCCAGCAGTAGCAGGTCTGACAATAGATGCAAATCAATAATTAGATACTTCCTTTGTTCTCCTTTGGAGATTGAGATAGAAGTTTTCTTGCAGTGGAACTGAGAACGCAAAAATTGACATAACCTACATACCTGTCATTGTGGTGCAGTGGTTGGAATGCAATATTGTAGGCTAAATCTGCCTACTGCTAGAGTTCAGTCCTGACCAGCTCAAGGTTGACTCAGCCTTCCATCCTCCAGAGGTCAGTAAAATGAGGACCTTGATTGTTGAGGGCAATATGCTGATTCTGTAAACTGCTTAGAGAATGCACTATGAAGCGATATATAAGTCCAAGTGCTATTACTATTGGTATTCCCGTCATCACCAGTCTGATTAAATTATTTCAGGTGGTCAGATTGCAGACCCCACTGCTTTTACATCTGACTTGACATCTTACACATGTTCAAAAGTGGATCAGAATCATTTGTCATTTTGATTAAAGGTAGTCTTTGACTTATGATTATTTATTTAATGGCTGTTCAAAGTTAAGTTAGCACTGAAAAAAGCCACAACTAGTCTTTCCACTTATGAACATCAGATTGCCCAGTGTCACATGATCAAAATTAGGACCCTTGGCAAAAGGTATGTATTTAAGATGGTTTCAGGGTCCCAGGGCCACATGATTGCCATTTGTTCACAGGTGACTTGAAAAAGCAAAATCAATGGATTTTGCTTAAAGAAAAAAAAGATTTTCAAACTGGGCACAACTTACTTAATGATCACATCACTGAGCAACAGAGGTTGTTAGTCGAAGATTACCTATAGTAGTAGCAGGAGCCCATATCTGCTACAGCACTGATAACTAGCTAAAGTACTTTTAGATAATCTGTGGTTGTCTTTGCATCAGAAATCACCAGATAAGAAGTACTGCAGAATCAGAGAAAGAATGGTTAATTAGGATGATGGAAAGTATAGATGTTTATAGTGAGTTAAAAAGGAATGTATTTGAATGTATTTAAAATGACTGCAGGAAAATTGCAAGCAGTTTGAGAGATAAAAATGGCTAACATTCTGGGCTCTTCAGATCAGAAATAGGTTTTTAATAAAATTAATGTACTAAAAGCAAGATGTTTGAAGAAACCATAAGCATGTAAGTTAACCTACTTCATCGGTCTATTGTAAGTTTCTGAGCCCTTAGCAGAAACGAAGAGGAAGTATACATGAAGCATAGGCAAATGTAAAGTTTATAAATAGTTAGTTAGGAAGGATTTCAGTTTGGCAGTATGATAAAAAGAGTAAGATTTTAAGCTAAAGTTTCTATAGCACTTGTGTTTAAATAAACATCAACTATTTTTTCCATTCCATAGACTTAGTCGTCTGTATCTAACCAGGACTTCAAAATGACCAAAAAAAAGTGTGATATGGCATCACAATACAAATCTGGGTTGAATGTTTCACAATATTGCCTGTATGTATGTGGTGAATCTTGAAGCAAATTTTATTAACTACTCCCTACTGCCCCCTTCTGGACACAAATGAATAATGGGAAGTTGAAATCTACACATCAGTTGCTGAGGCTGAAACATTCCATATTACAATACAAATAATCTTCATAAACATACCTTGTGATATGTTAATTGATTCCCATAAACATCTTTTTTTTCAAAAAAGATATCCTATTTGCTGTTTGCTGAAGAAGATGTTTTCCTACATGAAAACATCAACCTGCTGAGAAGCTGACTGCCACAGGACATACTGATGACTACAAGCTTTTTTTTAATTATTTATTAAAAAGTTTTACAAAAACAAAATTTTACAATATATCCCCAAATCCCTCCCACTGATGACTACAAGCTTGATATGGGATGAAAACAATGGCACACATCAAATGCTGTGTTTCATCATGTTCTAATCATTCCACAACATCTGCTACTTTAGTGTGCCTCATTTCATTCTATTTCACAGAACAATTTTCTGCATTATCTAATCTGCACCATTTTTTAAAAGAAATGTGCAAACATAGGTTAGGATAGATTTGCAGAACTATTTCTGATTGGCATCCTTGAATGGAATGACTTTATTTTTATTTTTTTTTCCAATTCTTCCTTCTTTATTAACGCAAAGCTTATATGTGTGTATGTGTGTGTGCATGTTGCTGTGTAATGCCAGTAGGAATAACCTTGAGGACAGAAGGAAGAGATACATAGTCTAAAAAAAGAAATTTGAGTTTGGGGCAGAAATGTAATTTGAGAAAGCTAAAGGCAGGAGGGGGAAAAACTTTCAGACTTGCAAGATTTGGTACTGTAATTTTATAATAAGTAGTATTAATATTCATAAATATCTCATCCTTACCTGGTCTTGAAGGGCTAACAATATATTTTGTGTTCTGTATTATTCTGTATTACTCTTACAGAATACAGTCGCCAGTATTTCTTATTTCTCTTTTTTCAGAAAAAGTGTAAGCAATTCATTAAAACATTTACAACAGTAAAAAATAGAAATCTGAGAACATCTACAACAAAATTAAAACTAAACAATACAAACTTCATTCCATTCTCCATGAGCTGGAAAAAAAGTTTTAAAAAGTGTAGGGAAAGTTGTCAACGAAAAGGCTAATCTGATTTCCAGAACAAAAATGGGGACTTTAGTAGCAGTTTCTTCTGGTAGGAGAAAATCACCTGAGCTGAATAAGAGTTGGGTTGGAGAAGACTGTCAAATACCTCAGTACTAAACCTTGACTAAATCATAAAGACTCAATGGGACAAAACTGACAATTCAAATTGTAGCCAGAAGCTGGCAAGGAGCCAGTGCAAGTCCTGAAGCATGAATGCCATATGCTTCTGCCAACATGCATCAGCTAACAGTCAGATTGCTGAATCCTGGACCAACTATAGCTTCTAAAGGGATTCAAGGAGTCCCATGGAGATTACATTGCAGTAGTCCAAACCAAGACATGCTTAAGAGACATGCTCTCTTAAGGTCCTCTCAATCCAACTAGTGCATGAAAGGGAACCTGCTGGACACGACCTATCTTTCCACCCGGCAGAAGCTGTAGTCCAGGAAGACCCCCCCCCCAAAGTCACAGATCTGCTACCTAAAGAGAACTACAGTCCCAATAAGAGATAATATTGGAGCTGTCATATCATGGCAATATAGAAAAAGCTCTCTTACTTGAGATCAAGTTTTACTTCAGACATTGGATGATTAAGTATATATCTGAGGTATATTAAAACTTTTGAATCACCAATATATGTGCAACAAAGATAGTGCCAAACAAAGGTTACCCAAAGGTTACCTGTCAGATTCCATGCTTTTTTCTTGTCTCCATTACCATTTATTTAAGTCTTGGAGTTGAGAAATAGATATCTACCATATCTTCCCAGTCCTATCAAAGATAACTATAATACCATAATAAAGCACAATACTGCATATCCCAGTATTCAGAGCCCTTGGGATGACTCCTTCTAAATTTGACTTGAACTGTATTCTTTTCCTGACCTCAAAGACTTTGTTCTGATTCCATGAAAGGCAAAGAGATGTCTTCCTAAAACTGGATTGCATTTCCCCTTTTCTTCATATAAGCATGATATGAAAAAGAAATATACAGGGATACATTTTAGTTGCAAAGCCATATGTTTAGGTTTGTCTCCAAACTGTGCCAAGTTTCTCTTGTTAAAATAGTTCTGCTTTGCTTATTATCCCTTTATTAATGTAACTAAAATCATGATTATAAAAAAAAGGTGTTGGCTCTATTCTAGGCAGTGGAACCTTTCAATGCCTTTTTTTAATGACAAACTCAGTATCTTGGATATTTGCATTAGGTCTATGCTATATTTCAGATTTGATTCAAAAAATATGATTCAGAATGCTCAGGGGTATGGAAATAGCATCAGTCTGGACCTCTTTAAAGTATCTATGTCTTTTTTCAGGATCCTTTGTCAACTACTATAATCTGTACTGTCATAGGATTACATGGCAGTCCTAATCTTCATTGCTTCCTCTTACAGGACAAGTAAAGCAAACTCCAGATACATGTGATTTGTTTTTCTCAACCAAGACAATATATTTTTTTTAAAAAAAAACAACCTAAAAATATGATAGCCCTAAAACATAAATGTTGTTAAAGTTAAAAAGATATATCTTAGCCACCATTCTAAAACTTTGAGAATGTGGACAATTACAGATCTACAGGAAAAAAAATATTTCACTATATGGAAGCAGAATGGAAAATTCCATTTCAAATGTAAAGCATGTATGCTTCTGCTAACATCCATGAAAAAAAAATATCTCTCAAATTCTAAATAATAAAGGCTATTAGATGATCTTAAACTATTAAAATGAAGCTGGGAAATAATTGATGTAAAATAAACAGGTTTTTCAATCTTGACACATGACACTAGTCTACTTTTGTTCATTAATGTTAAATAGAATATACAGTAATACTTTATTTCAAATTAAAGAAAGAAGAGTCTGGAATAGAATAAGGAACTGAAATATCTAGTTCCAAGGAATTATCAAGGAAGAGTTGTAGGTGCCATTCAAATGTTTGTGTGGTGGAATGTTCTGCTTTGTAAAAGAAAATGAAGACATTTTTTATCAGGTTGAAGCTAAGAAATGATTTATAGCACAAAATTAGAGGCTTATGACTTGTATATTTCAATTCAGTAAACCTAATCAAATGCTGGGTTGGCCAAAAGTATAGCAGAAGAACATTAAAGGGTCATTTTTGGGCTAATTCTCTTTTCCCAAGCTTGTCAGAATCTCAGTTTTGTAGAACTCAGAAAATGGCTTTTCTGTACGTCATTCCAAATAGTTGGATGCACTTCCCAAAGAACTTGCCTCCAGAAGTTATGAACAACTTCCCTCAAGAAGTTGTGAATTCTCCAACATTTGAAGTTTTTAAGAAGAGATTGGACAACCAATTGTTTGGAATGGTATAGGTTTCCTTCAAGGTCATTTCCAACTCTATTATTCTGTTCTGTTCTGTTCTGGTGTTGTGTTCTATTCTGTTCTATGCTTGCACTTTGCATCTCTTCAAAGATCCGTATCTTTTCTTGAAATGTTCATTAAATGTAATTGTCATCATTTATCTTGACTATTTTTTTTTATTTTTTTCTTCTATTATGCCTTTTATTATTCATGTCATGTGTAATAAATCAGGAAGCAGGGCAGTTCAAATGAATACACATTTATTGCTTGCTAATACTCTCTACAAGAATCTGAATTACTAATGATCTAAATAAGTTGGTGGTAGATAAGAGTCAATGGAATTCAAAGTGGGCTGGACTTACATCTCTTGTGGACATAAAGGGACTTAAGACTGATGATGCACTTAACCCTTCCCTCAGCCTGGTCATCTCCTACAGTACATCACCTATGAGTCTCAAACTGAATTGAAAGGTGGGATATAAATCAAATTGTAAATCCACTATTGGTCCCTCAAACCTATAATGAAGAATTGTAACTAAGACCACAGCTGGTTACCATCACTTCCACAATAACGCAAGATAAACGTATATACCCAGAAATATTTAAAAGACTTGTACAGGAAAACCTCTAGTGATTATGATAATGAATCATAATAGATAATAGATAATGAATTTTAATTGAAATCAAGTCATTCCTTAATGGCTTAATGGAGTAACATGGATTATTATAATTATTAATATACAAAACTGGAACCTTTTTTTTACTCATTGTACAGCTCTGGCCACTATTTTTAATATATTAGCATATGAATGTCTGTGCCAGAATGTAGATGGACTTTCAAATAGGCTTCCTATTGATATAAATAATAACATGCTTACTCCATTGTACACACAAATTGCCATTCAATGTTTACTAGCATTCCTTGCTGCAACAAGCATTAACCATGGCAAAACCTGCTTAAGCTTCCCTGTGGATTGAAATTGATCTCTTAGATCACTGAGAAAAATATGAATTTGCTTTTGGCTAAAATGGAGCATTAGTTCATTATGAGAGTTTAGCAGTGACTTTCAACAGTTCAAGGAGGAAAATTTGAACTTGGATATTTTGCATATAAGATTGAATAGTGTATTACAGAGCTGCAAGTTATGGCAATGATTTGCTTTTAAATACTAACAGATTTGAATAAGCTCAAGATGGCAACTGTAAATGAAAGAATATTTTTAGAGGACTAGAATTACAAAATTATTACTTCTTGCATTACCCCGTTTTCGTAAACAAGCTTGCTTCCTTTTGATGAAGAATTCATATATTTACAAAGAGGATGGGAGGAGCTACCCTACATCTTAACTGGGGAATGTATAGTTTATTTGTTTTTGTTAACCTCCTGGAGCTCATTATAATAAGAATGGTATAAATGTATAAAGGATTTGTGAACATGTGTATGTATTATTTCATTCTATGATTATCTACATGTATTATTTACATGCTCATATTCCTAAGGGAAATCAACCCTGACTGTTCTTTGAACATAAAGCTCAAATACTTTGGCCACCAAATGAGAATGGAGGACTCATTGGAAAAGATCCCGATGTTGGGAAATATTGAAGTCTAAAGGAGAAGGGGACATGGTTGGATAGTGTCATTGATAAATTTGAACATGAATTTGAACTAACTCTGGGAGACAATGAAGGACAGGAGGCATGTTCTGGTCCATGGAGTCCTGAAGAGTCAGAAAATGACTTAGCGACTGAACAACAAATGCCCATATATAACTCAGAGATAAAGAAAAAAGAAGAAACATGTGCATATATAAACCTATATGAACATTGTGTGGGTTTATATAGGGATGTCACACAGAAATAATGTGTGAGAGAATAGTTTATAATCTTACTCTGGATATCTTTCTGGATATCTTTAATATCTTGGTGGAAGAATAACCATCGTCAATTTTCTATTTTGTGAAAATATAATTTAATTTAATTTAATTTATTAATATTTCTATACCGCCCTTCTCCCGAAGGACTCAGGGCGGTGTACAGGGCAAGAATAAAACACAGAGTTACAAAATTAAAAGGTAATTAAATACATGCCCATAAAAACAGTTGGTACATTAATAAAAACCCCAATAAAATGATAGTAAAAAACCCCACCAATCCCCCCTCAGGCCAGGCCGGCTTGTTCGAACAGGTATGTTTTCAGATCGCGGCGAAAGGAGCGAAGATCGGGTGCCGTCCGGAGCTCAACCGGTAACTGGTTCCATAGCTCCGGGGCACCCACAGAGAAAGATCTCCCCCTGGGGGCCACCAATCTACATTCTCTGACCGGTGGCACCCTGAGGAGTCCCTCTCTGTGGGAACGCACAGGGCGAAGGGAAGTTGAACTCACATGCAACCCTTAGCAATGCCAGCTGTTCTCAACAGAATGTAAAGCCAACTGACAATTATATTTATCACCCCAATCTGGAATAGTTGTAGTCTACAGGCCAGAAGATGCTGGGTGTGGTTCTCTCAAGGTAGATGCATTTGTTGTTGTTAGCTGCGAAGTCGTGTCCGACCCATCGCAACCCTATGGACAACATTCCTCCAGGCCTTCCTGTCCTCTACCATCTTCTGGAGTCCATTTAAGCTCACGCCTACTGCTTCAGTGACTCCATCCAGCCACCTCATTCTCTGTCGTCCCCTTCTTCTATTGCCCTCGATCTTTCCCAGCATTAGGCTCTTCTCCAGTGAGTCCTTCCTTCTCATTAGGTGGCCAAAGTACTTGAGTTTTAGCTTCAGGATCTGGCCTTCTAAAGAGCAGTCAGGATTGATCTCCTCTAGGACTGACCGGTTTGATCGCCTTGCGGTCCAAGGGACTCGCAGGAGTCTTCTCCAGCACCACAGTTCAAAGGCCTCAATTCTTTGGCGCTCAGCCTTTCTTTTGGTCCAACTTTCACTGCCATACATTGCAACTGGGATGACCATAGCCTTGACTATACACACTTTTGTTGACAGGGTGATGTCTCTGCTTTTTAGTGTGCTGTCTAGATTTGCCATGGCTTTCCTCCCCAGGAGCAAGCGTCTTTTAATTTCTTGGCTACAGTCCCCATCTGCAGTGATCTTGGAGCCCAGGAAAATAAAATCTGTCCCTACCTCCATTTCTTCCCCATCTATTTGCCAGGAATTGAGAGGGCCAGATGCCATGATCTTGGTTTTCTTAATGTTAAGTTTCAACCCAAGTTTTGCACTCTCCTTCTTCACCTGCAACAAGAGGCTCTTTAGTTCTTCTTCACTTTCTGCCATTAGAGTGGTATCATCTGCGTAGATGCATAGATATTTTAAAAAGAAAAAGGGAAAGAAAATAGGCTTTTCCCTGCAGCTTTCTATGGAGTTTGATTACTTGGCTGTTTGTTTGCAGCTGATACAATGGAAGTCAGTTGAACGCATAACAGAGCAGGCTGAGTTTCTTCCAGACTCTTATATACCTTGATGCAGGACATGATTTATTTAGGCCCACAATCTGCATGATCCTTAGCTATAGTAGAAAGAACTATCCAAATTAGGCTTATAACTGTTTGATGACATTAGAGATTAGAGGGAATCGGTTAATTTTGGGACAGTATCTCAGATCTATTATCCAAACTTTGTTTTTATTATCAACAAGTGACAAGTCTAGGATGTTATGTGACAATTGCTGGTTGTTTGAATTCTATAGACCCGGGGAAATTTGGCTTCTTTATTTTCTATTACTCTGCCTATTTTATGGTCTACCAGTTTTTGCTTGCAGGTAACTGGTAGATCTTGCAGATATTCCAATGTGCTTTTGTTGCTATTTTATCATGCTGTTGTTTGTAGTCAGTCTATGTGATCTTCTTATAGCAGCTAACCAGATGTTCTGTACCAGCCTGCTACCGGACCTGCAGCAAAAGCAGGGACAACCCCTTTACAAATGGCAAGAGGCTGGAATAAAGCCTGCCAAATTTATTCACATAAAACAGAGCAAGACAAGACACCAACCATGAACCAGGAGCTAAGAAACAGGAACTATCCAAGCGGTTGCCTTCAGCAAACCAGCCCTCCTACACATTCCCCTTAAATACAGTTCAGGGCGTGGCCTCTCTCTGCCTCCTTCCGAGGTGCCCCATTGCCTTCCTCTGTTTACTCCTGATTGACTGCCTCCTGCGTCGGGCATCCTTGAACAGGGCCAGCTGTGGGTCATCTTCATCCACGCTGTCAGGCTCACACAGCTAGGTCTGCGTTGTGACCAGATGAGAGGGGCCTGGCTGGGGGCTCTCATTAAGTTGTCCAATCCCCTCAGCAAGCTCTTCAACATCCCCCTCCTCCTCCTCTGAGTCATCCGACCCAACTGCCGAACCCACAGGCTGACCCTGAATCACAACACCAGATGGACCAATGTTTCTTCAGCTTCTTTGCAGAGATGGCAAACAGATGCAGTCTGGTGCTGTCTTTTAAATTCTGGCTTTATATGCTTTTGTTCTTACAACTTGGTCTTGTGCAGACAGAATTATTATTATTAGCCTGGTCTGTACTATAGCTTTTTATTATTGCTTTGACTTTACTTCCATTTTGTATTATTTATAAACTGCTTGGAGGCTTCTGCAGTAATGAAAGTTATCAACTGCAGTAACAAAAGTGTTTGACTCTGTCAGAATGATTGTTGGAATTGTCCATACTGCCAACTAAACAAATTTCTACTCCATCCCAGCTATGGCCAGTAATCCTGCCTACTGAAACTCAAGCACCACCCTTGCTTTTTAACCAGTTATTTGTCACAGTTTTTTTTAATTCTGTTTTCCATTGTGAGTATTGTTGCTATTTCCATACTTTTTTTTTAAGGGGGACTTATAAAAGTTAGCCTTTACCTCTTCTGTTTCATTAACAGAATAATAAAAAGGTAAGACTAGTGTTACTTTTAATCATATAATTATACAGTATGATGGGTTGCTCATTGGTTGATTGCTAAGGATAATTACATTAAGGGTAATCTTAAAGTCATGATTTTTCAACATATTTTGATTATGGAGACCCCAATGCTCTCTGAGCTTGATTGTTTGGTTACAGATGTTTCATTAACTGAGTAAGTAGCATTATCACTGCTAGTGAGTGTGGAGTTTGTTCCCTGTTTGCCCACCAGTATTGATGATGTTACCTAATTTGGGTAATTAAAGCCTGAAGCAACCAACTGAGCTCAGAAAGCATCAAGAACTTCACAGTTCAACCACGAGCAACATATATTTTCTTCTATACATATACATAGTTTCCCCTGAAATTGTGGACATTGGTGTTGGTATTAGATTTAGGGTTAGGATTTTGAAAAGTCAAAAAAATGAGCTGGTGATTATGACATTATTTTCAAAATCCCACCTTTTATGCAAATGGGGTGAGGCAACACCATCTTAATTTTCTTTTCTTTTGCCAGTTGCCAGGCAACTACTCTAAGTAAACAAACTAGAATATCAATATTTTCACATTGCAGATGTTATGCTGTTCTATCTCAATATATGATTTATTAATCTCTATGTTAGAATCAGCCACAGGCATTAAGTACAACCTAAAACTCAAATAACAACTTATTTGCATACAAATTAGACTACCATTATCAATTAGAAATATAGGGTTCTTTAGAGTTCTCTGGTTCTGGAAACTGCACTTTTCTTGTCCAATACAGGGCAGGGCAACTTTCGCATTCTTCTTGCAATGATTCCAAACAGAGAGTGTCCATGTAGACACTATTTCAAAGCATGCTTTAGTCAAACAGTTATAGTGAGAAGGTTGCCTCAAACAGCTTTCTGTCAATTTTGAGAATTCTGTACTGTGGAATCACATAAACACAATTGGAAGCATCACCTAGAGGAATCTTCAGTCTGAAAAGCCCATCCTTACAAAAATATGTAGTAGGCTTTAGTACAGACTCTATGATATAACTAATTAAATACTAGTCCAGACCTCGAAATGTAAAGGTAGAGGTTGGAAAGCTGTTGTTCCATTTTATGACTTATCCTTCTAGATACAATGCAAATAAGAACTGAAGGAATAGTCAGTGGGTTGACACATTGATTTTACCCACCTTACAAATGAAATATGTTAATATTAAAATCTAAATTGATATCTTTTTTTGACTTCCAAAAGAAGTAGCATCAAATGTAATAAATTCTGTGATGTTGTGTGATGACGTATTTTATAGGATGTAAAATATCTCTTAAAGGAAACATTACAATGTGTGGATTTAAGATTTCTCTTGGTTTATACAGAGGGCTAGTTTTTCTTGCTTTTTCCCTACCACCACCTCTTTCCACACAGCTATTGCAATAATGGACTATCTATTTGGATGTCAGATCTTTAATTTGCTCACTAGCCAGTAAGGTCTCACAGCTCTTTTCACTGTCTCTTCTTCTAAAGCCTGTTCAAATTCTGGAAAATACTCCAAATAATATTTGGATACTACCTATTTATTATTGCATACATTTTGGTAGATATAAAGCATAAACCAGTAGGCCCTACCAATGCATTTTAGTTCTGTAACCAAACTCCTTCTATAGTCAGTTTGTTTAATCTTACAGACCTATGGATAGATATCTATAGATTAAACACACAAACGTAAATACATACATAGTTCACACAAAAGAAAAAGTAAATAATTATCCATCCATCCATCCAGAATAGAAAATCTATCATCTTATTGAATTGGGTCCTATGGCCTGTAATTAAGAATTCAATTCATAGTATTAATTTATGGGATTATGTCATTGTCCTTTCCTACTGTTTTCATAATTTAAAAAAGACAGTCTTTGTGGGCTAATGGAACACTCTTTGAATTCTGCAAGATATCTTTTTTTTTGTATATATAACAATCTGTCTTTAGATGTTAAAGTGGTATAGCAAAAAGAAAAATAGTCTTATTACAAGAAAAAAGCTATTGTGAACGAATCACTTCATTCCTATTTTACAGACTACCAGGATCCTGTGCAGAAAGGCAGCAATTCACATTTTAGTTCCTTGCACTGTATGGCCTTTCATCACCGTTATACAGACTAAATACTGTGCTTGCCAAGGGAAAACTTAAAATGCTAGTTCTTCAACTTGTACACATTTTTTTTCCTTTCCCTTCTTCTACATCTTCATTGTAGTCCCATCCAACCTGGTGTTTGCTGGGAAGCTAAATCCACACTAAATCTAATCCATAAGCACATAAGCACAATTATTCAATAAGAAGGTAGCACAATTGTGATACAGCAGAGAAGCAGGCAGATAGCAAATTTACGAGAAAGCAGAAACCTACAGAAGCTTATTAACTTAAGGATTAAAAAGTAGGCACACAGAGAAAAAAAATAATAAAATAAAATAAAATAATAAAATAAAATAAAATAATAAAATAAAATAAAATAAAATAAAATAAAATAAAATAAAATAAAATAAAATAAAATAATAAAATAAAATAAAATAAAATAAAATAATAAAATAAATAAAATAAAATAAAATAAAATAAAATAAATAAAATAAAATAAATAAAATAATAAAATAAATAAAATAAAATAAAATAAAATAAAATAAAATAAAATAAAAAAATAAAATAAAAAATAAAATAAAATAAAAAAATAAAATAAAAAAAATAAAATAAAATAAAATAAAATAAAATAAAAGAAAAGAAAAGAAAATAAAAGAAAAAAATAAAATAAATAAAATAAAAGAAAAGAAAATAAAATAAAATAAAATAAAATAATAAAATATATAAAATAATAAAATAAATAAAATTAAATCAGCAGGATGATCACTGTGACAAGGTTTCCCAAGCAAATTTGGATCATTCATAATCTCACTTCCAACTGGTGAATTAACCTTCACGGTGCAAAGGGAAGAAAGCTGAATAAGAAGTCTGGAAACAAAGCTGCAGAGAAGTGGCAATTGAGAGATGCTGCATTAACCACATTTTGTTTCAAAAAATATCCAACACAGCAGAATATGCCTAATGCGGTTTATTATAATATTATAGAAGTAATAAAGGAAAAATAATCTGGGCTGGAAAAATGCTTGAAATGCCATGCCCTTTCAAATGATATTATTTAAATACACTAAGGGGAGATTTAAGGTTGAAGATGCCATAACAGACTCACTATTATTCTTCTTCAGGGAAAAAAAATTACTGTACATACATTAACAAAGATGCCGCAACTAAGTTCACTATGGCTAAATCCTACTTAAACTATTTATTTTAAAATATCCATCTTGTATTATTTTAAATATTTTAGCTCCAGGATATGATCACTTTGTAAATTCTGAAATCAATATTAGTTTCTTCTGATCTCATTTAGTTATAAGGATTTAATTTGCTCTTTAATCGGTGTAATTTTCCATGTTTTTACACCGTTTAACTTATAGTAAGTCATTTTCCTTTTGTTTTATAATTTTATTTTGATCAAAAAAATAATAATTAACCCCTTTCCCCAACAGAGACAACATGTCAGAATGAATGTAGAGTAGATATACAACCTAGAACAATAACTGGTTTATTTTTCAGTGTCAGACTGCTTCTCTCTATATATGGAAGTATTCTCTAATGAGCAAAGAACAAATTGAATAATAGGTGACACAATGGTATAGCTGGCTATGGCTAGGTAAATACAAAATATTTGGTCACAAAGTGTGTAAATTACAGGAAAGAAGGAACATGTCATACACAACATTAGCCTGGATCAGCTAAACTGTAAACTATTTCAGAAAATATGACTATTGATACAAGGGTTCAGTGGAATGCTCAGTAGCTGATTATATTACGCTACTAATAAAAAATATAGTATTTTATATATAAATGTGCCACTTTATATAGAAAACTTAGGTGATTAATTATTTCTAAAATTATTAATTGGTATATTAAAATATTAACTTTAAAATACAATAATTTAGATTACTCTTCTAATAATCAGTCAGCTACGACACTATTCATGTGTGTATTAATTAAACTAATTTATACTAGGAGTTGTGTTGTTAGTTATTGTCCAATCCTGAAGTACAAAAGAACATGTCCATTGAAATATATGTTCATATTGTATTATATATTATAGCTTTATATTGAAAATAAAGACTTGCACTTATCAGCTTGTGACTGATGAGGAAAAAATTCTCCTCTGAGGTGACAAATCAGCAACACTGTGTACAGATTGTCCTTGTCTTACAACTATTTGGTGACCTTTCAAAGTTATAATGGCACTGCAAAAAGTCACTTAGGACCATTTTTCACGCTTACAATAATTGCAGCATCCCCATGGTCACATGATCAAAGTTTGGATGCCTGGCAACTGGCAAGAGTTGCAGTGTCCTGAGGTCACATGATCATCCTCTGCAACCTTCTGACAAGCAAACTCAATGGGGAAACCAAATTTACTTAACAATTGTGTTACTAACTAAACAACTGCAGTGATTCACTTAACAACTGTGGAAAGAGAGGGCATAAAATGAGGCAAAAACTCACTGTCTTGCTTAACAACAGAAATTTTGGGTTCAGTCATGGTCATAAGCTGACCTTACAACAAAATTTATCATATCCCTGTTTCTGTTAAGCATATCAATTCATATTGTCCTTTATTCCTTTCATATTAATGCTATAACTCTGTGGCCATTGTGATGGATCCATTAGAATTTTTTTTTTATGTCACCCCAATATTGCACACCTAAACACTGCTTGGAAGGTTTGTTAACTATTGCACAGCAGATTTTGAAAACTGTGACATCTGCAGGAATTAAGAAAGCAAAATCCCAGGAGGAGTCCTTTTGGCAATGTTGGTCAAAGTCAAAATTTGTACAATATTTTAAAATTTTATTTAACAGGTTTTTTTAAAAAAAAGTACTTTTGTCTTTTTGTTCTTTTTCCCATATAACATGTGATGTAACTAAACATACAACTCCTGAATTTTCCCATATAAAATTCTGACACTCTTTAAAAACATTTCACTTTCCACGAGTGCACATTTTCATCTTGCTTTACTTTAATAATAAAATTCTACATATTTAACAGTAATTCCTTGAGCTGAATTACAGCATGTATGCAGCTGGCATGTTAAAATGTATTTAGTAGCGGCTGCAATTTAAAGAGGAATATACAGTAAATTGGTACAGTAAATACTGTACCAATAATTTATGTTGGTATAGTAACTTTTCCACTTCAGTTGAAAATGCTATCAAGGGGCAAATGATATTTATTGGAACTTTTATTTCTCTGTTGCTTTATTTTGCAGATATCCAATACCATATGAGAAAAGTTATTTTTCTAAGTTTTTTTTAAAAAAAATCAACTTGGTTAGGGGATTCTGCAAAGTACTCGTGAAGGTGAATTATTCACGTAGAAGCTGCAGCTCCTCTGAAGTTTTGAGCAAGATGTAAAGCCTCAGCATTACATCACGTCAGAAAATGGTACCTTTTCCTGAAGTTCAAGCTTTAGAAAACCCAAATTGTAATTTACCAATTTTTAAAAAAGTAAAAGTAACAGGGTAGGAAACTTAGAAAAGAATAATACTGCTTGATGTATAATTAGTACTCCCTGACGGTACTCAAATTGTTTGGATTCAAGCTAATTCCCGTCGAAGCCTAAAATGGATTTTCTTTTTAATCCTTTCACATCTGGACAGGCTCTTTTGCATCCGGAACAGGCTATTTCAGACATTTTTATGTGTTTCAAGCTCAAAAACAACTGGCAAAATAGTTGTGGCAGGCTTTGAAACATTTTTTTTCTTTTCATGCTAATTTGCTCATATTAAATAGAAGATAATAAAATTAAAAAACTGGTTAGTAAACAAGTAAAAAGCTACTGTGTGCAATGAAACGTAATCTGTTTGACAAAAGAACTCTGCTTAGTAATGCTGCAATTTACAGGTAGTCCTTGACTTACGACCACAAATGAGCCCAAATTTTCTGTCGTTAAGTAAGACATTTGTTATGTGAGTGTTGTCCCGTTTTACAACTATTCTTTCTTCAGTTGTTAAGTGAATCACTGCAGTTGCTAAATTAGTAACCTGGTTGTTAAGTGAATCTGGCTTCCCCATGGACTTTGCTGGTCAGAAGGTTGAAAAAAGGGAATCACATGATCTTGGAGCATAGCAAAGGTCATAAATTGTCAAGCATCTGAATTCTGATCACAGGATCATGCAAAAGTTGTAACTGTGAAAAACGGTCATAAGTCACTTTTTTCAGTGCAGTTGTAACCTTGAATGGTCACTGAATGAACCGTTGTAAATCGAGGACTACCTGTACACAAATAAGCACTGGCCACAATGTTCCAGCAGGATCACTATGTTTAAAAGTATAGCACATCTGATCCAAATCTCTCCTAAATATGAAGTATTTGTGGGGCAAATAAAGCTTAGTATTGAATGCAATTTTGTTCTTCCCACAGAGAATGCCTGTTTCTGCATATCAGAACTTACATATAAGAAATCATTCTTCCTTTTTTTTAAAAAAAATAGTGGTATATTTGTTTGCACCCTAACACCAACCCCCACTTCCATTCCTAAGTCCCAGAGAAGGAGGAAAATGGTTTTCATTAAATATACCTTGATAAGGAGCACTAAATCCACGATATCGGTGGTTGCTGTCTGTTACAAAATGAAGTCTTAGCCAGTTTTTGTTGCTGATAACCGGAGCTGGGATATTCATTCCAGATAACCTGAATGAGAAAAAGACAAATAAGACAAACATATTTAACAGGATCAGAAATCCCCAGTTAGTCGCCAAGGCACTAGCTCCTTCAAAAGGCTCCAGAAAAGACTTGTACTCAGAAAAAAGGGGAAACTATTGTTGCATTATTTTGTATAATTCTGCATTTCTCTAAATTGGAATGGCAAAAATGGATGCTAAGATAGGACTTTTCTATTCTTTAGGAAAGAAGTGTTAAATAAAGGGCTTAGGCTGAAGAATTGTAAATTTACTCCCAATATTGAGATAAAGCTTTATAAAATTATAACATGTCATCTTCATCATATTGATTATCCTAGCTCAGAACTTTCAGAATTCATCAGGACACAGAAATAGAGGGACTTTACATAGTATAGATATATAATTTGCATTTAAAAGGCTGGATAAATTAAAAGTGCATGCATGGATTTGTTAAAGTCTGACTTGAAGGGAAAAAATATTACCGTAATAGCTACAAAACATGATGACTATTTAAGTTTTAGATTTATTTATTAGATTTTCATCCAGGTGCTCAAGGTAGTATACACAGTACTCCAATTTTGTCTTCACAGAGACAATCCTCCAATAGAAGAGAATATTTGTAGCTTAGAGTTGAATGGTGGTGTTAAGTTCTCAGTTCGGTGAGACATTGAAGAGGCAGAACAGTGAAACAGCAACACGTTTATTCAGTAACAACAGAAGCAGCCCCAAATGTTACTCAGCTTCTATTTATCCGTTCTGCCGCTAATTGGCAGCCAATGAGATTAAACAGTAACTTCCCGCCTTAAAATACAAAGTAACATCTCCAGAGACAAGCTGTCTGGAGTTTAACCGTAACGGCTGTTAACCATTGCACATAGTTTCGAAGCAACTTATCTCAATAGATAACAGGTGGAGTCTTTATTGCTCTGTTTTGTTTGCTTGGTTTTGTTTGCTTGCAAATGTAACATCTAGTTAACATCGGAACTGATTATGGTTCTGAGTTGGGTAATGAAATGTCTACAAGCAAACAACAGAGCACCACGAACTCCACCCAAAAAAAACCCCAAACAAACAAGTGACTGAACAAAAGTCACTCAATGACTTTCCAAGTTCAAGGATGGGTTTGAACTTGGATATATCGGTACACAATAATGGCTCTCTATATGATTTATCTAAGATCAGTCCTCAGTTGACTCTCAAGATCAGTTACAGGGGACAATAGCAAAAAATAGCATGAAAACCATCATATCACAGCAGTTAGTAAGTTTGACCTAGAAGTGTAAGTCTATTGTCTGCCATGAAAACTTTTTTTTCCTTTCTTTCTTTCTTTCTTTCTTTCTTTCTTTCTTTCTTTCTTTCTTTCTTTCTTTCTTTCTTTCTTTCTCTTTCTTTCTCTTTCTTTCTTTCTCTTTCTTTCTTTCTTTCTCTTTCTTTCTTTCTCTCTCTCTCTCTCTCTCTCTTTCTTTCTCTCTCTCTCTTTCTCCCTCTCTTTCTCTCTCTCTCTTTCTTTCTATTTATCAATCATATTTCAATATTTTTCATCTCATAAAGTGATTATAATTGATGACTTTGAGGATGTTTCTCACAGGCAAAAAATATTTCATAAGGATTTTGGGGGTCAGGTTATATCCTCATATACCCTTTCCTGAATTTCTAAAGAAATGAAAGGATATAAGCAAACAAATACAGTTATTTGCATATCCGGATTGTAAGCTTTTGGGAGAAAGGGAAATGGGCTTTTATAAAATCTGAAAGATGTGGGATCTCAACAATAATTTTCTGAGACATCGGATTACCTGTAGATCTATGTCATGAAGTTGATTGTGTTTTCTAAACATCCAACTTTTTTATTATTTCTATAATTCCTAATTATACAATTTGTATAATTGTTAAGTGAATCACTGTGAATCACTAGCCCCAATGACTTTGCTTGTCAGAACTCAGCTGGGAAGGTCATAAATGAAATCACATAATCCCAGGATGCAATTGTTGTATATTTTGATCACATGACTATGGGAATCCATCAATGGTCATAAGCGCAAGGACTGGTCAGAAGTCGCTTTTGCAGGAATGTTGTAACTTCAAACAGTTGCTAAATGAATGGCTGTTAAATTTATTTATTTATTTATTTATTTATTTATTTATTTATTTATTTATTTATTTATTTATTTTATTTTATTTATATACCATAACTATCTCTAAAGTGGTAGCAGAAACACAATAAAAAATAATCCCAAGTGATCAAAGCTTATTTAATAAATGAAATGCTGAACAGTGCAAAAAGATTTGCAGATCACTGTCTGCAATAATACTAGAATTAAGATTCATCCAATAAATCTACTATTTATCAGGTGTTGACAAAGCAAGAAATTTTCTTCATTGAGCATACTGCATCCAGTTTTGGTCACCATGATATAAGAAAGATGTTGAGACTCTAGAAAGAGTACAGAGAAGAGCAACAAAGATGATTAGGGGATTGGAGGCTAAAACATATAAGGAATAGTTGCTGGAATTGGGTATCTCTAGTTTAATGAAGAGAAGGGTGAGGGGGGGGAACATGATAGCATTGTTCCAATATCTCAGGGGCTGCCACAAAGAAGAGGGAGTCAAGCTATTCTCCAAAGCGCCAGAAGGCAGGACAAGAACCAACAGATGGAAAAGTCTACCTTCTCTCATGAATAACTGCTTCTACTGTCAAACTGTACTGATCGTCAATTTTTCTAAAAGGCATATTATATTATTTTATAGCATTATTTATTTTATAGGGGCTGCCACAAGGAAGAGTGGGTCACATTGTTCATCAGAGCACCAGAGGGAAGGACGAGAAACAATGGTGGAAATTGATCAAAGAGAGAAGCAACTTGGAATTAAGGAGAAACTTCCTGACAGTCAACAGCTTGCCTCCAGAAATTGTGGGCAATCCATCACTGGAGATTTTTAAGAAGAGACTAGACAATCACCTGTCTGAAATGGTATAGGTCATCCTACTTGAGCAGTGGGGTGGACTAGAAGATCTCCAAGGTCCCTTCCAATTCTATTCTATTCTATTCTATTCTATTCTATTCTATTCTATTCTATTCTATTCTATTCTATTCTATTCTATTCTATTCTATTCTATTCTATTAAACATTTCTGACATGTGTACTGAAATTAGTTCAATCTCTGCAATCAAAATTAAAAGCAAAGAAGATATAGAAAAAGCTTTGTCTGAAATGTTTCATATCTTGAAATTTAATCTTTAATCTCCAAATGAAGCAGTATAAACATTAAGTAGAAAATTGATTTTATATCAAATGAAATATTAGTACACAAACACTTTCAGTTAACATAAATGGGGTGGAACCAGGGTGCAAGCATGGATGAGTAGAACAATTTCATTCTTAATACTCATTTACATTTTAGTCTGTCAATGAGGAAACTTTTTTGATGTGATAGATTTGGTAATAATGCAAATTATTCTCATTAAGCACATGATAATATTGGTCTACTCTAAACACTAAAACTTCTAATTTCTATAGTTGATTTCTTTGATATTATTTCTATTTAAGTGATATTGCAAAGTGACAGAATATAGAAGAACTTCTGGCATGAAACATTTGTTTATTCCAATTATATGCTTATGTTTTCTTTTCTTGTCAATTTATTTTCCAAACAAATTAAAAGGCTGCTTATTATCATAATATATTTGCAGTACAACCACAGAAACATGCCATATTCTTTGAAGACATGATGTTATCCTAATTTTTAAAATAAATCTGCATTAATAATTCATATTTTATATAATGTCAAGATTGATGAAGAAAATAAGCAGGCAAAGATGTTCTCTGTCTATCAATTTTCTCTTACCGTTCTATTAATATTTGAACATATCAAATAATTCCCACAAGCTCTATGGAATATGGATAAATTCCTACATATGATTCTCTACATTCATTCATCTATTGTTCTCATGTTGTCTTTATTCCGTGCACATTTTAATAGTCACCCCTGTTCTGGAAATGTTCTCTGAGCCCTAATGAACATAGAAATCCAGTAAGCTATCTTACACCAATATTCATTTTTATTTAGCACACTCTGTCATGGTTCCGATAGATGAAACTCCACAAAAGAACTTCGAGACATTGTTTACCTTAAAGAATCTTTTATTTGAGGAACAAAGTATCGGCACTACATAGTTGAAACCAGAAACTAAATTCCCCTCCCCTGGATGTAAAGTAACAAAGTGCAATTTCCCTCCTCCAATAAACAGTCATAAATCACATTCCCCAATTAGCTTGAAGAGCGGGCTTTCTCCTCAGCTCTCCAGGCCGCCAAAACACTATCAGCTCTGGGCCCAATGTCCTTGGGTTCCCATGATTAAGTTATTATTGTTATGACTAGCTGGATTCTCATCCTTATTCTCCCTCCCAGCAGCAACTAATTCTAAAAGCAATAAAGAAAATGGTTGCATTTCCATCTGTTGTCAAGAACATCCAATGTTAGCAGCGTTGACACACTCATTAAAATGCAATTTGTAAAGTTAAATAATGGCATATTACTTCATGGCTTACTGGATTATAGGAAAAACGGAGGCAAATCTTTCATACTGGATACATTTAAAATCTGGTCAAGTATGTTTGGCAACTCAGCACCTTATAACCTATTGACACCAAGGGGCAGCTGAATATAAAAGAAGAGTTAGAAATTCTCCTTGTGTTCCCTTTTTATGTCTTCCTCAACCATTTCTCTGTCTTTGAGACTCCTGATCTATTTCTTCTTTCTTCCTGCTTTATCTCGACACACCAATCTTTTCACCTCAAGTATTACCTATAACCTTGTCCTTCGCCCAATTCTATAAGCAAACCTCTTTCTGTTAAAATGACCAAAACCTGTTTCACTAGTCTGATTCAGGTTTGATTCCCATTTTCTAGCAACATAAAAATCACTTCCTCCAACAATAGGCAGGGAAAAGGAAAAAAAAAATTGTTGGAAGCATATTTGTATTCTGTACAGCATAGCCAGCTACCTACTGAACTAAATTATGTATGGTTAGCGATCTGATTTATCAGCCTGCCAGTGTAGTTCAGAAGCAATATACCAGAAACAAACAAACAAAAGAAAGAAAGAAAAAAAGACTGCCACTATTTTAAATAGCAAAACACTATAAAACAATAAACTTCCTGTTATAATAACTGACAAGTCATTCTGTCTCAGGTGCATGTGTGTGTATGCAAATGTATATTTTATGTGTGTGCACATGTATACGTATAAGTGTACAATATCTGTGTATGAGTGGGTGTTTGTGTGGGTGTGGAGGCACGTGCCAGCTTTTCATTTGTCAAATGGTACACTTTTATCATTCTGAGCACAGATTCCCCTCCTGAGTTTTCAAACTCAGGCCTCACTTTCATGTCATAAGCATGTATCTAATAGAGATCAATCTTAGGATGAGTTAATCTCTCTAGAGAAAGCTTTATTTAAATCAAATCAGCATTGAATAGCTTAGATTAAATCCAAAACATCTGATCTGCAAATTAATCTATTTAAACACACTCCAGGGAGTAGGGCAGAAAGAAGCTTGAATGTTTTGTGTTCATCCATCTCAGCTTAAATCTTGGAATGAACACATAACTGCTTTTAGTTAACTGAATTAGCCAATCTACTCAAAAGTTTTATTTGTTGCTGAGAAGTTCAGAGAGCTTTTATTTGATTACACAATTACTGGAAAAGAAGAATGATAAATCCCTCTCCTGGTAGGTTATTTACTGATCTAATATGCCTTAAATCTAGAGGGGAAATATTTTAAGGCAACTAAAATCTGGAAGTGCACGTAAAATAAAACTTGGGACTTAAGTATTGAAGGAACATTGTTATTTGTCTCATGAAAGAAGAAAAGAGAGACCATGAAAAATAATGCAGTAATGAATCAGGACAAGTAGATATTTTCAGGGTGCAATTTCACATTGATTTACATGGGAGTAAACTATGCTGTCCATCAGTAAAACTGAGTACATATTTAAAAGTGTATTCGGTGTAATTCATTAAAGGCAAATGGAAGCCTGTATACTTTGAATAAAAAGAATACAGAAATAGTCAGTGTTCAGTGCCTGTCTCCCCCCCAAAAAATTGCCCAAACTGTAGACAGTCACAATTTGAATAAGGCTTAGTTGTATAATATTGTGCTAAAAATTGTTAACATACATTAATAGAACAAAGGTTTCCAAAATATGGAAACAATAATTATACATTGTGTAATAAGCATTAAGTCAGACACTACACAGAACATCATATCAATTCTAAGTGCTCTTTAAGAAAATTGAAGTCCAATGGAAGGGTTCATAAGAAAAGGGTGAGGTTTTCCGATAATGGGGTCCTCGGTGTGCTTTGAACATGGTTGTTTTCTTGCAAACATTTCATTACCCAAATACTGTAGGTAATATATTCCATGCTAGAAGGAAGTGGGGGAAAGGAATGAAGTTTGCTCTCCACAAACCAATTTACTTCTAGCATGGATGATATTACCTAGCTAGGCAATAAAATGTCAGCAAAAAAAAACACCCAAGCTTAAAGCACCAAAGATCCCTCACAGTTCAATCCTGAGCTACAAATATTCTCTTCTATCTTTCTACAAGGGACACAGTGGCTCAGTGGGTTAGGAAGCTGAGCTTGTCAATCAGAAGGTCGGCAGTTTGGCGGGTCGAATCCCGAGTGCCATGTAACAGAGTGAGCGCCTGTTACTCGTCCCAGCTTCTGCCAACCTAGCAGTTCGAAAGCATGTAAAAATGCAAGTAGAAAAATAGGGACCACTACGGTGGGAAGGTAACAGCGTTCCGTGCACCTTTGGCGTCTAGTCATGCCAGCCACATGACCATGGAGATGTCCTTGGACAAGCGCTGGCTCTTTGGCTTTGAAATGGAGATGAGCACCGGCCCCTAGAGTTGGAAACGACTAGTACCTTTACCTTTTATCTTTCTACAATGGGATATAAGTCTTAGATCCTGCAACTTTGAAAGAACTGAGGATATACAGTGTATAGAGTGAGGAGAGATATTCCAGGAGAGGGTATTGATTCACTGTTGTAAAATGAAGGATTTCAGAAACCAAAAATGGGAGTAGCAATGGAATATGCTAACATCTCTGTCTCCACTTAATGAAGTGCCTACCTGGGAAAGATATAATAAATAGTTGGAGAAATTCACACACATAATTTTGTTTTCAAGTGCTCATTATGGAATGGTACATGCAAAACTATTACATTAAAAAAAATCAAAAAATCAAACATGATTTGCCAATAAAATGCAAAAAAACAAAAACAAAAACAAAACAAAACTGAATAATCTAAGCAGGCTGAGAGAGAGGAACAGCCTCAAGGTCATCCAGCTAGCTTTGTACCTAAGACAAGTCTAGAACTCAGTCTCTTGATTCTTTTAGCTTGGCACCTTTATGCAGAACATAGAAAAATGATAAAAAAAATAATAAATGAGTTTGACACATTGAAGGCAAGTGGTAAGGAAAAAATACACATTTTAATGTATTTATTTATTTTATACCCCCTTTTATTATTTTAATAAATAACCCAAGACAGTGCATACACAGAATATTCCATCCTCCTCCTATTTTTCACACAATAACAACCCTGTGAGGTGGATTGAGCTGAGAGAATGTGATTGAAGCAAGGTCGCCCAGGTGACTTTCATGCCTAAAGCGGTACTATAACTCAAATTCTCCTGGCTTCCAGTTTGTCCTTTAGCTACTAGTCTCAAACTGGTCTCATTTCTGCCCTTTATTTATACTAGCTTCATTAATTAAAGTATAGTTCACCATACTTTTCTGTTTTCAGATATATGTGTTTTATCTTTCTCTTGCTCACTCACTTGCACTCTATACACACACACAGAGAGAGAGAGAGAGAGAGAGGGAGAGGGAGAGGGAGAGGGAGAGGGGAGAGGGGAGAGGGGAGAGAGAGAGAGAGAGAGAGAGAGAGAGAGAGAGAGAGAGAGAGAGAGAGAGAGAGAAGCAAAATTGCCTTTTATTATTTAAACTTAATACTTCATTCTTTTCAAGGATCTCATCAAGTGATCCAGTTATGACTTTCTCAATTTCCATTCTTCCTGATTTGGTATGTATTACTGAAACCTGGCTAGGTCATGAAGGGACACAGCCCTTTTAGAAATATGCCCAGCATACTTTCAGGTATGGTATTAGCCAAGATTCTTGGGCAGAGGTTGGGTATGGCAATTATCATCCAGGAGACTCTTGCAGCTTTGAGGGGCACTGCACCACTGGTCCCAGATGTGAGACCCTCTTCATTAAATTGGGTCTAGGGATTAGTTAGGATTGATGCTGTAGTATCAGCTTCCCTGCTGCATGTGTGCTCACACAGACACCCACCCACAGTATTTTATTGATTATTGTATGCCTACCAAAGTTACTTTTTCAGAAATGAGTAACTAAATAAATGGAGTGAGGAAGGAAGGAAGGAAGGAAGGAAGGAAGGAAGGAAGGAAGGAAGGAAGGAAGGAAGGAAGAAAGAAAGAAAGAAAGAAACTTAAGCAATGCATCCATTTTTATGCAGATATTTAAATATTGATAAATTTTGTTGTTGTTGTTAGCTGCGAAGTCGTGTCCGACCCATCGCGACCCTATGGACAACATTCCTCCAGGCCTTCCTGTCCTCTACCATCTTCTGGAGTCCATTTAAGCTCACGCCTACTGCTTCAGTGACTCCATCCAGCCACCTCATTCTCTGTCGTCCCCTTCTTCTATTGCCCTCGATCTTTCCCAGCATTAGGCTCTTCTCCAGTGAGTCCTTCCTTCTCATTAGGTGCCCAAAGTATTTGAGTTTTAGCTTCAGGATCTGGCCTTCTAAAGAGCAGTCAGGGTTGATCTCCTCTAGGACTGACCGGTTTGATCGCCTTGCAGTCCAAGGGACTCGCAGGAGGCTTCTCCAGCACCATAGTTCAAAGGCCTCAATTCTTTGGCGCTCAGCCTTTCTTATGGTCCAACTTTCACTGCCATACATTGCAACTGGGAAGACCATAGCCTTGACTATACGCACTTTTGTTGACAGGGTGATGTCTCTGCTTTTTAGTGTGCTGTCTAGATTTGCCATGGCTTTCCTCCCCAGGAGCAAGCGTCTTTTAATTTCTTGGCTACAGTCCCCATCTGCAGTGATCTTGGAGCCCAGGAAAATAAAATCTGTCACTACTTCCATTTCTTCCCCATCTATTTGCCAGGAATTGAGAGGACCAGATGCCATGATCTTGGTTTTCTTAATGTTAAGTTTCAACCCAAGTTTTGCACTTTCCTTCTTCACCCGCAACAAGAGGCTCTTTAGTTCTTCTTCACTTTCTGCCATTAGAGTGGTATCATCTGCGTATCTTAGGTTGTTGATATTTCTTCCGGCAATCTTAATTCCAACTTTTGATTCATCTAGCCCTGCCTTTCTCATGATGTGCTCTGCATATAAGTTAAATAGGCAGGGCGACAGTATACAGCCTTGCCGGACTCCTTTCCCAATTTTGAACCAATCAGTGGTTCCGTGTCCAGTTCTCACTGTTGCTTCTTGACCCGCATATAGGTTTCTCAAGAGACAAATAAGATGGTCTGGTACTCCCATCTCTTTAAGAACTTGACACAGTTTGTTATGATCCACACAATCAAAGGCTTTAGCATAGTCAATGAAGCAGAAGTAGATGTTTTTCTGGAACTCCCTAGCTTTCTCCATGATCCAGCGTATGTTGGCAATTTGATCTCTAGTTCCTCTGCCTCTTCAAAATCCTGCCTGTACTTCTGGTAGTTCTCGATCCACATACTGCTGAAGTCTAGCTTATAGGATTTTAAGCATGACTTTACTAGCATGAGAAATGAGTGCAATGGTGCGATAGTTTGAACATTCTTTGGCACTGCCTTTCTTTGGAATTGGAATGTAAACTGATCTTTTCCAATCCTGTGGCCACTGTTGAGTTTAACAAATTTGCTGGCAAATTGAGTGTAGCACTTTTACTGCACTGTCTTTTAAGATTTTGAATATCTCAGCTGGAATACTGTCACCTCCACTAGCTTTGTTGTTGCTCAGCTTTTCTAAGGCCCACTTCACTTCACATTCTAGGATGTCTTGCTCGAGGTCAGTGACCACCTCATTGTGATTATCTGGGACGTTAAGCTCATTCTTGTATAGTTCTTCTGTGTAATTTTGCCACCTCTTCTTAATCTCTTCTGCCTCTGTTAGGTCCCTGCCATTTTGGTCCTTTATCATGCCCATTTTTGCATGAAACGTTCCCTTCATATATCCAAATTTCTTGAAAAGATCTCTGGTCCTCCCTATTCTATTGTTTTCTTCTATTTCTTTGCATTGTTCATAATAAATTTAAGAAGGCATTCTTATCTCTTCTAGCTATTCTTTGGTATTCTGCATTTAATTGGGCATATCTTTCTTTTTCTCCCTTGCCTTTCGCTTCCCTCCTTTCCTCAGCTATTTGCAAAGCTTTCTCAGACAGCCATTTTGCTTTCTTGCATTTCTTTTTCTTTGGGATGGTTTTGGTGGCTACCTCTTGTACAATGTTGTGAACCTCTGTCCATAGTTCTTCAGGCACTCTGTCTGTCAGATTTAATTCCTTAAATCTATTTGTCACTTCTACTGTATATTGAACAGGGATATGATTTAATTCATACCTGACTGGCCTAGCGCTTTTCCCTACTTTCTTTAATTTAAGCCTAAACTTTGCAACAAGAAGCTCATGGTCTGAGCCACAGTCAGCTCCTGGTCTTGTTTTTACTGACTGTATAGAGCTTCTCCATGTTTGGCTGCAGAGCATATAGTCAATCTGATTTCTGTGTTGACCGTCTGGTGATGTCCATGTGTAAAGCCATCTCTTGGGTTGTTGGAAAAGAGTGTTTGCTATGACCATTGTATTCTTTTGACAAAATTCTATCAGCCTGTGCCCTGCTTCATTTTGTACTCCAAGGCCAAACTTGCCTGTTATTCCAGTTATCTTTTGCCTTCCTACTTTAGCATTCCAATCCCCCATGATGATAAGGACATCATTTTTGGGTGTTAGTTCTATAAGGTGCTGTAGAGCTTCATAGAACCAGTCAATTTCATCCTCTTCAGCACCGGTGGTTGGGGCATAGACTTGGACTACTGATGATACCCAACTTTTCATTTCGACCCCAAACCACCCCAGTGATGCCCTCGACGTGATGTCCCGGTGCCTGGAGGCGGTCCAGGTCTGGATGGGGAGGAACAGGCTTCGACTCAACCCTGACAAGACTGAGTGGCTGTGCGTACCGGCATCTCGGGATATTCAGGATATCCCACCCCTCATTATGGGGGGTGAGTCATTACCTCCTGTAGATAGGGCTCGCAACTTGGGAGTCCTCCTAGATTCTCAACTCTCCTTAGAAGACCATATTGTAGCTGTGACTAGGGGGGCCTTCGCCCAGGTTCGCCGGGTGCGCCAGTTGCGGCCCTATCTAGACCAGGATGCCTTACGTATGGTCACTCATGCGCTCGTGACCTCTCGTCTTGATTACTGCAACGCTCTCTACATGGGGCTACCCTTGAAGACCACTCGGAGGCTCCAGCTGGTACAGAATGCAGCCGCGAGAGTTGTACTGGGAGTTTCCCGATACTCCCATGTCACACCTTTGCTCCGCGATCTGCATTGGCTACCAGTTGTCTTCCGGGTGAGGTTCAAGGTGTTGGTTATGACCTACAAAGCCCTTCATGGCATGGGTCCGGAATACCTTGGGGAGCACCTGCAGCCGGCGTCAACTTCCCTCCGCCCAGTACGCTCCCACAGAGAGGGCCTCCTCAGGGTGCCACCGGTCAAAGAATGCCGACTGGTGGCCCCCAGGGGGAGGGCGTTCTCTGTGGGTGCACCGGATTTATGGAACCATCTTCTGGTTGAGCTCCGGATGGCGCCCGATCTCCGCTCCTTCCGGCGCGATCTTAAAACCCATCTTTTTAAACAAGCTGGCCTGGCCTGATGGGACGGGGTGGGATTTTTATAAACGATTTGAATTTTAAATTTGTATTAATTTTATGGGCATTGTTTAATCATGTTTTAATAATTTTAATTTTTGTATCTAGTTTTTATGTATTGCCCTGTTCACCGCCCTGAGTCCCCTGGGAGAAGGGCGGTATATAAATTAAATTAATAAATAATAAATAAATAAATATTGAATGGTTTGCCTTGGATTTGAACTGAGATCATTCTGTCATTTTGAGGATTGTATCCCAGTATTGCTTTTCCTACTCTTTTATTGACTATGAAGGCTACTCCATTTCTTTTGAGGGATTCTTGCCCGCAGTAGTATACCTGATGGTCATCTGAATTAAATTCACCCATTCCTGTCCATTTTAGTTCGCTGATTCCTAAGATGTCGATGTTCAGTCTTGTCATCTCTTGTTTGACCACATCCAGCTTTCCTTGATTCATGGATCTTTCATTCCAGGTTCCTATGGAGAAAAAATCTTTACAGCATCGGACTTTCCTTTCACCACCAGACATATCCACAGCTGAGCGTCCTTTCGGCTTTGGCCCAGTCGCTTCATTCTTTCTGGCGCTACTAGTACTAGCCCTCTGCTCTTCCCCAGTAGCATATTGGACGCCTTCCGACCTGAGGGGCTCATCTTCCAGCGTCATATCGTTTTGCCTTTTGGTACTGTCCATAGGGTTTTCATGGCAAAGATACTGGAGTGGTTTGCCATTTCCTTCTCCAGTGGATCACGTTTTGTCAGAACTCTCTGCTATGACCTTTCCGTCTTGGGTGGCCCTGCACGGCATAGCTCATAGCTTCATTGAATTACGCAAGCCCCTTCGCCATGACAAGGCAGTAATCCATGAAGGGGATTAAAAGTATAGAAACACACATCAGCTTCCTTTTCCCATCTAAGTAATTCATGGCATTGGAATTGTCTCATATCGAATCTAACTGAATCTATGATGAGTGTCTTCAATTTATTTCAACTTACGGTTTTCAGAGATAATTTCACAAATGCATATTCACTCCATAGCAGTACAGATAAAAAATTAGTAATACCTAAGATCATCTCACTGTTAAACTCCATGTAGCTCCCAAACCAAAGAAGCCAAAAGCATACAAGTTTCAGAAAGGCATCTTTAATGTTAGCCTGAGGTAAAAACATAACCATGAAAACTGTAAATCCCCAGCCAGACTCATGGTGAGTTGTTTAAAGCAAATACTTTATTCCTAATGTTCTTACTTCAGGACTGGATTGATTCTTCTCACCTAAACTGCAATATTTCCATTAGAAAGAACTCAATGAAATTCATTACATTTTGAGAAATAAGAAATTATCATTGCTTTTCCTAGCCTAATATGATCCGCTTGAGTTGGTCCTTTGAGAGCGAAGAGTTGATCTGTGCAATTGTTTTTGTCGAAATGACAGGCAAATTTACAATGTTTTATATCACAGAGTAGTTCTGGAAGCTTAACGTTGTCAGTTCATTTTGTTAACGCATGGTTAACATTAAAATATACCACCGGGGGCAAACTAGCAGAATGCTGACTAGCAGTGTCCAGAGGATATCAGGTCATCTGGGTTTTCTTCCACCAATCTCGCCTCACCTCGCATATTGGACAGGTCCAATACTGGCTCCCCTTTCCAGAGGGAAAGCTGCTAGCTTTTCCCAACTAAGTGGTACCTATTTATCTGCTGGCATTTTTATATGCTTTTGAACTGCTGGGTGGGCAGGGCCTAGGGTCAAATTATGGCCGCTCACTCTGCAATGTGGTGTCATGGACTTGAACTGCAAGAGTGCCAACCATCTTAGCCGAGAGTGTCAATCATTAAAGCCAGTGTGCCACCACACCCCATTAGTAGATTCCTAATAGCATTTTCTTATGAAAAATAAAATGGATGTGTAACATGCATGAAGGTTTTTGTAGTTCTGATTAGTAACTATTGGTCCATTTATATTTCATTAGGTTTTTTTTATTAGGTACTTATGTTTTTGCAGTCTCTGCCAAAATGTGGGTCCAACTGAATGAGACTTCCAGATTTTGAATTTAGGTTATGAGCAAATAAGATTAAAGAAACATGGCCTACATTCATCAAACAATTCTATTCATTAATCAACAATACTGTATTGTTCAAAACTTACCGTATATTCTTGAGTATAAGCCGACTCGAGTATAAGCCGAGACCCCCAATTTCACCTCCAAAAACTGGAAAAAGTTATTGACTCGAGTATAAGCCGATCCGCCGTTCTGCAAGCCTCTGCCGCCAGCAGAGGCTCGATCCGCCATTTTGCAAGCCTGAATACACAGGAATACCCTGTGTGGCCGCGGCTCTCGGGGAAGCCCTGGCTGTCCGCTTCCTCGCTCCACGCTGCCATTCGGGGCCCGCGCGTTCCCCAGGCAAATCACGGCGCCCAGCAGGCGAGGAAACACGCCTGCTCCAGTCGCCCCCCCTTCCCTCAGGAGACGCGAAGCAAGTGACCGCCCGGAGCTTACCGAGGACTTGCGCGCGGCCGAGGCTTCGGTGCTTCCAGGATCGCGCGCACCTCTCCCAAGCCGCCGCCGTCCGGAGACCTGCCAAAGTTTGGGGAGCTTTGGGGAGGTGCGCGTGCACCTCCCCAAACCTCCCCAAACGTCGGCATGTCTCCGGACCTCCGCGCCCTGCCTGCCTGCTTCTTTCCGCAGCGGAAAGAAGCAGGCAGGCAGGGCGCGGAGGAACGGAGACCTGCTGACGTTTGGGGAGGTTTGGGCGCCCCCAAACCTCCCCAAACGTCGGCAGGTCTGCGCGGAGGAACGGAGACCTGCCGACGTTTGGGGAGGTTTGGGGAGGCGCCCAAACCTCCCCAAACGTCGGCAGGAGGGACGGAGACCTGCCGACGTTTGGGGAGGTTTGGGGAGGCGCCCAAACCTCCCCAAACGTCGGCAGGAGGAACGGAGACCTGCCGACGTTTGGGGAGGTTTGGGGAGGCGCCCAAACCTCCCCAAATGTCAGCAGGTCTGCGCGGAGGAACGGAGACCTGCCGACGTTTGGGGAGGTTTGGGGAGGCGCCCAAACCTCCCCAAACGTCGGCAGGAGGAACAGAGACCTGCCGACGTTTGGGGAGGTTTGGGGAGGCGCCCAAACCTCCCCAAACGTCGGCAGGTCTCCGTTCCTCCGCGCCCTGCCTGCCTGCTTCTTTCCGCTGCGGAAAGAAGCAGGCAGGCAAGGCGCGGAGGTCTCCGGATGGCGGTGGCTTGGGAGAGGTGCGCGCGATCCCGGAAGCACCAAAGCCTCGGCCGCGCACAAGTCCTCGGTAAGTTTTTTTGTTGACTGGAGTATAAGCTGAAGTGGAATTTTTCAGCCCAAAAAGTGGGCTGAAACATTCGGCTTATACTCAAGTATATACGGTAACTTTCATTTCACTTTTCAGTCAGTTTCATTTATGCCATTGTTCCACAGAAGATAAATATCTTAGTTCTGTACCAAAGAATAATATCTACTTGCAAATTAATCCTGCAGTAAGGTCTTATTTGAAACAGCAAGAATATTCCTGATGATAGGATGTCATAAATATTATGCAGTTTCCCAGAAGAGGTGCATAAACATTTTCCTCCCTAGTGTCATTTTATACTGATTTTGCACCCTTACACAATTTAAATGAAATTCTTCATGACAATAATTTTATTATCTATTAATATATTCCAAGAAATATTGATTGTATAACTAATTCAATATATGTTATTTTCATTATATATTAAAAATCTTAAAAGTCCACTCAAACAGGGTACTTTGAAAAGCAAATTATACTTTTAGGTTGCACCCATCATCATTTCCTGTTCTTCTATATTTGGTAAATATAGCATAAACAGATGATAACATCAGATTTCATATGTATTACAAAGTGAAACCAATGGCAATCACATCATAATAACTATACATTTCTAATATTATAGAAAGCATGGGTAAAAGAAAAAAAATCAAAATGAAAGTCTTTGTTATCATCTAATATGAAAAAATAGTAAAAATAGAGTATAAATATATATATTTAATGGTAAAAACATTATAACCTGATAAGCCCTTTAATCAGCAGATATACATGCAAAATAATAAAATGTAACTGATACATATTATACAAAACACAGCTGGGAAATTAGGCACAAATTTGAAATTTGGAAAATTACACAAACCCAATCACTATCAATACTTGTCAAATTGAAATTGATTTTCAAATTCCGAGGCTAGGTAGACAAGAAACTATTAGCATATCTATGCTGTACATCAAGTATAAACTACACAGGAAATGTAGAAAAGATAGTAACCCTACTACTTTTCTTTGATGATTATAATTGTCAGAATCCATTTATATCACATTCATAAATGTATGTTTAAAACATTATCCCCCCCTATGGATTCTGCCATCTCCCGAGGAAGGAGGAGCGCATGTGGATTCAGCCTGCCTTAGGTTATTTCAAAGACCAAGGAAACCTTTTGAACTGGGGGGATCAAAAGGGAGGGTTAGAGAAGAAGGTATCTGGCTTGTGTTTTCTTTTTATTCTGGAGAGGAAGAAGGCAATAACCATAAAGATTCGAAGTTCCTTTTTTTTCCCCACAAAAGGGATGACACGAAGTAGAAGGATGGGGGCTGACCAAATGGGGTTGAGGGAAGGGGGGGTTGAACCGGGTACCCTTTATAAAATTTCAATTTGTAAAACAATACTAAGTCCTGTCTTGTATTCCCACAACCAAGCATGTCCTAGTAAAGATTCCTTTTGGACTAGAACTGACTCCAAGAGTTTTTGTCTTCCTAAGACGTGGTTTGGGGTGGGTCCTGACAATAATTTCATTTTTTGTTTAAAAAAATGTGCATTTGCTATCTTGGAGAAGCATTAAACTATGCAAATTCAGTCTAATTAGTAGCAATTAATTACATTATAGACAACAGCTGGAATATTTATCTAGCATGTGGCTAGACGTTTTATACAGTATAATTGAGTTGATTAAGCTGGTGGACAGAATTTCAGCTCACTCATAGAACTAAAGCTGATCACAGATTTTCAGAGCAGTCCAACATTAGTAGCATCTTTTACTGACCAGATCATTCAAACTAGCAGCCATGTAGTCCCCCAAACATATTAACAGCACTTTAAAAAGAGCACCTGACTTGTCCTCACACTATGACTGTCAAAGCATCCCCATTATCATATGAACAAACTCGGGCACTTAGCAACCAATGTACGTATGATGGCTGCAGCATCTTGGGATTATAAGGTTGCCAACTGGTATGGCTTGTTGTTTTCCAACAAGCCATACCAGTGGGGAAAATCAAAATTTCTTAATGACTGCACAGTTCATGTAACAACCGCATTAATTTGCTTAACAACCATGACATAAAGGTTGTAAAATTGGACACAGCTCACTTAACAACCGCCTTGCTTAGCACTGGAAATTCTGATTCCAATTCTGATCATAATTTGAAGTATACTTATATTGTTTTACCTAAGCACACTAAAAGTCTTGTTCAGATAAAATCTATAGGATGTTTACAGAAAACCATGGAGAATCATATACAATTGTACTATTTTCCAGAAGAAACTGGAAGTTATTTCACTTACCATATTGTGGGTGGTTCAGAACCTTCTATTTCCAAGTAATCATATTTCTCTTCCATATGAAAATCCGTAAAGATGAGTGAGATGGTGTCTCCAGGTTCTGCCACAATTGTCCATGTACAGTCTGCATTATTGTGGTACTCATTTGGAAAATTAGGACTAGAGACGACGCCACTGGATCCCCTCATTGTTCCTCCACATGCATCTTCCGCTATCAAAAAGAACAAATAGGAAGTGTCCATAAGAAGAAAGTATATGGAAATAGGTCTTTACTAGCACGTGACAATGCAATTTCCTTAAGGACTACAGGAAGAAGAGAGTAATATAAACCAAGCTTACTTCATCAATTTTTCTAAGATTCAGCTTTGTTAGCATCCTTTTTTTCCCCAGCATAATTTTACAGCTATTTTATAATATGCAAAAAAGTTAAAAGTAAGACAAGATGGAACAGACTATTTATTCCCCTGTCAAATGTTTCTTTTCTCCCTTATTGTCTTAAGAACTGAAATCTAATGTTGCTTATTTTCCTCTTGCTTCCATTTTTTTGTGCCAAGTATTTTAGACAGTCATATTTGGGTCTTATAAAATAACATCGTATTTTTCCCCCTCTTTCTTTCATTCTTTTTTGTCAAGTATTTTAGAAGTCATATTTGGGTCTTGTAAAATAAGTTTTTTTTTTTGTTAAGTTCATGAAAGGTGTCCTATTAATCTTGTGCCCAAAGTCAAAGTAAAATAAATACATCTCAATGGGGGAAAAGTAAGAAGTGTAAAAACATTAGGCTGAATTGAACACAACAAATATGGTCTGATTATCTTTGGCTCATGGAACAGTTGTTTTACAGCTGGCAGCAGAGATTTCAGCTTGTTATTCAGAACACATTAATGAAGTATGATGATGAACAGATATAGAATCCATCTATTATTTAACAATGTTAATCTCCAACTAATTGTTCAACATTTGCATTCAATGTTAGTCATAATGTTACTTTCAGTTGAACTACTTTGGCTCTAATCTTCTAATTTAATTGGTTTGATATCAACAAATACATGCCTGGCCTATGCTTATCAGAACATTTCCAAACTTAATTTTATTGAATGAAGCCTCATTGATTTTAATATGCCTTATTCCATATTTTTGCCTTTTATGCATTTAGTCAACACGTTATGAAAAAAGAGATAGTGATGTTTCCAATTCTGTACCAACTGTTCCAAATGATAACTATGTAAAACTGAGCATAAACCATACATGAGGATACTTGTGTGCATTATATGGATTGATCTGAATTCCCAAATATACAAGCAACAGAATAATTACCCTGTTTACTATTAGAAAAAATAATAGGAAGGGTGGTCATTTACCTTCCAGATATTTTAAGCCTAATATGTAGGATAAGGATATGTCTGTTGTCTATTAATAATCTTTTTTTCTGAATTCACCCCTTCTCTGGGGCTATTTCATTAATTGGATGGGAAGAGAAAGAAGTCTCAATATTTTATCAGAAGTTCTAATAGCTGTTGTATGCATTCTAAAATCTGTGTTGCATTTGCCAAAAAGAAGATAATACGGTCTTGTTATAATGGTTTATATTTGAAGTTAGGGTGCCAGAAAAGGTAAAATAATATGACTAAGCCAGTAATATGAATAGTAGACAGAAGAAGGATTAAATGGTACATAGAAATGGCAGAAAGCTAGATTATAAGACCGTGGTGGTGAACCTATGGCACACGTGGCACAGGTGGCATGCAGAGTCCTCTCTGTGGGCACCCACGCCATCGCCCCTATCCTAGGCCTTCAGCTGGGTTTTATAAAACCTTTTCACCTTAGGCCTCTGCCACCACGGGCAAAAAAAAGAGTTTCAATCAATCAATTTCAACTTCTCGCGTGAAAAAAAAGATCTCGCAAAGTTAGAATTGATTGATTGAATTTTTTAGTCCCATCGAGTGTGCCGTTACCATCGCAGCCATGCCCACCCAATGGGTCACGTCCACCCGGCACCCAACAATACATACAGTAAGTGGGTTCGCCATCACTGTTATAAGAATCTCTCTCTCTCTCTCTCTCTCTCTCTCTCTCTCTCTCTCTCTCTCTCTCTCTCTCTCTCTCTCTCTCTCTCACACACACACACACACACACACACACACACACAGACAGAGAAAGAGAGAGAGAGAGCAGGAATATGCATTATAGGAAATTCAGTACATTATAATTGTCATATATTTGTTAAAAGAGTTTGACTGAAAGAAATAACTGTTCTAATATTGAGGAGCTTGTAGAAATGTAGAAACAAAGGGACAGCAAAGAGAATTATTAAGATAATAATTATTATTATCTAGCAAAAATGTGAGGGAAGATATATATTCTCTCTTTATTTATTAGATAGATAGATAGATAGATAGATAGATAGATAGATAGATAGATAGATAGATAGATAGATACTGTAGATAGATATAGAATCAATATTGAGAGACCAAAATGAAATCTGTGGCAATAGTTTTCCCTGTGATACTCTATGGAAATGAAAGTAGATTTTCATGAAGCAAGATGGAAAGAATATTGACACTTCTGAACACTGGTGTTGGGCAAAAGCCAAGAAAAGTGTTGATATCCCGCATATCAAACTGATCCTAGACAAATCAATCCAAATATTTCATTGAAGATACACATGGCAAGGCTCAAGTGGTTCTATTCTGAACCATTATGTGAAGAGCCAGTTTCATAATACTGGAAAAGATGGAAGGAAAAAGAAAAGGATGACCAGCGGTGACATGGATTGACTCAATTATAATCAATTATAATTATAATTATAATCTGAGGCATTTCCGAAGGAAGTGGAGGAGGAGAGGTCCCGGGGTTTATGGAGTGAAGGAACTGGAGGAGGCTGTCGGCAGGCCCAGAGGATGGGACACAGGCTTTTGAAGGAGTTGGTGGCAGCAGCAGCGTGCTCCAGGGGCGAAAAGGAGCAAGACCCCTTTAAGGAAAAAGTGGAAGAGACAAGATCAGAAAAAGGAAAGGAGGCGAGATTGTCGTGCAGGAATACAAGCTATTTTGAGGGCTAATCCACATGGAGCTCCATTTCCATCTGTCCTGATTGCCATTGTTCGCTCTCTAGAGATTAAAATGGGTGATCTGAAACTTGAGCTGGCCACAAACAAGGTGTGTATATCAAGAGGTGGTGGCCCTTTGAGAGCTGTATGGAACGAAATTTCATTTTGATGTATGCCGTTTGGTGTACATTCAAAGTGACAGTAAAGTTATTATTGTTATTATATTGTTATTTTTGTTATAGTGGTAATGGCTATACTCTTAGAAGACTGCTGAGGCTCTGAACTAGTTGGGGGAAAAATACCTTGTACCTGACATGAAAATATAATAGGGTATAGCAGCAGCATGCAGGTTTCTTTTTAATCCCATAATGGATAAAAATGTGTGTTAAAGAAGCTTCCACTTTTATCTCAGGACAGTGTCTATCTCATATAACAAAGTGCCTTCAAGGATCTAGTCTCCTTTAATTTTTGTGAAAGCATAATTATATAAAGAACTTAAAATTCAGCCCTTCGGAATTTGACTTCTCACTATCATTTTTCTCAGAAATTACAAATAGGACTTGACCTATTCTGAATAGACCTTCAGCTAAATTATAGAGATTGCTTAGTAAGTCTTTTTTTCCCCTCTCTCTATGTTCTGCCAATATTCAGCAGCCAGGATACATTTTCCTCTGAAAGAATTAACAGCAATGCAAATTGAAAATGAAAAGCAGAAAGTATGTTAGAGAGAAAAGGAATTTTTCTATATAGCATAAAAATCAAAGCTGATGAAAATAAATTTCATTCAAAAGTATTAAGTCATACAAAGTGGGTTCCCCCCCCTTTCTTTCTGAAAAGGCCTACCGTACCTCTCACGCCCATCACAAATTCAATCTCATAGTGAACTTTCTGGATGACTCAGAACATAAGTAGGCTGATCCTAAATCCAAAAGCAATCAGTACAACTCATGTAAACTTACTGAAAAACTTTGCTCCCAGCAACAATTTTGTATCAGGCTATTTGGCAGCCCTTAAACAATTCTAAACGGAGCACAGCAGAGCAAAGTAGAACAGAATACAGTTGTCTAGAAGAGTGTCTGTACTATATGGTAACAAAGGCCAGTTCTATTCCTTTTAGGAACAGATGAACCTGGTTCCTCAACTGGTAAAAATACAAAGCCACCACCAATACCGCTGATAAACCCACCACTGAAATATCCAAGTTCCGCAGGTAATATGGAGTCCAAGAAGACTATAACCAACAAACCTAATCCTTTGGGAACAATATAACACTACCAGTACAAGTGGGAAACCAATGTCCATATCAGACAGTTTCAATATGCACAATATAGACAATTTCCACAATGTTCATCATTTTTAGAAGAAGGCTACACTTTCTCAAAACACAAGGCCTTTTTGGATTAATCTTCAGCCTTGTCAAAGTATTATTTCTGTACTTTCTCAAGATCACAGTGCATTCTCAGTCCCTTACAGCTCTTAGTTCTTTCAAAGTTTTCTTCTTCTTCTTCATTATTAATGCAACTCTCTGTGTTTCTATCAATGTACCATAAAGTCTTTATTACAATTTATTAATAGGATTTTGCACCTGCAAAAACAATCTTGATGTGACTGAATACATGATCGCACCATCTGCATATCAGAGAAAGCACCATATGAAACTAATGGCCTTTGTACATCTCATGTCAAAATTATTTTACTCATAAAATGCAGGATCTGGAGGATCAGCTCCAAAGCACCATTAAATGCTCTGGACTGTGCTGATATAAATATAAAACCAAAAGTTGTTTGCAATGCAAAGAAAGAAATAATTCTGTGCAATTAAAGCTTGCAAATCATGTCTGATAGGCTGTATGAAGCTTTAAAGTTTTAATCACTAAGAGCAATTATAATCTGTCATTTGCAGATTATACATATAAACCCAAATTTGAGCAGAGACAATGTTTTACAATTTTGGTCACTCTAATAATTTGAGTTTAACACTTCAAATAATTACTCTATTACTGAATACATTAAATATTCATATATTCATAATTTGTGTGAGCTCTTCCCATGGTCCAGGTTAATGTATTACAGAAAAAAGAATTTTAAAAGTCCTTCTGTGCAAGAATAAGCATCCATCACTTCATATGCACATTCCTTTTAGTGGGTAAATATGAGCATCTTGAGTTTTTCCCCCATCAGTTATAGAATCCCTAACAACAGAGCTGCAATAAGTCTTGGTTTATAAATACAAAGGTTCATAAGTGTAAAGGAATAAATCACAAACACAATCTCCATAGAAAATCAGCAGGTTGCATAACTGTTCCAGCTTCCTTTCAGTTGATTTCAGAGTGTCCATGTTCTTAATAGGGCTGATGAACCTACTAAGTAAGAAAATGCCTCTAATTCAGAAGGTGGCCACTGTACATGATTCACCTTCTCCCCAAAAAGCAAAACACAACTTGTGATAAACTGATTTGAACTATAGTGAGTTTTCATACATTACCGGTATTTTGATACAGTTACATAAGAGCAGATAAACAGAGATCTTGATGAAATTAGTAAAAATTGATATTTGGTGATTTCTTGGGATTCAGGCCACTTTAATTTTTAAAAGTCTTAATCATGGGAGGGATGAAACATGCAGCTTCTTATGGATCAAAGCACTAATGTATGCCATGCCATTGACGCATACTGTTATGTATTGGGCTTAAGTGTAACACCAGGTGGTAAGCTGGAGCTAGTTAACGGCTCCTAGCAACTCAGACACCCCGTCTCCGGTGCTGCTATTGGCTGCCTCTAGGTGGCAATGGGTTGCTTTAAACCTATTGGTTGCCGCCTAGGGGCCAGGCTATAAATTGCTGCAGGCTGCAGCTCAGTTCCTCAGTTCAGATCCTGCAAGCAAATAAACATGACCATTGCTGAACTCACTCGTCTCGTCTTCATTCCTGAGCAACGAACTCACTGCACAACACATACATTAATACAGAATTCTCATTTCCTGTGTCATTGATGTATATGTTAATACAGAATTCTCATTTCCACCAACAGTATTTTGAAGAGGTATTTTATATGAAAGCATAGAAAAAATAATTATATGTGGCTATTTTATGAAACTGCCAAGTTTAACTATGCCAGGTGCTTAGTTCCTTTACCACTGACACATGGAACAAAGAAATTCTGACCTAAAAGGCATATATTTCTGTGGTTGTTGTTGTTAAGGTTGAATATGGGTCTTTTGTAGTGCTTCTTCCTAGACAAGACTGCTTGGAGAAGACTAACTCCAGCAGCCCCCATTTTATAAAAAAAAAGGTTTCATTTCCTTTAAAATTGAAAAGCATGAAATTGATAAATGGAACAGGCTACAATTAAGCTTTTTCAAACTGGTAAGACAAATGAACTGCCACTATTAATATATACACTGATTGATTGATTAAGGGCTATCAAGTCAGTGGTCACACTTTAGGAACACATGGCTAGACTTTTTTCCTGTCTATCTACCTCTGGTCCTAGAGAACCAACCTTTAATCTGATTTGAAATGATGCAATGATACATATTACAAATAATGTACTATATATATTACAAAAATGTATTACAGATTCAAAAAATGCATACAATCTGAAATTTTGTAATGAAGCCTTTGTTGAAGAATCATTAGGTAACCATTGTTGCATTGATAAGAACAATGTCTCAAAGGGTTTGGGTTTCCTTCACTGAATTGACAAATACATACCATTGTGTGACACTTTAAAGTTGTTGCAAGAATCTGACTATCATAAAATGATGCTTGATATCTCACAGAATAAGATAGATGACCTTGACCTTTTTCCCCACCTGTAAACCAACCTGCCTCTTATCAGACAATTGACCAGACTGAGGGCATTCCTCTTGTCTCCCAAGATCACTCTCATTTATTATTACAGTTATTTACTTTTACTTATTTTGATCTATTATTGATAATAATTAATAATAAATGAAGCTGATTCATTTATAGCATTCTACAGCTGAAAACAAATAAGAGAACAACCCAATAGAAAATGCAAATCAAATGAATCAGGAGACCTGGCAGATTCCAACGGAATATTCCATGGTTACTGTATTGAACCACCATTTTAAATTGGTGTCTATAAACATCAGGCTAACTCTGCTCACTGTCAGGAGTTTGACCCCGACCAGCTCAAAATTCAGCCTTCCATCCTTCAGAGGTTGGTAAAATGAGGACCCAGATTGTTTGAGGGAATATGCTGATTCCGTAAAACACTTAGAGAAGGCTGTAAAACACTGTGAAGTCGTATATAAGACTAAGTGTTATTGCTATTGCTATCTTATTTACTTCTTTAACATACATATTGATTAAACTGTTGTAATAATTCCTTGATGAAAAATAGATTTGGTAATTAATGAGTAAATGTAATTTATGACAGTGATTCTAAAGGGCACATAATGAAATCAGAGCTAGGCAAAACATTTCTCAAAAATGAAAACAGTTCCCCAAATTACAAATTTCCATTCTTAGTAAGCTAGCTTAATTCTTCACATTCTTTCTGTGCCAGCTACTAATAATAACATTGTGGGAAGCCTTTTCATTTAAAAAAAAACAGATTCTTTACTAAACTGACAATTTAGAAATAAGGGAGTGAGTTTAATACATAAGAATTTAAAAAGGGAGAAATCTCCTTTGCCTGAATGAATGAATGTAGGCAATTATCAGAAACAGAAAAAGCTGGACGTGCTATCTAGAAGAATAGGCATAGGTCTGTGTGTGTTTATATCCTTGTATATACATACTGCATAGGAATCTGTTCCAGAAACAAACCATGATTTTCAGTTGTTTCATATCAGACATATTTTAATATATTTTGAATGTTCTACTTTATTGCTTTGATTGGACATTATTGTTTATCTTGCAATTGGGTTGTTGAGTTCTCTTATCTAGGCCAACAGACCTAAAAGTGCTTTTTCAAAAGACAACTGGACTTTGTTTTTGCTTGAAGATGTTTCATTTCTCATACAAGAAGCTTCTTCAATTTGGTCTGAATGGTAGGGGATGGAAAAACTTATTTTCCTTGCAGTCATCTGGTCATTAGCACACTTTCTGAGAATTGTTGAGGCCACTTGGGGTTTATCTCTGCCTTCAGGGTCACCCGAATGAGGAAAATGGGTGTGGAATCTTCTTGGAGAATTTCTATAGACATCTAGGCCAATAGAGTTAGGAGGCTTTGGATGAGTAGGATGATTTGGATGGAATCCTGGAGTGAAGGAGCAGATATTTAAGGAAAATGCAGCACATGTAGGGTCATAGTAAGGCTAACATCTATTGGAAAAATACTCTATTAGTGACCAGTGATAAATATCTAGTCTTTCTCTAGGCCAAGCTACTCTTAGTTTTCTTTCACTGTACTAAAATGGGTAGTAGTTTTAGTAAAACAAAGTGAGATTCCCCCTTCTCATCTTTTCCCACAGTTTTTCTTCACTGATTACAAAATGACTATAAAGTTAAAAAGGACATCCTCCCCACCCCAAATAGAGGTGATTTGCTTATTTGAGGGAATGAGTTCTTCTATTTGGTCTGAACTGTCACACTATTGCGTGATAGATATATGTGTATATACATTAATAGAAATTTTTGATATTCTGCTTTAAGAGACTTAAGGTTTCTTCTAACATTCAGTGTAGTACCTAGCTGCTAAGAAGTTGAATTCTCTATGTCCCTCCATCTTTTTTTAAAAAAATCTACTGAACAAGCATGGCTGAAAGAGCTAGGATAGTTAGTGAATTAGTCAGACTAGTTATCAGACTTATCAGAAGTTCATTTATTCTTGTGGACAGAAATAGCCCAGCTAGAAGACAACCAAAATGGTCTTGAATCATCCAGCAGATGTTCTTCCAGGAGCAGTTCCTGGTTCAGGTTTGATTTTTTTTCCCCTAACATGCTCAAGATCACCAACCTCATTTTGTATTGCCATATTGCCATGTAGTAGAGAAATGTTGCTAGTTGGTCAGCATGACAATATTCTCCATTCAGGATCTCTTGAGTTAGTCATGAAAAGTTAAAGGAAAGGGTCAACACAGGTTTTGGGCAAGTGAGATCAATGTCAGCCACACTTGGTAATAGTTGCTCAGCAATATATCTCTTGCCCAACAACTTACATCTTTATCTACTATGGAGAATAAATAAGTTTGTTCTCCATAGTAGATAAAGCTGGATAAACCTCAACCGATAACACCTGGACAATTAATTTTTGGAACTACTTCCCTTTATTGTTAAAATAAACCTCTCCTTGCTGGATTTCTTTGAACTGCCAATGGAGGAAAACTTAAGGTTATTACCTTAATGTTTTCAGATTTCCCAAAATGTTGGCCTCCTAATTCTAACTCAACTGGGACACTCTATAAGCCAGTAATTCATTTAAGATGATAATCCTCTAAAGCAATGTTTCTCAACCTTAACAACTCTAAGATGTGTGAACTCCAATGTCCAGAACTTTCCAGCCAGGAGTGCAAACATTATGGAATCAGAGAAAATGACATTTATCTATAGTTTGTCAAAATCCAATATTCAATTCAAAATCCAGTGTTCAGGAAGAAGTGCCTGTTCCATGCAGCAAGATTTTTCCCCACTGTCACTCCTGAAAAATCTGTCTTTGGGGACCTGACACTACTGCAACTCTTCATACCACAGTAGACAATATAGAAAACTCTGCAGATGCAACTGAAAAATGGAAAATTTGTACTTTTTGTACTTCTTTTGGCAGTTTTTTCCATTTTCCCCACAAGTAAAATAATTTTATACTAATAAATGCAAACCGCACTCTACAGAAAACTGCAGTGCCCCAGGTTTGCATATCTATTTTAGTACCTTGAAAAATGGATTGAAATGAATCCCCTCTAGATGCTATGAAAGGGCTTTAATTGCATGAATCAAAATTCATATTATCTTCTATGCACAAATGCCACACAAAAGTGGCAATCGTCTGTGCACAAATCATCCTGAAAGTGTTTGTCAAATTACAGAAGAAATGTTGGAAGTCATCTTAAGGTGTGGGATTTATGTTATTTTGTGTGTATAATGAATACAGTACATGTTTAGGATTGGTGTATTATGTGAACCTAACCATGGCATGGATGTAATCAATTGAAGGCTTATTCATAATCCACAGTTAAACAATTCATGATATATCATTCCTATTAAAATATATTAGTTGCTTCCTGATGGCTTCATCCCTCCCTCCTTTAAAAAAAAAACATGGTCACATTGAAGATGAACAAAGGACCTTAAAAAGAGTAGGTCTGCTCAGGCAATAAGTGTGCTTTAGAAAATAGCACATTTCTTTTGATACAGTGCAAATTTTCACAGTTGGTTTTCTGAAGTTCACTTGCAGAACATATGCTTTATATATCGCACTCGTTACCTCCCGTATAGACTACTGCAATGGTCTCTACATGGGGCTGCCCTTGAAAACCACCCGGAGGCTTCAGCTGGTGCAGAATGCGGCTGCACGGGTAGTGATGAGAGCTCCCCGATACTCCCATATAACACCTCTGCTCCATGAGCTGCATTGGTTACCAGTTGCCCTCCGGGTGAGATTTAAGGTGCTGGTACTTACCTTTAAAGCCCTACATGGCTTAGGCCCGGGATACTTGCAGGACCATCTGCTACCGGGAACAAATTCCCATCGCCCAGTACGCTCACACAGAGAGGTACTCCTCAGGGTACTGTCGGCTAGACAATGTTGGCTGGTGACCCCCAGGGGGAGGGCCTTCTCTGTGGGAGCGCCAGTCCTATGGAATCAGCTCCCCCCTGAGCTTCGGATGGCCCAAAATCTCCAGTCCTTTCGCCACGGCCTTCAAAACACTCCTTTTCCACCTGGCTGACCTGGACTGACAGGCATTTTAATTATATTTACAATTTTTAATTTATTTTTAATTTTTAATTTTAATTTATTGCACAGATGATTTTAATTTTATTTTTATCTTAATTTCTGTACTGAGTCCTTCGGGAGATAGGGCGGGATATAAATCCCATTAATAAATAAATAAAATAAATACACTGGAGGCTTGCATATGTCCATGAGAAGCTAATTAATTGCCAGGGAGGATCTGAAAGGTATTTCTAGTGTCCGTTCTTACAAAACACAGCAATATGGATCCCTCCAGTACTATTTTGTGGTCTGAACATAGGAGTACACTTTCTATTCAGAAATAGGAGTTCTGCTCCCAGGAAGAGAAGCAGAGGCTTGCATCCTACAGGCCATGAAGCAAAGACCAAGAACTGATTTTAGATATTCCAGACTTAAGGATTTGAACTGAGGCATAACTTAAATGATTGTGATGTTAAAATGTCAGTGCACACCAGGTAGGATTTTCTAGCACATGATCTCTTGAAAAGAAAAGCATTATTTTGGTTGTCAGCTGAGTTCAAGTATAAGGAATGGCCATTTCCATAGGATATGCAATTACTCAGCTTTCATTATCAAGAAACAGCATCAGCATGTTGGCACCTAGAGTATTATTATCAGAGCTTTTGTAGCACAGTATTATCTTTAACTCTTGCAGAAGAAGGGAACATGCAAAAGTGCCTTCAACATAATGGCCGCCAAAGATGAAGAGTAGAGACAGCTAGAAAGATGAACAGACAATCAAATGCCATTTCTTGTATCTGAGTGGAAAATGACTTCGTAAAAAGCTGTTGTATCAGAGGCTGGAAAGAACTGACACATAAACCACATGCCTGTCAATTATTAAGGGAAATGTGCAGTCTCAAATTTCAGATTTTAAAAAAAAAACACAGAAGAAGAAAAAATAGCCTAAGTCAGCCCTGAATCAATGTCTATTTTCCCCTTCTAGCTGAAATAAGCGGTTTTGTGGGCATGATTCCTTTATTGTCAATGTTGTTATTTCTTTGACACAATTGAAAAGGAATTATAATTATTATAATTATCACTATTACAAAATATGTCAGGTTTAAAGGATGGACTGTCTGAATTAATTAATTAATGCTGGAGCATTAATGTTCAATTTGGTCCCTTTTTAAAGTGACATTAAAGTCATACAAGCTCTTCAACGGTATATTGTGAAACTGTGAAGGTTAATATTTGTCTCTTTTGTTACCTACTGGAAGCAGCTGTGACTTTAATCACTTCATTTGTCTTCATCTGTTGTAGATTTTTTTTCTTTGTAAGCTGAAAGGTTAACTCAGCACATAAAATCTTTGAAAGCTGCAGAGATAACTATTTTAGCTAAGATGCCAGCTGTTTATCATTTAGCATGTCATTATTTAACGTCTGTGATCACATGGAACAAAGTTTTGACTGTACAAGAATGTCTTCTACTCTAAAATCAACTCTTATAATTATTTTGTCACTGCCTCCTGATATTACCTTGTTTTCATTGTGTCTCACTTACTAGCCTGGCTATAAATATTGCTGTCTCTGTCTCCTGGCCTTATTTCTGATAATATATTCTAAAGCAGGGGTGTCAAACTCGCAACATCATGTGACATATTGTGACATATCGCGACTTTTTTTGCCATTGCCAGCAATGGGGTTGGCGTGGTTTCGCTATGATGTATTCAGACCGCGGGCTGGTAGTTTGACACCCCTGTTCTAAAGGAAATCCTGTCACAAATGTAACAACAGTTATAATGATGCAAGCTCATTGCCATTTGGCTAGCAGAGCTATAAAAAAGGCATTTTTTACCCCTTGCTTTTGAATAGCTAACACCAAAAAATACAACTTTAACTTTTATCAGTCATTTGAAAGACCATTAGTGTGGTGCTATAATTGTTAATATATTTGGCTTTCCATTTTTCACATGGCATTGAAGACAACGTGACTTTGGATCTACATGTATTAGAATTTTTCTTTTTACAATTTAGCATGAATAATCAGGGGAATGGATGGATGGAGAGAGAGAGTTCTTCATATGTTTCAGTCTTCAGGCCTTTAGTCATCTCTTCTCTGCACTTTTTCCAAAGTCTCAACATCTTTTTTGTAATGTGGTGACAAGATTCCAAAGCAATAGTCAATGGGGCCAGAACCTTTTGCTTTATGGCCAGTTCTCAGGCACTGGGAAATCTTAGGTTGGCTATCATTATTTTGCAACAGATCCTATTTAGTATATGGGAAAGTGAATTGAAACTCATTGGATAGTTGGTCTACATATTCTAAACAGATAACATGTTCCTATCATGGAGTGTGTATTATAGGAGTACTTCATTTACAACCATTCATTGAATGATGATTTGAATTTATGGTGGTGCTGAAAAAAGTGACTTGCAACTGGTCCTTGCACTTACGGCACTGTAGCATCCCCATGGTTATATGATAAAAATTTAAGTCCTTGGCAACTGGCATGTATTTATGACAGTTACCGCATCACATGTGATTGTTATGCGATTGTCATTTGTGACCTTTCCAGTGGGCTTCCAAAAAGCAAAAGTAATGGGAGAAGGTTTCATTAACAGCCACCTGATTTGCTTGACAACTATGTCCAAAAAGGTTGTGAAATTGGGCATGACTCACTTAATGACCACATCACTTAGCAACAGAAGTTCTGGTCCCAATTATGTTCCTATCTCAAAGACTTTCTGTATTAAAGGTATAACAGAAGGTTTCTGTCCTTCTCATATTGTTTGGTTCCACTTCTCATCAGTCCCAATCCATTAAGGCCAATAGTGAAGATATCCTTCCACAGAATGTCTAACCTCTGGCTTTTGCTGTCTTTGTTTCTTGTATTGGATTACCTTCCCGCCTCTCTGGTCTAATTGCTGTTTTTTGAACTTATTTTTTTTACCTCCTCAAATCACATCGAGTTTAGCCCTTTTTCTCATCCAATGAAAAAACTGATCTGTGTTTGCTCTCCCCAATTTTACTAATTGCTCAGAATTAAGGCCAGGTCAAGATAGTGGGAATAAAATGCAACCACATCTAATTTCCTTTTTTATTATGCTTTTAAGTCAGTGTTGACTTTTAACAACTATATAAATAGATTTTTCCCATAACCACCTGTCCCTAACTTTACTTTCAAGTTTTCCAATGGTGCACTCGTCTCTAATGTAACTGAATCCATCCACCTTGGTTAGTTTCCTTGCTTAATGGAAATTTTATTCTTCTGTCAACTCCCTGTGCTTCTTCCAAATCAGATTTCAACGATTCCTCTCTAGACAAATTTAGAGAGGGAAGTAAAAGACAAATATAATGATTCCACTTTCAATTTCATTAGCAAAACCTTCAATCAATGGACCAACACTAGATGACTTTTACTCAAGAGCAGAAACTTTCCAAAAACAGAGATTTGACAGGCATTATTTACTTTGACAATACTGTTTATGCTCTGAGAAAGATTGCATGAGAAGATGAAAAGTTAAAAGGAACTAAGCTGACATATGGCAAACTAAGGACAAACACTTCTGATGGACCAGATTATTTTGAAAGTCAGCTCCAGATGGATGTCGCCCAAAATGGAGGTGGCAGCTAACCTTCATGCTGGTTCTTCTTGTGAAATTAAGAGAAATGCTTTGCTTCCCTTGGTGCTCAGCCAACTAATGTACATAATCCTGCTGTTATTTCTAATAGAAGGACAGAGGGATATAACTGAACGTAATTAGGGAAAATTATCAAATGGTTGGATTTTATATTACAATGTTGGATTTACTAAAATGGATCAGAATCATGAGGTCAGAAATATTCAAGTACTAAAAAAAAACTTTAAAATATAAAAAAAATGAACTCAAACTAATACGTACAGTTATGGCAACAGAAAGCTCAGAACAGTACAATTTCAAAAACGAGAGATCAAAAAATGGTCCAACCTCACAGCTACAATGATTTCAAACTATTTCTTATTAATATCCAATTGTAATGACTTAAAATTCAAATTTGCAAATATAATTTACACTCTTTTGACCTTGTTAAGCTCAAAGGAATCTGTAATCAATTGGAATTCTTTAAAGCAAAGTTAAGGAAAAAGTTTGCATTAAAGATTTAAAAAATGCATGCTTATCAAATATATAGGGTTATTAAAGAAGATTCTATCACCAATAGATTAGGAGACAGAAAAAGGTATAAGATATACTGTATATGTCTAAATAGATGATAGAGAATAAAGGACAGAGGATGGATGGATGGATGGATGGATGGATGGATGGATGGATGGATGGATGATAGATAATTTCATACAAGAATTAAAGGTCTTGTCAAGTCAAAAAAAGCTTCAATAGGAAAAGAATAATTAATGGTCAAGCAGAGGTCATAATTACTGCATCCCACATTCAGTGTCCTGTTGTTGTTAGTTGCGAAGTCATGTCCAACCCATCGCAACCCCATGGACAACGTTCCTCCAGGCCTTCCTGTCCTCTACCATCTTCAGTGCCCTAGTTCTTAACTATTACTGGAAACATAGTTAAAAAAAATAATTGGGTGATATCTAATGTGACCTAGGTGGGCTTTTTCCACACATTTGAAATTTCCCCTATAATTTTTACATACCTTTAAAAGGTTTTCTAAATATGCCTCAAACCTCTCGAGCAGTTTTGAGTCTGCCAATGGGATCTTCAGACAAGAGACTGCCAATGTCATCACTGGAGATAATCTATTCTTACATTGGCAGAAATGAATGACTGGAGACAATCCAGTGTATTTTTTTAACAAGATGTAAAGGTACCTTTCCTAAAATTTCTATTCTGCCTGTATACTACACCATTTTCTACCTTCAGAAAACTGCAATAGGAAAGATAGTGAAATTTGGATGATATAATAGAAAGAGAATATTCTTGAACCTAACAAATCCAAAACTGTCCCAGCTGTGGCACTATGTCAGTTGAAAATTCCAGATACTGGTCTACATTTATCCTTTACATCAGGGGTATCAAACTGCCGGCCCGCGGGCTGAATGCATCTTGTGGAGGCTGTGCCCATCCCAGCTCTGGCAATGCAAAAAAAGTCATGTGATTTAGCAAATTGGATGCCCGTTCCTTATATTGTTTACAACAAACAAACTATGTTTATGTTTATTAAAAAAATAGGGTGACAAAAATGACAATATAATCTTCTTTATGGACTCCTGTATTGCTATGTTAATTTAATAAGAACTTTGGGCTTGCCAAAAACTTTAATACCAAATGTTTTCATTATGTAGAATGAAAGTGTTACTCAAAAATAAATCCCATCAAATTCAGTTCTATTTTTAAGTTCCCTATACTGATATTAGGAAAGAAAGAAAGAAAGAAAGAAAGAAAGAAAGAAAGAAAGAAAGAAAGAAAGAAAGAAAGAAAGAAAGAAAGAAAGAAGGAAGGAAGGAAGGAAGGAAGGAAGGAAGGAAGGAAGGAAGGAAGGAAGGAGAAGATGGAGTTATCCATCCTAAATGCAAGGATTTTGTTATTTAAATAAATAACAAAATATAAATAAATAGCAAAATGCATTATTTTCACCAAATTTCTAGGAATTAGTTCATTTCGTTCTATTTATTTTAATTTAGAATTTATGATTCTTATATTATATTTTGTACTTTGTTGTATTATTCTAGGGTTCATTGCATGTTTATATGTCTTGAGAATTGATGTGTAAATTTAAGTTACAGTTACATTTATAAAACCACCTCTCATTGCTACGTTGAAGACTTTGCATATCTATATCTGCATCTAAATTTATACACACTTACATGGAAATAGTAGATTTACTCCATAGGAAGCTAATGGCAATGACTACCATAGTAATGATAGTGTAAAAACTATTCATTTAAAATGAGCAGTGCCATTAAAATTCAATAAAATTTACTGCATTAAATCATACGTTAGTATGTTACTTAAAACTGCTTCTCAAATAATGTCATGATCATACAGTGTAAAGAAGGTAAAGACATAGCTAAGAAATTATCTCAAAGGGCAAAAATCCTAACTTTTCTAGAAACTTTAATACCAAATGTTTTCATTATGTAGAATGAAAGTGTTACTCAAAAATAAATCCCATCAAATTCAGTTCTATTTTTAAGTTCCCTATACTGATATTAGGAAAGAAAGAAAGAAAGAAAGAAAGAAAGAAAGAAAGAAAGAAAGAAAGAAAGAAAGAAAGAAAGAAAGAAAGAAAGAAGGAAGGAAGGAAGGAAGGAAGGAAGGAAGGAGAAGATGGAGTTATCCATCCTAAATGCAAGGATTTTGTTATTTAAATAAATAACAAAATATAAATAAATAGCAAAATGCATTATTTTCACCAAATTTCTAGGAATTAGTTCATTTCGTTCTATTTATTTTAATTTAGAATTTATGATTCTTATATTATATTTTGTACTTTGTTGTATTATTCTAGGGTTCATTGCATGTTTATATGTCTTGAGAATTGATGTGTAAATTTAAGTTACAGTTACATTTATAAAACCACCTCTCATTGCTACGTTGAAGACTTTGCATATCTATATCTGCATCTAAATTTATACACACTTACATGGAAATAGTAGATTTACTCCATAGGAAGCTAATGGCAATGACTACCATAGTAATGATAGTGTAAAAACTATTCATTTAAAATGAGCAGTGCCATTAAAATTCAATAAAATTTACTGCATTAAATCATACGTTAGTATGTTACTTAAAACTGCTTCTCAAATAATGTCATGATCATACAGTGTAAAGAAGGTAAAGACGTAGCTAAGAAATTATCTCAAAGGGCAAAAATCCTAACTTTTCTAGAAATACTGTTGAATTTTACCTTATTTAGATCGGTGCTGCTATTTTTTTAAAATTGCCAAATTGTCAGAGATAAGAATGCTAATCAGTTCTCTATGAAAGTGTAGGTTTTACTGCATTTTTGACATATAAAATGGTTTCATCTTCAATGAACTTGTGAAAACTATTATTTTTACACATAAAAAAAACATATCTGAAAGAGAAAACTTTAAACCAGCAGGACTAACCAAATATACAATCTTGTGAGCAAACCTTGGGAAAAATTGTATCTCCACATCCAACAAAGAAACAAAAAACTGCCAATTACTTGGAGTTACTTTCTTTTCTGACTTTCTAATCTGTGTTCCTGTAAGGGATCACTTTGGTGCTATAATTTAGTAATAAAGTAAGGTTTTATAAAAACTTCACTTTCACTGTATCATTTTATCATCATATCCATTTGTCTAATGCTGACATACAAAACAGCCAGTTCATTTTGCCTTTCACTACAGTATTCCTATTTGGACTAAGATCCATATACAGTCCATCTATCTTAAAGGAGGATAGTTGAATGGCCATGTGCAATTATTGTAGGAGAAGGGATGGGAGAACCTGGAGGAGGAGTCAAAAGGGAAATCAATCAACCTAGAATTCCTACATAGCCACAAGGAAACTAAGTCTAACCCCCCTTGAGTGTCATTGATTTTTATCTAAATCTAAGCAGATGCTGACTATTACTTGAGAAGATTCCCATGCATAGGCTTTTAGCAATAAAACAATTTAATTGAACCTTCACATGCGAAGATTGCACCTGACAATTATAGACGTACCACCATGCCACATTTTGTGTGAAACCTATCACCAAATAAACATACAATGTGCACTGCTATTTTTATATCATCTTTGAAACTGGCCTGTCAGAAAATTTCCTCATTCCTGATTTGATCTTTGAGAGAAATATTTATCATTTGTCTTTCATTACACATTGCATGCCCCAAAATGTTTCAACACTGGGTTTGCAAAGGTCCCAAACTTCATATTCATAGACTATTGTTGGAAGAGTAAAAAATTATAAAATCTTAATTTATTAAAACTAAACCTCTATTAACATAAATAATAAGGTACTTTTTTTAGCCTAAGCAGTCTAAAGATTTCTGGGATAAGAAAAGCAAGAAGGAAAATACTGTATAGTTCTTTGTGCTATCTTGATTGACTGATTTAAAACTCATGTTATTATAGTTTTAAAATGTCACATAAAGAAAAAAAGTAAATAGTAAATAGTGTGTGTGTGTGTGCACGCAAACATAGTTTCATGAAAAGTAAAATAATCCCCAGATATTAAATAATACATTGCCAGGAAATAATGTCTTATAATGTTTTTCATCTTGAATTGATAAAAACATGGAAACAAAGTAATCTGGGTAGGATTTTTAAGTGAACTTGCAAGTAAAAAGTAAAGAATTTGAATGCAGATCTTCTTTTGGATTGGTACTATTTGGAGATAACCCAAAGTGTAACAATAATGGTAATTATCAAAAGTTAGGGTATGCTTCTTGTACTATATTAAGTTCTTTTTAACTCCTGATCACACCCAAATCAAAGGCTGATAAAACTCAGTCAGGAAAACTCTTCCATCATTGTTGTTGTTGTTAGCTGCGAAGTCGTGTCCGACTCATCGCGACCCTATGGACAACGTTCCTCCAGGCCTTCCTGTCTTCCACCATCTTCTGGAGTCCATTTAAGCTCACGCCTACTGCTTCAGTGACTCCATCCAGCCACCTCATTCTCTGTCGTCCCCTTCTTCTATTGCCCTCGATCTTTCCCAGCATTAGGCTCTTCTCCAGTGAGTCCTTCTTTCTCATTAGGTGGCCAAAGTATTTGAGTTTTAGCTTCAAGATCTGGCCTTCTAAAGAGCAGTCAGGGTTGATCTCCTCTAGGACTGACCGGTTTGATCGCCTTGCAGTCCAAGGGACTCACAAGAGTCTTCTCCAGCACCACAGTTCAAAGGCCTCAATTCTTTGGCGCTCAGCCTTTCTTATGGTCCAACTTTCACTGCCATACATTGCAACTGGGAAGACCATAGCCTTGACTATACGCACTTTTGTCGACAGGGTGATGTCTCTGCTTTTTAGTGTGCTGTCTAGATTTGCCATGGCTTTCCTTCCCAGGAGCAAGCGTCTTTTAATTTCTTGGCTACAGTCCCCATCTGCAGTGATCTTGGAGCCCAGGAAAACAAAATCTGTCACTACCTCCATTTCTTCCCCATCTATTTGCCAGGAATTGAGAGGGCCAGATGCCATGATCTTGGTTTTCTTAATGTTAAGTTTCAACCCAACTTTTGCACTCTCCTTTTTCACCCGCAACAAGAGGCTCTTTAGTTCTTCTTCACTTTCTGCCATTAGAGTGGTATCATCTGCGTATCTTAGGTTGTTGATATTTCTTCCAGCAATCTTAATTCCAACTATTGATTCATCTAGCCCTGCCTTTCTCATGATGTGCTCTGCATATAAGTTAAATAGGCAGGGCGACACTATACAGCCTTGCCGGACTCCTTTCCCAATTTTGAACCAATCAGTGGTTCCGTGTCCAGTTCTCACTGTTGCTTCTTGACCCGCATATAGGTTTCTCAAGAGACAAATAAGATGGTCTGGTACTCCCATCTCTTTAAGAACTTGCCACAGTTTGTTATGATCCACACAATCAAAGGCTTTAGCATAGTCAATGAAGCAGAAGTAGATGTTTTTCTGGAACTCCCTAGCTTTCTCCATGATCCAGCGTATGTTGGCAATTTGATCTCTAGTTCCTCTGCCTCTTCGAAATCCTGCCTGTACTTCTGGTAGTTCTCGATCCACATACTGCTGAAGTCTAGCTTGTAGGATTTTAAGCATGACTTTACTAGCATGAGAAATGAGTGCAATGGTGCGATAGTTTGAACATTCTTTGGCACTGCCTTTCTTTGGAATTGGAATGTAAACTGATCTTTTCCAATCCTGTGGCCACTGCTGAGTTTTCCAAATTTGCTGGCAAATTGAGTGTAGCACTTTTACTGCACTGTCTTTTAAGATTTTGAATAGCTCAGCTGGAATACTGTCACCTCCACTAGCTTTGTTGTTGCTCAGCTTTTCTAAGGCCCACTTCACTTCACATTCTAGGATGTCTGGCTCGAGGTCAGTGACCACCTCATTGTGATTATCAGGGACGTTAAGCTCATTCTTGTATAGTTCTTCTGTGTAATTTTGCCACCTCTTCTTAATCTCTTCTGCCTCTGTTAGGTCCCTGCCATTTTGGTCCTTTATCATGCCCATTTTTGCATGGAATGTTCCCTTCATCTCTCCAATTTTCTTGAAAAGATCTCTGGTCCTCCCTATTCTATTGTTTTCTTCTATTTCTTTGCACTGTTCATTTAAGAAGGCATTCTTATCTCTTCTAGCTATTCTCTGGAATTCTGCATTCAATTGGGCATATCTATGTTTTTCTCCCTTGCCTTTCGCTTTCCTCCTTTCCTCAGCTATTTGCAAAGCTTCCTCAGACAGCCATTTTGCTTTCTTGCATTTCTTTTTCTTTGGGATGGTTTTGGTTGCTACCTGTTGTACAATGTCGCGAACCTCTGTCCATAGTTCTTCAGGCACTCTGTCTATCAGATCTAATTCCTTAAATCTATTTGTCACCTCTACTGTATATTCAATAGGGATATGATTTAATTCATACCTGAGTGGCCTAGTGCTTTTCCCTACTTTCTTCAGTTTAAGCCTAAACTTTGCAAGGAGAAGCTCATGGTCTGAGCCACAGTCAGCTCCTGGTCTTGTTTTTACCGACTGTATAGAGCTTCTCCATCTTTGGCTGCAGAGCATATAGTCAATCTGATTTCTGTGTTGACCGTCTGGTGATGTCCATGTGTAGAGCCGTCTCTTGGGTTGTTGGAAAAGAGTGTTTGCTATGACCATCGTATTCTCTTGACAAAATTCTATCAGCCTGTGCCCTGCTTCATTTTGTACTCCAAGGCCAAACTTGCCTGTTATTCCAGTTATCTTTTGGCTTCCTACTTTAGCATTCCAATCCCCCATGATGATAAGGACATCATTTTTTGGTGTTAGTTCTATAAGGTGCTGTAGGGCTTCATAGAACTGGTCAATTTCATCCTCTTCAGCACTGGTGGTTGGAGCATAGACTTGGACTACTGTGATATTGAATGGTTTGCCTTGGATTCGAACTGAGATCATTCTGTCATTTTGAGGATTGTATCCCAGTATTGCTTTTCCTACTCTTTTATTGACTATGAAGGCTACTCCATTTCTTCTGAGGGATTCTTGTCCGCAGTAGTATACCTGATGGTCATCTGAATTAAATTCACCCATTCCTGTCCATTTTAGTTCGCTGATACCTAAGATGTCGATGTTCAGTCTTGTCATCTCTTGTTTGACCACGTCCAGCTTGCCTTGATTCATGGATCTTACATTCCAGGTTCCTATGGAGAAAAAATCTTTACAGCATCGGACTTTCCTTTCACCACCAGACACATCCACAGCTGAGCGTCCTTTCGGCTTTGGCCCAGTCGCTTCATTCTTTCTGGCGCTACTAGTACTAGCCCTCTGCTCTTCCCCAGTAGCATATTGGACGCCTTCCGACCTGAGGGGCTCATCTTCCAGCATCATATCGTTTTGCCTTTTGGTACTGTCCATAGGGTTTTCATGGCAAAGATACTGGAGTGGGTTGCCATTTCCTTCTCCAGTGGATCACGTTTTGTCAGAACTCTCAGCTATGACCTGTCCGTCTTGGGTGGCCCTGCACGGCATAGCTCATAGCTTCATTGAATTACGCAAGCCCCTTCGCCATGACAAGGCAGTAATCCATGAAGGGGCTTCCATCATTATTGCCTTATAAATAACTACACCAGTCCACAAATCTTTTCAGTTATTTGAAGTCTAAGAATTATATCCAAATATAAGAGCTGATGAGAAGTATGATGAATTTCCAGTTGCTGTCATCTGTCTAAAATTGGGCAGGATAAGATACATGGCCAGTGATTCCAGCTTGCAGATATAGAGGTCAGATATAAGCCTCAAATGGATGAGAGGATTAACTATAGGATATTCTAGCAGGAATACAATTGTCCTTCATTTGCAAATTGAAATGCACCTACTTTAATGAGCTGTGACAGATTTCTACTCAGCTTGAAAGCAAAGACTAAAAATTAAATGCAATCATGGAATCAAGTGTTAACACTAAGGAGATAGTACCTGATTGAAATATTATGCAATCATCATCTGATCATCATGATCATCATCACCATCATAATTTTAGCCATTGTCTATCCCAAGGGTCTTCAAATGTAGCCCTTTTGTGACTTGTGGACTTCAACTCCCAGAATTCCTCACCCAGATATGCTGGCTGAGGAATTCTGGGAGTTGAAGTCCAACAGTCATAAAAGGGCCAAGTTTGAAGACCTCTGGTCTATCCAATGCAGGATGAAGGCCTCTTCTGCATGTTTCTAACTAATATGGTCCTAAGTTTACTTTTGCCAATTGGGCCAGCAATATTTACTGATGTTGTCCATCCATCTTGTTTTAGGTCTCTTTCGTGGGACACTTTTTGTCAAGTGGGATCCATTCTGTGTCTGCCTTGGCCATTGAAACATGGACACTAACCTCACAATCGATCCAAGAGCTACAAGTGGTGCAAAGAGCCATGGAAAGATACATGCTCAGCATTACAAGATAAGACAGAAAAACCTGCACATGGATTAGAGAACAAACAAAAGTATACGATACCATCAAGAGAGTAAAAGAATTGAAATGGCAATGGGCTGGTCACATAACAAGAAGAATGGATGGCAGGTGGACCAAGGAAGCCATTATGCACTTGTCTCACTGCAATTAATTTTCCAAGGCAGATAACACTTCTGTTGGGACTGTCAGAAAACTGAAGTAGCTATGCACTCAGCAAAGAAAAAACTTTCACTGTAGTCACGCAACCTTCACAAATGATGTGGCTGCTTTAATGCTTCAAGAGAAGTGCTCTGTTGGTCCTAACATGCTTTGCAGAGGATCTCTCTTAGGATATAGAAAGAAACCTGATTTTAATAGACTAACTGAGGGAATGACAAGACATTATGAAAGGAGTTTCACTGAATCAAAAATCTGGGCACTGCAGGGTTTTTATCAGTTGGACGTTGACAACATCATACAAATAATAAACCTTTATTGTCAAAGTACAACATGTGTACATTGAGATTAGCTGAGCCTCCCCCCCCCCGCTCTCTCCCCCCAACACACAGTGACAACAAACCCTCCATCCCACCACACCATGTGAACCAACTACACCACACACCGGCCTCCCAAGTCAATTCTGCATAAGATTATGTCCCATTTAAAAGCCTAACAGCCCACGGATAAAAGCTATTTTTCAGCCTGTTGGTACGGCTGGCTATATTCCTATATCTCCTATCGGATGGTAGGAGAGTAAAGAGATACCATCCAGGGTGTGAGTCATCCCTGAGAATCTTCCTCACTCTTCCAAGGCAACGAGCCCTGGTGATGTCATCCAGTGGTGTCAGGGAACAGCCCACAATGTCTTGTGCTGTGCTCACTACCCTCTGTAATACTTTCCTATCCGCGGCTGTCAGACCAGCATACCAAACCACAATACCATACGAGAGGACGCTCTCTATGGTAGACCGGTAAAAGAGGGTCATTAGCTGTTAATAGAACTTAAAAAGAGGGTCATTAGCTGTTAATAGAACTTAACTCATCTATATCTTTTGCAAAATGATTATTAATACACATATGATATAAATTGCCACATAAATCTGATTGGCTACATACACAATCCATTTCCCCCATATATGAATGTTCATATATGTATTGTATGGGTGAACAAGCTTACCACTGTTAAATGGTGTAAAAATACATACTGAAATGGGCAATATTTTTTATTAAAAAGCTCATTATTTGACTTTAGAAACAAAGAATTTCTTGGCAAACAGTTCTAATTATAGTCATAAGCGCATATTATTTTCCATATTCAAGGGATCCAGACATATTTGGATGGTATTGGAAAAGAAATGAGAATTTGACTCTTACTCTCATGAGAGATTAGCTGTTTGTAATAATCCCTATTTTAATATGTTGTTTGAACACTTTTTCAGGAAATGTTGGGCTGAAAATATTCTTAATACCCTACATGGGTTTTTTTTGTTAATGATATTTTTAAAGAGTTTTAGGGGTTACAGAGACAGCATAAATTGCTTTAATGCTGTTAATGGCAATCAAGGCAATTGAAACAAGTTTTCTGCTTGGACTTGACTGACTGGTGGCTTCCACAACTCCTATGATTTTAATATACTGAACAGAGATTTTTAGAAGCTAAATCCAACTATTCCATTTTAACAACAAATGAAAAGCTTTATAAAAAATAAATATAAATTACATTTAAAAATGTAATTGGAGTTCCCGTTCTAACAAATCATTGATCTGAGGTGTCTTTTTTTTTAAAAAAAGTTAAAAATATTTCTTCTGATCTTAAATAAGATTCTTTTTCAAACTTCTGGAGTCATTAACAGATTTTTACGAAGAATCAGTTATCTACTTTTCTATATCAGAGAGGCAGTAACTTAACATTAACATTCAGGATTTATCTTTCCTTCAGCTTGTTTCAACAGATATATGCAAAATGTTCCTCCCTTCTCTTTTTCCCCACAAAAACAAAGGCAAGAAATAGATTGGGTTGAGAGCAAGTGATGGGCTGAAGGTTATCCAGTCAGCTACTATAGGTAAAGGTGGTCTAAAAGAAGGGGTCTCCAACCTTTCTGGATTGATGGGAGAGGGAGGGGCAGACGCCTTACGCACACATGCGCAAACGTGAATGTGGCCACACATGCATGTGTGTGCACAAACAGGCCGCAAGCATGCACACCATGCAAACAGGGCTGCGAGCATGATTGCGAGGCTCTCAGTGAAGCCGGCACCTGTGTAAGGCTTGTGGCACTGGAGCCACCAGCTCACAGCAATGCTATGCATTGCTGTCCACCTCCCCCTTGTGGTGCTGATGCAGCCCACACAAGGTTTGCGGCAATGCTGCCACCCGTGCAAAATTTGTGGCAACAGTAGCATGGGGGGTGAGCACATGCACACACGTGCATGCCCTACCCAGCCACTCATGTAGCCCAGTGGCCAAGAGGTCACGGCCCAGTAGTGGGCCGTGACCCATAGGTTGGGGACCTCTGGTCTAAAAGCTGTCCTTTCTGCTTCCACTAAAGTAGTGTTGTTAAGGTATGCTCCTAAAAAGTGGAGTTATTTCTATAACTTTGCTGTGAATTTCAAAAATATATCTCCTTGGCAAAAGACTTCTATGCCTGTTACCAAGCTCAATTTGATTAATAAAAAGGGTAATCAAAGCCTGCAAATCCTTGTGTTTCAAGAATCTTCAGCCTTGTCCAACTTATTCACAGAATGGAAAAATTGGACAAATATGACATTTGGTGACAATTTAGAGTGTTGCTTAAAGAGTGAATTGCATTGCTTTTCTAAATACTTATACAGATAGTTCTCAACTTACAACCATTTGTTTACTGACTGTTCAAAGTTATAACGGCACTGTGAAAAGTGACTTAGAACAAGTCCTCACAAAATTATTGCAACATGCCCACAGTCATGTGATCAAAATCTGTGCTTGGCAACCGGCATATATTTATGATGGTGGCCGCATGCTGGGGGTCATGTGATATTTCCAGTTGGCTTTTGACAATAATTCATTTAACAACTGCAGATCACAAAATTGGATGCAAGTCACTTAATAGCCACATTGCTTAGAAACATAAATTGTTATAAGTTGAGGACTACCTGTAATTGAAGGTTTTATTTATTTAAATATCAACTGTTTTGTTTTTACCCTTTTCCCCATTTTACAAATTTACGTCTTTTTGTCTGTCATATCAAAGCAATAAAATGAAATAAAAATAGTTCCTTTTTAATATGCAACAATTAAACCACATCTATAAAAGACACAACAAGTGTTATAAGCTAGTTGTGACTTTTACCTATAAATAGAACAACCTTTCAAAAATATGAGATATTATCTCTGATTATCAAACCTCCTAATTAATATAAGCTTTACAGAGAGACTATATTATACTTAACCATGACCTTATTTATTAGCCTTTGGTGAATCATTCTCACGGATCCGCAGTACTTGGCAGACTACAGTTCCTACACTGTCTGAAAAGTAGAAGGTGATAAGGAAACTATTGTCAGGTTTCATCATTTAACATACCCCAATCAAAATTCATATGTCAGCAGAGGGAGAAATTAATTTAAAAACTGGTCATGGGCTATGCACACAGTAATTGACACTTCATAACACAATAAATCAAAATCTCCATTTAAACTTTTCCTGTCTTGTACAGGTATGTCTTCATTTAGTAACCACAATTTAGACTAGCTACTCAGTTGTTACGCAAAACAATTGCTAAGTGAAACCGTGATTGTGCTGATTATCTTATTTCTAATTTTATTTCCTTACAGACCCTGTATAAGTGCAAGGATTGGTTGTAAACTTACTTTTTAATAACCATCATAACTGTAAATGCTTGTTAAATGAGGCAATTGTTAAACAAGCACTTCCTGTGTATGGATTTTTCATGAATCCAGACTGTAATATTTTAAATGGACAGTGGCACTTCTAGAAGATGGTAAACATATATATCTATATCAGCATGCTATCTATATTGACCATAAATGATGTATCACCTATTAATAATTAAATATACGGTTTTGAATATAGACAATAATAATATAAAATGATGTTTTATTTGTCATTATGTTTATTATCATACCCCACCCCACCCTGGATTTCAGAACAGCAGTACTGAAACACATATTTACTTGTGGTTTGATAACTAGATTCGTTTAAGAGACTGTGATTAGGCCTAAAGCTATGCATCTAGATTAAATATTCTGGATTAAATATCACTGTATCTTGTCTGGCAGGAAGATGAACTGAGGTTAAAATGGATTTTGTTATATATGGTTTAAATTCATACCTCATATGTTCAGTTTATAAGAAGGAAATCCAAGCTATTTTAAATGGACTGGTATGTTTTACTAATGTTTTATGAAACTGAATTGCCATTCAATGGGATTTCATTTCTCATAGGTACATCCTTAGTGTTTGGGATTTTAACATTTAGGGAGCCATAGTCTTTTTAGTGATCAAGAGAACAATTAGTTTTCCTGTCTTTTACCTTTTCCAATGGGCTAAACTATCAATGCATTTGTATCTTCTTCCTTCCACCTTCCACCTCAAAGTTTCCTCAGCCAATTTAATCTTCAGAAATTACTTGGTGTTTTCTGGCATCACTTTATATACATTTTAAAGCCAAAATGTGTTATTTTCAACAAGCTGATTTTGTCTTCTAGTCATTACCTACTTGTGCAACATTCTAGGCAGCCCTGTGTTAAAGTGAACCCAAGCTATATCATGCTTAATTTGCTAAATAAGAGACATTTTTGCCCAGTGCAGTTGCCATGTTGGCGAAACTATTTACCAACAATATACTATATACTCCAAATGCTCTTCTTTGATTATTGGTTCCAGGTTTTCACCCCTGGTTGCTCTGCTTATTATATCTGAAGAAAAAGTATTCATCTGAAATGCAAGTCATTCTCAGTCATGCTACCCAAGAACTGAATATATGAAACTGACTTATAATTTGAAAAATCTTCAGGCAGAAATCCAGCTTAAACTCAAGAAAGCACTGGTCACCTGCTTCACTTGTGGATTTTTTCCCAACCTGGTCAATTTAGTCAGATAGAAAGGGAAAGAGTTACACAAGTTACTTGTGTTGTCTCTTGACATACCATATCTATGTCCTCCAGACCTAAAAGCTAAAAATAATAGCCAGGAATCTGTCAAGCAGTTGCCAAGGTCATCTCCCTATAACCTGTCCCAACAGTGGTATGCAAAAATAATTGAATCCAATTGACCTTCTCTGTAAAGGATGATAAAAATTGTTCACGGCAAGCTTACAATTGTTCCAGCTGTGTTCCCACAACATTGCATATGGAGCAGATGTCACACAGTATGGAAAAATATCATTGGTTCATTCTGCCCAAACTTGGCAGCATTTACTGCTGTGTAGTGGGACTTCAAATGGATCTGACAAACGGCCCATTCTGAGTTCAATCTGATTCATCACAAAAGTTCTCCACTCATGCTCCAACCCCCTACCTATCTTCTGTTGTTCTCACTTTTCCCATAAACAGTTTGAGCTCTACTACAGGAAACAGGGCACTTAAAAATAATAGTATCAACCAACTAAGTTATTTCCTTGTCCCACTGATTAACCAGATCTTCTACATGGTTGCTGACAGACAAAGCAATTTCCCTAAGCCTATTAAGATAACCATTCAGATCTGTCAGGCATCTGAATTAAACTGTTTGTCCAGGATGGGTTTATAGCAACAAATGTTTGTAATCTCTGAATCGTGGTTATTTAAAGGAGTCACAGAATGTTCAAATGCAACAGATACTTCAGTGATGGAAACTACAGTGAGATTCAGAATCCCATTCCTCAATAAATAGTATGATAGCAAAACTGAACAGAAAACTTCTGCTTTGTCTCTGCAGCAAAGGGAAGGTTCCCAGTAATGCTGTCTTTTCTGCTAATGCCAGAAGACAGTGTAAATATGTATCCTTTTTTTTTAGTTTGGGAACAACCCCCATCCTCACATCTGCAATTTGTTCCACATTTCTGCAATGGAACTCATAGTTTCTATGTTAGTCACAACACAGGACAAATTAGTCCAGCATAAGCTTCAGTAGGAAAGCAGAATCATTCAAACTGGACTTAACAAGAACAAGCCATATGGATATCTCATAGGACTTAAAGTAAGGTCTTGTGTTTACAGCATTATATTAGGGTTAAATGAATTGGTTGGATTATGCCTCTAATTCCACAAAGTGCAACCTCAGAAAAATATTGGGGAAAAACAGAATCAGCTGACTTCTGAAGTTTTATGTATCTATGATTCAAGGTTTTGTTTTCTTTACAGACACTTCAACAGGAGGAGGAATTCATTATCTCTAGCAAACATGCAAATGTTCAGGTAGCAGAATGCACTGCAGAAGATGGTAAGCCATCACGTCCAGCCCCCAAAGTGCCATTTCACAGAAAAGTTTATTTCTGTTGATAATTGAATTTAGGAGTATCATATACTTTTAAAGTTCTGTCATTTAAACCAGGGAAACCATGTCTTGAATGTACACATATGTAGCACCCAAAGAGCCTTCAAGCTCAACATAATCCTTGGAATAAAATTGGGATGATACAGAAAACCCCAGTCCCACCTAGCACTGATGCTGTTACCTCATTGGGTAATGAAATGTCTGCATGAATACAACCAAGATCAGAGAGCACCAAGGAGCCCACAGTTCAACTTTGAATTACAAACACTCTCTTCTATCGGATGTTATAATATTTTCCATTTTTAGTTGTACAATGATGAGAATTATATACAGTATGTATATCTGAAACAGAATTTGACTCATCATGATATTTTGGGATAAACTTATTTTCACAGCACTCACTGATGTATTCAGCAGACCCACCCAAAATAAAGTTTCATTTAAATCAATAACTGCAATACAAATAGCAACCATCTGCATAGCAAACATGTCTATGTAATCACAGCATTAACATACTATTATTTTATTTTTTTTATGTACAATATTGGTAACACATTTAAATCAGATCAGAGAAAACAACTTTTTATGCCGTGTGTGGTGCAAAAACCAAAGATTCTTTTACCAAACATGGAAGTTTCCAAGGCTGGAGAGAATGAGGAAGCCATCTCAGACAATAAATTTTGGGTGAACCAAAAGAACAGCAAATTATTGTTTATTCATATCATTATTTTAATTTATTAGCAAAACAGGTGTGCTGGGATTCTTTTTCTGGATGTCAGAATGTTCTTCCTTGCTCTACCATTTTGCTGCAATAGGACCCCAATTTTAAGTTTGTCTTTAAACTTAGTTGCTGTTCTTAAAACACTCCATGTAGAAAAACCTCACATAACATATTTTCTTTTTTTGAGCATGTATGTGAGCAGGAAATATTAATACAGTAAATTTTCCATGTGACCAGGCAATGAAAATAATTTCTAGACTCTAGCTTCCTTTCATTAGATCTCCATCAGTGTAAACTCTCACTGTCCCTTTGTTTAATAAAATGAATTCCCCAGTAAAGAAGAACCCCAAATACTGAAAAAACCCTGGGGATTGTACTCCAAACAAAACTCTGTAGTACTGAGAACTGAACCTTGTTTCATGTATAGGGCTGTAGCAATTGCTTTCACTGCCTCACTTGAATACTCTGAAGATGCACTATTTTTCCACAGGTTGCCATGCAAAGGAAAGTTGGAATTGCACAATAAATTGTTGGCTGTAAGAAGACACTTCAAGGACAACCACTATTTCACCAGTACTTAAAATAACTTAAATAGATTGCTTGCAGCCAAAGCTTGCTCTATGCCTTATTTAAGCTCTACTGTATTGTTTTCAGGATCCTGTTTTCCTAGGAGAACCAATGCAGAGCAGTTTCAAAAGCAACAAGAACAACTATAAGACTTAAGAGGAAGAGTTACATAATCTCTTACATGCAGTGGTTATGTAACTCAGAATTTCCTAATAAATATTCTTCAACTCTCTTCCACTATGAGGAGTTCATATTAGGGTGGTTTTTTTTTATTATACCTCCAAACAGTATGGCTTCTTCTTTTCCCAAATATTATCTCTTCTTTTGCAATTGAGTTTCCAGTTTATCTTTTGCATAATTAATAATCTAGCATATATACGATTAACCATACCATCTAATGTGTGTCTACTCAGAAATAATCCCTTCGCATATAGTGGGGCTTACTCTCAGCGAAATGTCATCCAACTAAATGTAAAAAACAAAAATAGTTTCCTTTTTAATTTGCACCTGCTAGAAATCGTGACAGTTACAGGAGAATTTTAATTCTGAGCTATTGCTAGACAAGATTGCCACATTTGTAGATGAGTTTCCCCAAACAACTTCAATGTGCATAGAGAAAGATTGTCCAGAAAACCCATTTCAGACAACCTGAATCCAGACCAATTAGGTAGGCTTAGTATTAGAGCTGCTTTTGGAAGAGAGTATTCCTTAAAAATTATGACTTTGCAAATAACACATTTACCTTTATTCTATATTATTTGTCATCCAAGTTATACGTCAAAATAAATAAATAAATAAATAAATAAATAAATAAATAAATAAATAAATAAACATGCATTTCAGTCATATCATCAGCTACATTTTTAATAAACATCCAGTACCATAAAGCCCACTCTCCTAATTCTAATAAAATAGTTTCACAAATTAAACTTTTAAAATTTTAATATCAGTATTTTTATAACAAATATTTATTTGATATTAGTTTTCATTGGATTTTCAACTTACCTCTACAGATAGGAACTGGAAAATCCCAGGATGCTGTATTTACTGAACTGGCTATACAGGTAAGTTGGGGGTGACCATCCAGGATGTAGCCTGTCACGCAGTTATATCGGATTTTGTCACCAACATCAAATTGTGTTCCATATAAAATACCTTTGGATGGAGTTCCAGGATTTCCACAAGAACTGCTCTGTAATTCTATAAAAGAAAAGAAAAAGAAAAAAGAATTACAACTAGAGCTCATAGTTCACAACTTAACACTGCTGTTTAAATTGCTCTTATGTACAAGCCCAACCAATTATGTCTTTCTCAAGATATTACAGTACTTATAATTGCTTTTTTGTTGTATTTCCATTAGCTTGCATTCCAAATGGTGCTAAGGTAATGTCTTTCCTTAAACATCCACATTTGTTGTCATCAATTTATTTTTCATAATTATGTATTTCATTCTCTATCAATAATTTTCTAAAATTATAAACTGAATTTTTTATTTGTTTTCAGTATATGTATATCTCCATTTTTTTTGGATTCAGCTTTAACAATTGTACACCTTTTTAAAATGTACACATTCTAACATGAAATTGTGACTTCAGAGACACTTTATTGGATTTGCCCTCTAGAAACACAGCTGTCATTGGAATATTCTTAGAATTACATATAATATAGTAATAGAGTTCTAGACCAATCTCCTGCTCAAGCAGAAGACCCTATACCATTCCTATTAAAGCTTTCTCATTTTTCTCTAGTAAAAATAACTCATTATAAGTTCTTGAATTATTAGGAATTTTCCTAATTGTTTCCTATCCTGCCTGTTGAGAAAAGCCTGGAATTTAGCTCACTGTCTTATTGATTTAAAGTTGTTCTCATAAACTCCCCTTTTAGTTGATTACTGGTTTAAGTTAACATCTCTGTTTTAAAATTAGGAAGGAAGGAAAATTATTCCAGATGTGACATCAGATTTGCATGTTCTTTGTCAAAAGAAAAAGCTACTGAATAACAAGAGCAATATACTGCATAGTATTTGAATACCGGTATTTAACCTTACTGCCAAGTCTTGCCATTATGAATGATATTTTTCCCCTCTTAATGAAAAGCAGTTTTAAATCATCATGAGAACCAGGAATAGTTAATTCTATAGTATATGGTTATATTAAGGCTGTCCCAAAAATATGAACATATGAATAAAGGAAGCTACCATTCTAAAATTGACACTTCTATTTAAAAATGCAATTCATGCTATTTAGACAAAGATTAAATTAGTTAAGATCAGCCAAAATACAATTCCTAAGTCCTTAAGAAAGAGAAAGACATACCCAGGTATTTTTTTTTCTTTAAGTCATAAAACTTAAATTCATTTAAAAGAAAAAAAATGAAATGAATGTAATGTTTGCTGCATCAAGATTTTTTGTGTGAAGAAAGAATCTTTTTTGCAGGTTTCTGAGTGCAGCTCAAAATGGCTTTTCCCCATATTTTATTAATTTACATATGCCCATTGATAACATGATAAAAGAGAACATGAAGATGAATTGGATAGCACTAACTGGCCCAAGCATACAAAAATTTGTCTTGCTTAAGCAACTGCATTTGTTCTGAAATTATGAATTCCCACAGCTAATTACAATGAGGAACATTAACCAGATTTATACTTTTAACTAATTATTTTTCACCTGAGATGCAATTCTAGTCCACAAGCACAAATAATTAGACCCAATCCATTAATTAAAGCTATTTGCCAAAAGACTTTGAACATACTGTAAACTGTAACTGTATCTAGCAATTGTAGTAATTTATCCCACCCAAACTCACCAATCCATCCTTTTAGATTCTATGAGCAATTAAAGCATGACTAACTCTTGAAAGAATAATTTTTGTTCCTTCCGGTAAATAAATATTTATCTTTTAATAAATGCTGCACAAAAGCTGTCCTTTAGGAAAATCCACAGGGCAGTCCAAATTGTGCATAATGCAAATAAATTCTTAAGTGTTTTTATTTAAGCTGCTGAAATATTATTACATACGCAACACTATGAAATCACAGTTGCCTGTTCTTTAGCTGGTGGTGGCCTTCATACACATTGTTGTTGTTTCTCACCAAAAAATGAAGATGTCACAATGTATTGGCATAGTATATGTGCAGATTCAAGCAATATGGCTTTTGCAATTGACAGATGGAGATTTTGTCAATGCACAGATTCTCTGAGTGCCATCCAACATTTTTTTTTATGTTGAATGGCACTTATTATTTTCTGGCATTATTAGCTATCTGATAGCCTCATAATATAGCAGAATAGTGGAGTTGGAAGGGACCAGCCCCTCTAAATCTAGACATCATTCTGGACAAAGGACTGTCTAATCTCTTCTTAAAAACCTGCAGTGATAGAGCACCCACAACTTCCACTGTTGTTCCACAGGTGTTCCACTGTTAGAAAGTTTCTCCTTAGTTCTAGGTTGATTCTCTCCTCAATTAATTTCCATCCATCATTTCTTCTCTTACCTTCTGGTGTATTGGGAATAAAAAGGTTTGCCCTCTCTTCTTTGCGGCACCCCCTCAAATATTTAACACGGTTATCATGTCATCCCCACTCCTTCTTTTCATTAAACTAGACATACTCAATTCCAGCAACCATTCTTCATATATGTTTTAACCTCCAGCCCCCTAATCATTTTTGTTGCTCTTCTCTGCACTCTTTCCAGATGCTTAACATCTTTTTTATATTGTGAGAACAAATATAATGAATACCTTCCTGTGACTGAAGAAGGCTAAGAACCAGGGTTATGTCTCTCTGGGTTTTTCAGGAATCATAAATGTTTACAGCTGTTAGGATTTTGTCAAAATGCTCCTTTTTTTAAAAAAAAATCTGACAGTCAGTTATACTTCTTTTACCAGAATTTGTACTTATTTCCAAATAGTATTTCAACTGGTTGAAATGTCTTCTTAACATTATTTTAAACCAAGGAATATTTTTCATTTTCGTCTGTCACACTTTAAAAAAAGAAGCAAGAAATCCCTAGAAATGTATTGGAATTTTAGAACATAGATTAAAAGTTCTACCATGAACTGAAGGATTTTTTTCAGGTTAACAGCCATTCTCAAACTAATTTTTGAAACAGTTTTCCTAGAAACTGCAACATTTATTTAAGAAGTACTATATAAAAATAAATTTCATTTAATATGTGCTTATTTTTGAGTCAGGTGAATTCAGTGACTCTTCTGGTTTTCTACAGGTATGGCTGAGAGGGTTTTTTTTTTTTTTTTGCCTTTCAATCTACTTTTTGAAAGAGGTTGATTTGAAAATTGATCAATTAAATCTGAAGACTGATTTGCTTTAATCAGAAGATTCCCCATAATTATGCTTTAATCTGGATTAGAACAGGATCCCCTCATCATTTCAAATAAAGTCAAGAATGGCAAGACAAGGCAAGGCAAGACACAATAGATGGAAACAAATCAAGGAGAAGCAACCTAGAACTAAGGAGAAACATCCTAACAGTGAGAACAATTAACCAGTGGAACGGCTTGCCTTCAGAAATTGTGGGCACTCCAACATTGGATGCTTTTAAGAAGAGACTGGACAACCACTTGTCTGGAATGGCACCGGGTCTCCTGTTCGACATGGAGTTGCACTAGAAGATGTCCAAGGTCCCTTCCAACTGCTATTTTGTTATTTATGTTGAAATCGTATTTCCTTCAAGTATGAAATAATAAAACTCTAAGGGCAAATTGTTCATAAAATATTTCCAGCATGCTTTTTCATTTTGTATTCCATTCTTGTTCTGCATGGAGAAATCTTTCTAATGTTAATAGGAGTTTTATGCCCTAAGACTTAGAGAAAAATATGCACTGGAGAATTCTCCTTAGCAGAAATGGGAAATGTTTTGAGAATATTTAATTAACAAAATTCCGCTATTTGTAAATATTAATTAAAACCATTCTAGTTAAATATTTCTCATAATTCAGAATATTTTGATAGAAACAATCTATGAACAGGAACGTTTTTACTTTGGGACGTTTTGATTAAAAATCTGAGCCAAGGAAATATTTCAGCTCACCGTTCTTATTTCTATTGTTATGAATGGAAACTATGTATGGAGAGCTGGTTTCTTTTCTTTGCATGAAAAAAATAGTATCAGAAATAAAACTGTACTGAATCTTATCAATAATAGTTCAAAAGTAGCCCTGTAAGCATGGAAGACAACAAAGGATGCATAATTTGGAACAACTGTGAGGAGAAAAAAAAACTCTGGACAAAAATGGAACTTTGAGCAATCGATCTGGTGCTCTCCTTATGCTTTCATGTACAAGCTAAAATGATATACTGTAGAAATATAGTTATTTACTAAAATCAGAATACATTGATATGAGGGCTAAATGATGGAAAATATCAATCAGAACAAAGTTTCTAGCCTTTCCCTTAATAATAATCAGAAGAAAAAAGAACTGAACAAAAAAATATTTAGGGGTGCTGCTATTCAACAGTACATACAGTTTGAGCATGTATTGTTGGCTATAGTATTTTTCCCCTCCCAGCAGATCTCTAAAGAAATAATCAAGATGTCTTTCCAGACAAATATCCTAGGGAGATAGGTCTACGTCTGTTCATGGATGTTTGTGTGTAAGAAAAAAAGGAAGTTTTCTTTTAAGTATGTTTAGCACATTAAAATAATCCCACAGAATCTCATTGTTGACACTTTTATTTTGGAGACCAGAATTATAATGGTTATATTGTCCTTCTGTGTTTGCAAGATGTGTAGCAACTTTTTTATAGAATGAAAATAATGCCTTATGTTCCCCGCTGAAATGCCAACTTCAGCATTAAAGAAATTTAAGCATCACCCACGCTAAGTATTTAGATTTTTCCTAAAGAAATGAAATTCTATAAAGTAGACTTCAATTGTATAGAATTACAGAGGTACATTGAGGATGAATTATTTATCTATAAAACTGCTCATAGTGCTATACAAATTTATAGATAAATAGTTCCCACAAAATTAATAATGCAGAATAATTCAAATCAGCCCTATTTTTTAAAAAAATGACTTTATAATCCCTTGCATTGGGGTGGAGTAGGGGAGGCTAATGAAGCTGAGCTTTTACTGGCCAAATCCCTTCCTGACACCTATGGAGAGCTCGCAGTAGATATTTTCTCTTTGCTCCCAGAGAGAAAAATATCTGCCGCTACCTAGGATCGACTTCACAGCCTCCTGATTATAAGGTGAGAGCTCCATGTCTAGCCCACCACACCATTCCGCATTTATTTGTCCTATAAATCCCTGTTTATTTTTCCTTCTTTTTTCTGTTTCTATATTCTTACCTTTATACAGGTGCTACTAAATCCCAACTCATTTTAAGGAGCAAAGTACCCAGTAATCTTGGTAGCTTTTCTCCACTTTTTAGAGGAAATTGTTCTTTAAATAATGTATGAAAGGATATCCTTTATATTCATTCATTGTTCCCATTTAGTATAAGCTATTAAAATTATATTTGCTGTGTTTTTAATTGAACTTAACTACTGACAATGCTTCTGTTTTCATTATAAAGCCCCTATGTCTCCCTTGTGTATGGTGAAATTTAAGTAACTAGGCACTGCTCATTTTGACTTAACTATTCATATATCACTATCCTAAATGAGAAAGACCAGGCCTTATCAATAAGAAAGTTAGCTAGAAACAGTGGTGGGATTCAGCCAGTTCGCACCACTTCGGCAGAACCAGTAGTTAATTTTTTTGCCCGGGCCCAGAATGGACTTCCGGAAGCGGCATCCACACAGAGAACCAGTTGTTCACATATTTGAATCCTACCACTGGCTAGAAGGAAGGAGAGAAATGGATAGATAGGCAATATCTACTGGTAGTACAATTCTAAACGTATCTACTCAGAAATAATAAGTTAGGGGTTTATTCACTAGTAAAAATCTGCAGAACTGTTTGTTTAACTATAACTTCCTCAGGAAGACAATATTGGAAGAATATACATCATTAGCACATTAATGTAGTTTCATCATTGTCTTGAAGAAAGTTCTTTTCATGTTAATGTAAACTGCCCTGCATTCTTCATCAGTTTAGCCATTCCATGTATCTGATGAAGTGAACTCATAAAAGTGTATGGCTCTAAATAAATTTGCTAGTTGTCAGCAAAAGTGCTATGAGAATCCTGACTACAGGATTATGTTATGGCTACAAGTAATAACACAGTTCTCCTCTTACTATCTTATGTAAGCTAATAGCAACACATTATATTTTTATCTGATTGTTGTGCACTGCCCAGTCATTTTGTTGAGATGGGCAAATGTATAAATTATATACATACAAATTACACACGCACACACACACACACACACACGGCTTCTAAATGCTCCCGATGAGGTAGCCGGACCTTTAATTTGATTGAACCAAAGTCATATATGTTTTCCAAATTTGCCATAAATTGAATTTTGGCAGATCAATGAAAACTCCTAAATACAAATCTGACAATCTTAAATATTGCTTGCCTCAGCTTACTAAGTTTGTTCAAATTTCAAGACAAAATAAGTTCTGTAATCATCAGAAGTAATTATTTACTCATAAACATTTATCACAAATTATCAGACCATCATTCAGAGCTTAAACTGAGCAATAAATTACACTTTCACTTATGAATTAAATTGGTTCATGGCCAACTTAGATCTAATATCTAATTTGCCAACAAAGAAGATGGCCCAGAATTTAAAATGAGAAACATGGGATACAATAATAATAGTAATAATAATAAATAGAAATGGGATTCTATGTGAACTTAAATTTGCCACCTCCAATTAATAACTTCTTTTTCTCTTGCCCAATAAAGATATACACGTGACAATTTGTATGGCTCTACATCCTTCTAGAGATGTTGAGGATATCATGGTTTACTGTCTCCTTACCACGTGTTGAGTACTCTTTTTTTAGTACTCTTTTGTGTTTTATACCTTTTTCATTAGCAATCATTTTCCTGATGTCCAATATGACTGTGCCTCTGAATCACTCCCTCTTCCAAACACTTTTTACCATCCATACTTAAGAGTCCTTTATACTGCAGATGTAAACAATAATCTGAGTGCCATTTTGGAGCAGTAGTTAAAGGCACTGGACCAGAAACCAGGAAATCATGACTTCAAGTCTTGCCTTACACTCAAAGCCAGCTGAAGGATTTTGAGCCAAACATTCTCTTTCAGTGCTGGGAAGAAAGCAATGGCAAGCCATTTCCAAAAAGTGTTGCTACGAAAACTACATGGAGTTGTCCAGGTAGTCACCAGGAGCCAATAATTGTTCAAAGTCACATGAATACATAGATAGCAAGGGAATATATAAATCCCAATGTGTGTTAATGATTCAATTTCCATAGCTCAAACATCAATCAGTATGAGGCAGAAAGCAGAATTATTTTTGCCCAAAGCTTCTTTGTTTCCTACTTAAGATTTTATTGCTGCTTGTAATTCAACTATCGTAGCATCATTTTATAATATATACTTAAAATGAAATTAATAAATAAAATCATTTGTTCTCATTTGGTTAAGCAGGATTTTTTTTTCATATACTTTGTTGTTTGTCCTGAGAAAACTGAACACTTTGATGTATTGGTCCCTAAACTTTGTGGTTCATCTTTTTGCTTATTGAAGTATTTTTCATTATATATGGGCTAAAAACCAAGAAACCATGACTTCTACTGCTGCCTTAGGCAGAAAGCCAGATGTATTGTGTGCTTTGGAAGGTGCTGGAAATTATCTTCCTTGTGGCTTATCTCACATGGTGAATATATTATGTTTGCATTTTCAGGAGAGAAATAAACCTCTGAATTTTCACACAAGCTAGTTTTATAAGTTCTATTTGCTTGGGCTAAGTAAAGATACCAGTAATTAATGCAAACATGAGATTTTGAATGTTCAGTTTCATAGCCTACAGATAAGCAATCTAATCCTCATTAGCATTTAGCAAATATGGCGCATATTTAACTATGTTTATAGAAAGAGTACTATGAAACAATAAACAGTGGCTGTAGCAAATATAACCTGCACAATAAATCCAGGCAATGCATCAATAAACATGAAAAGTTGATTACATGGGCACTTCTTTTTGTGTTGATAGACATTGCTTTTAAGTGTTTATCTTCAAACATTTACCATGAATGCCTCTTAGAGCATAATCATTTCAATTAGTATATTAAAGACTAATCAAGGTGAATTCAGTATTTTACTATTCTGGTAAGAAGGTAACAGTCTCTTTATTTATTTTTTTCCTGTACTTTTTGGCAGATATTGGAATTCTGGCATGAGCATAATCACATATTGCTAACTGTGGCAAAAGTGGGTTTTATTACTTCTTTGATTTTAATAGTTCTATTAATCTCCATATACCGTAATTCTTTTGTCTGCAAAATAACCTTCAAAGTACCATAATCCTCATTTACAGCAGTGTAAAAATGAGGAAGAGTAGCTATTACATTAAAAAAGTTAACCATTCAGTAGGAGAACATATTTTCATTCTAAACTGGTTCTGAGTCCTTCCATTTGGCCCAGAGGCATGTTCTTTAAACCATCTTTTCTTCTTGGCTTTCTCCATTGGGGGTGAGGGGACTTCCTATGGACTAGATAATCACATCAGATAAGAAGAAAATTTTAATTTATGGGAAGTAGGTAAAATTCAGAAAGGTGATCCAGGTGAGTTAAGGATACACAAAAATAAATTTCCTGTGGGGTCCTTGGTACTATTTGAGTTTTTGTTTTCTTGCAGATATTACATTACCCTATTAGGTGGCATCTTCAGTACTAAGCATTGAAAATGTTACCTAATTGGATAATGAAACATCTGCAAGAAAACAACCAAGCTCAGAGTCCATCAAGAACTCCACAATTCAACACAGAGCTACAAGTTATCTTTTTTAGTAAGCTTTCTTCCTTTATTGTTAGTTCACTTTTTCTTTGTGCCACATACAAATCAAAGAACTTCCTTTTATCCATGTACAATGTGGAAATAAGTAGTTAATGCAGGAAGATATTTTATTCCTGCCTTGCTATCTCACTTAATGTTCCTTCTGTACAACAATAAAATGCAGTGAGTAGCTGGGCAAAGACTAATCTTTTTTTCTTCCATGTGTTATCCACAACCTCAAAAAAAGAGGGGGATAGGGAGAAAAGGAAGGAGAATAGACAAAGACATAAAGAGGGGGGGGGATAAAAATAAAGGAATTAAGAGAAAGACACATGGCTGAAAGCCAGAAAAACAAAATGGTAACATGTAAGAGGGAAAAAATTAATCTGAATTAGCAAGCCTTCTATTCACCCTGAATTTCTAGAAAGGTTTAGGATCTATTGTTCCTTTTTATTTATCATCTTGTCTATATAATAACTAAAGTGCAAAAATACTAGAGTACTCAAAATCAAAATAGCTGTATAAGCTAGGTATCAGAACGATGATTAAATTGTAATGCAGCCATCTTGAAACATGAAAGAGAGCTTTAGAAACATCCTTGAATTAACTGAACTACATCTTTTTTAAAATGCCATCTGGTGGTACATCATATAATCACATATTTTTCATATTTAATTCTATTTTGTTTTTCAACCATACAATATTGAAATTAATGATTATTATACCCTTGAAAGCGGGTGCACTGAGGTGTCTATGTGCTAAATTAGATGTGGTGAAAATATATCTCTCCTGCACTTTTGTTATTAAATGTAGATTTGGATGAAAGAAAATGAAATGATTCTGCAGCACTAGGATTTAATGATTCACAATTAAAATTAAAATTTATTGTTTATTTGCTTTTAGAAAATCTTAGTTCCTCACTGATATTTCTAGTGTTATTTCTGTTGATTTTCCAAATTCCATGTTTCTATTCTATTCTATTCTATTCTATTCTATTCTATTCTATTCTATTCTATTCTATTCTATTCTATTCTATTCTATTCTATTCTATTCTATTCTATTCTATTCTATTCTATTCTATTCTATTCTATTAATACAGTGGAAAAGAAAATTGTTGACTTGAAGTCACAAATAGTTGTTCATTGTAATTGCAGCTTCACATTTAACAGAAATACAGATCTCAAATATTATCATAGTAATGCTAATTAGGTTTCCAGAATGGGTATTTAATTACCGTATTTTCCGGCGTATAAGACGACTGGGCGTATAAGACGACCCCCTACATTTCCTGTCAAATTATAGGGTTTGGGCTATACTCGCCGTATAAGACTACCCCTCTTCTAACGCACACCAAATAAAAATTAAAAAACATCAGATTTGATTTTAATATGGTAATTTTAATTCAAATGCTTATGACATGCAGGTGCTTAGTAGGAAAACTGTCACTTATAAACATAAGGCTGTTTGCCATCAAACATGTAAACATAAAACAGTGCAAGTGGATTAAACTATAATAATAATAATAATAATAATAATAATAATAATAATAATAATAATAATAATAATAATTAAGAATAATAATAATAATAAGAAGAAGAAGAAGAAGAAGAAGAAGAATAAGAATAAGAATAATAATAATAATAATAAGAAGAAGGGTACCTTGGAGGTCATCTAGTCCAACCCCCTGCTAAGGCAGGAAACCCTATACCATTTCAGACAAATGGCTGTCCAGTCTCTTCTTAAAAACTTCCAGTGTTGGAGCATTCACCACTTCTGGAGACAGGTTGTTCAACTGGTTAATTGTTCTAACTGTCAGGAAGTTTCTCCTTAGTTCTAGGTTGCTTCTCTCCTTGACTAGTTTCCATCCATTGCTTCTTGTCCTGCTTTCAGGTGGTTTGGAGAATAGCTTGGCTCCCTCTGCTTTGTGGCAGCCCCTGAGATATTGGATCACTGCTATCATGTGACCCCTCACCCTTCTCTTCGTTAAACTACACATACCCAATTCCAGCAACCGTTCCCTATTTTCCTAATTCACTTTTTCACTTTTCCTAATTCACTCTAAAGCTTTCTCTGCGCAGAGCCTTAAGTAACACAAGCTGCCTGCAATTAGTGCAGGTTCACATCCCACCAGGCTCAAGGTTGACTCAGCTTTCCATCCTTCCAAGGTAGGTAAAATGAGGACCCAGATTGTTGGGGGCAATAAGCTGACTTTGTAATAATGCTGCTGGGGGGGGTGAAAGCCCTAATAAACAGGCATATACACAGAATGAAGGCTATTGCTAAGCACATTGATTTGTGCTTTAAATTGTAAGCCACCCTGAGTCTTCGGAGAAGGGCGGGATATAAATTGGATTAAAAAAAACAAAACCCAAATGGGAGATCCGCTCCAGGTTTTCCAGCCAGCCCGCCCAGTTCCTGAGTCAAATGTGTCCTTAGAGCTAAGCCGCTGCTCTGGCTGCTGCCTTCCCAACCTGCCTTTCAAGTTGGGATATACTACAGCTGCTCTTCAACTTTAGAAGGAAAGACGCCCAGACCCCAGCCTGTAAAAAATCACAGACTGCAGCTTCTTCTCCAATTGGTCCCGCTTTCCCTGCGCAGACTAAATGGGAGATCCGCTCCAGGTTTTCCAGCCAGCCCTGTCCCTAAATTTTCAGCACCCGGCGTATAAGATGACCCCTGACTTTTGAGAAGATTTTCATGGGTTAAAAAGTAGTCTTATACGCCGGAAAATACGGTATATCAATTCATGATCATTCGTAGTCTTTTGGGATACACAAATGCAATGTAGTATATTATATTGAGTTACTGTGACAGCCACTTAGAGCTAGGCCCACTGGGTCCCAGGGCATGCAGCTGCTTTGGGTCCAAGACAGGTGTTCCATTGAAGAGGACCTATTCAAACTTTCCTTCTAAGTTCATCTCTACATTCTGTCTATCGTGAAAAGATCCAGGGTTTTGGCTGACGCTTTGTCAGTTTTCTATCTATTACTAGCTGAGCTAGCAGTTGCAATTGCTCCTATCTTCTTCCTTGAATGCAGAACACTAACCAATTAAGCGATCAAAAACTTGTTTTCAAATCTCTATATGACCTGAAGTTTCAGAAAATATTTTCTTTCTCTTACATTAAAGATTTTTTTCCAAAACAAAAAAGTACTGAAGCTTGCAAAAATGCTATGTGTTTGTGTGGGATGGGGAAGAAACAATCTTGAAAAGAATCCAGCCTGATTTTATAAGCATTTGCTTTAAAAAGTCATTTGAATTTTTGATAGAATCACAGATGCTATTTTGCAGCTGCCAAAAAACTAAGGATTTTTTTTTACTCTATAAAAAAGGGTTGTTTTCAAACACTTATTTCCCTATTTAATGGCTAAAATACTACTTGGACTAAATTAGAAAAGATGAAAATTATACATTCTTATATCTCAATGTTATTTTAAAAAATGTATAATAAGTCTGCAACAAGCAGACTAAATGACTAAATTATTTGAAAAAGGGGATTGTCCTTCTCTCTGATTTCCTAACTCAAGGACTACTTGTGTCCAAAATCCAATAATTACATATAAAAGAAGTGTGTTTATATGTGTATGTACAAGTGTGTGTAAGCTACTAAATCCATGAATTGGATCATACATTAAACTACATGGTACGTACAACGCAAAATTCTGAATTGGTAAAATCTACTAACTTTCATATACTGAATACTATTTTATATAATGGTAAACCAATGCATGTTAGTATTTTTTTTTCTAAATTGGGCTTTGCCACTTTATTTTCCATGGCTCAGACTTCTCTGTCTTAAATGGTCTGAGTGCTCTTTGATGTTCTCTGAGTTTGGTTTTCTTGCACAAGTTTCATTACCCAAACTAGGTAACATCATCAGTGCCAGTGGTTATGCACAGGTTATTGGTGCAATGACTAGCACTGATGTTGTTACTTACCTAGAAGCTCGGGAAGCATCAAAGACCCCTCATTTCAATCTCAAGCTAGAAATATTCTCCTTTAAATGGTTTTAAGTTTGCAGTAGAAACTCTGGGATCTGAATTAAATGAGTATTCCATCTAAAGCTTAAAGACACATTTTTCATTACATGCATACAGATGATTGTTCGTTTTTCATTCTGTTTGTTTGTGCACAGCCACAAACACAGTAAATCTATTATGCTGTCATTTATAAGCTAATGGCTCGGGAGACCATTATGGTCTAAGCCATGAAATTGACTCTTCGATTTGCTTCAGGATTCTGTCTAATGGCCTTGCCCTCTCAGGGTCATGCATTATTTGAGCATTTGGTTGTTGGCAATAAAATATATCACACTAAGAATTTTGTGTTTCTGACTAATGAGAAGATAGCTAAAAAGTTTGCCATCAATCTTGCAAAAGAACGACAAAAAAAATAATCTAAAGATTATGGTTAGTTGCCCAGAAGTATGAAACATAAATTAACTAGTAAAATAATGACTTTGAGTGTCTAAGTGCCCTATTCAGAAAAACATAACAATTATCCTTAACGGAATTCTAGTTACCTTACTGCAATTCTAGATACTTAATGCAATTCTAGTTAACTTAATGCAATTCTAGTTACCTCCCAATATAAGTTCCTCACTGTTCACTTGTTTGTTTGTTCAATTTGTTCAATTATTCAATTACTCATTATTTATAATCATTTTTGGGGATTTGAATAGGATTACGATTTTTCATACAGTAATTATGATGGAGTCTGGGCATGAACCTGGCTGATTGTAGAAAATTAAGTAAGGTATTTGATCAGTACCTGGATGGTGGGACTAACAAGGCTGTAGTTTAGAATAGACACTTAAAAATCCATTCCTGAAGAAGACAACTACTGTGTTATTGCCAAAAATGATCTATATGACAAAAGCAATTGTAGGTCAAGTGATACCTGTAGTGCTTTCAAGTTCAAAAACAGTACAATGCATATAAAGACAATACTAGAGGGGGAAAAAATCCTAAGGAATCAACTGCGAAGTTTTCTTCCATGCTATTTGGGCTCACTAAATCAAGTATGGAATTAATGGATGTAGCCAATTCACTCAACTGCAACAATAGTATGAAAACATCATGGTTAAGAAAGTCCAATTTGGAAAATACTTTGAAATAAGTGTTCCAATCATCTTTTATGTGTACTGAGGAAGGCTGTTATAAAATATGTTGGAGTTATCTTTTCAAATATCAACTTTTATATAGATTGGCCTCAAGTTGCAAATAAAGATGTGTATACACATCTTGAAAAGATTTTACGTCTCTGTAATTTAAATTAAAAAAAATTCCTTTGTTATAGTATTACTCATATGGAATTAGTGGAAGTGGCAACACAACCTGCATTTGCTTCAGACAAATCATTCAGAAGGCACAGTGAGTATAAAGCATTCAACAATGATATTTGATGCTCAGCACATTAGTATTACAATTTCATGAGTAAGCACCAAGGAGCTTGGCGATGTTATGAGAAGTATCGGAAAGGAACGTTGTTTGCTGATAAACTCCTTACCAAAGGAGGGTAAAAAAACAAACAAAAAAAAACCATCCCACCAAAAGCTAAAGAATAAAGCAGCACCAATATTGCAAAATTTGCATATTCCAAAGCACAGTGTTGCCTGAAGCTTTTGTTCTCAGCTTGCATTGGTCTCCTGGTGCAGAGGGGATTAACATAATTCAAAGAACAGCATCTTATGTTGCTGTCCTATCACATAAACTGTAATATTATGCACAAGGAGTAAATTGACTGGAAGAGCAATTTACACAAGCATAATGCTATGACAGGCCAACAACTGAAATCCTCTGTCTCTCTACTAACTCTTTTAATTGACAGTGATTTCCAAGTTCTTATATGGGTCACATTTAGGTGGGATTCTTTGGGATTTTCAGAGAATAAATATTGTCAGGCATAAGGAACCAGAAAAACTTCATGAATAGGCTAAAGCAGTTTCTTTATTATTCATCCTGTCTTTGCAGCCTCCTCTCCTTTTGCCAGTGAATCCATCACATTTGGGATACTGTGCATGGAAAACCTTTATTTAAAGATAAAGCTGCTCATCTCCCACCATTAGTCCCAAAAGGTTATGTTGTAATAAACTGTTATACTAATTTGCTACGTTTAATTTGAATGCATGATATATATAATCAGCTGGCTTTAATGCCTAAGACAGAATTAAAACTCAGAGTCTCCTTTCTATGGAGACTCTCAATCATCCAGGTCATGGTTGTCCCAAAGCTGCTTTTCCAAAAGGCAACTGGACTTTCTTGGGGTTTTTTTTCTTTGAAAACATTTTCCTTCCTATCCTCAGTCAGTTGGAACTGCAGAAGTTCTAACTGAGAAGCGAAACATTTTCAAAGAAAAAAATCAAGAAAATCCCTTTGCCTTTGAGTGACAGTCTTCTGGTTTCTAGGCCAGTATTTTCACTACTACATCAAACTGGCTCTCAGCTATAGTTACTTATAACCATTGTTAAATGAGCAAATGAACAAAGCCTTGGTGTTTTCTAGGTGAGCAGTTTAGCACCTTGATAATAGTACTATAATGCAAAATAGAATTTGTAATTTCATAAATATTATGCAATGGTAAACACCTTGTGTACAGTGGGAAGAAGTACAGATATTCTTGTTCACCCCATCTAATTCCTTGGGCCTTTCCTTAGCCCATTTTCTATTACTAAGTTAAATTTAACATACTGTTATTAAATTTTAAAAGATAGAAAACATCCTTTAATTTTTGTTGGGTTGAGAAAGAGAAAAAAATATTGGAAATAAAATCAATACCGGTAATACTTGGGCAATTTCAGCCGCTACATGAGGATCTCAGATAAGCGGCTTAGCTAGGTTAATGTTTGGCTGAAATATTTAATATAAAGTGCCTAAAATTTTAGTGGAAAGAAGCCAAATGCAGAGATTAGTAATATTCCCTTCAACTCGTGCCAATCGGATATGATGCTATGAATGGTAACTTAGCTTTAGGACTGCTGCATAAAGTGCCACTGATGCTTTTTTACCCTATTAGTAATTCAACCCGATTGAAGCTGATCCCTTTTTTATTTAGTTTCAGCTCTTCTGTACAACATCTTCCATACATTCCCAAGACCAAAGACTTACTTTCAGGAAAAAAAACAAAAACTGGAAAATATTTTAATTTCAAGATTTATTCACTGGCAAGCACACAGACTCCCCACTATATCTTCCATTGTGATTATGAGACTAATTGCACAATAGCAATGAGAGTCATGTGATGTCTCCTTTTATGAAGAACAGGAAAAAGATTTTGACCTTGCAGTTTTAATGAATGAAATAATTATATCCATAAGTTTAATTTTCCTAAAAAAAATCAACCGAAAAAAAATGACCAGGTTTCTGTGATCTGTGTTCCATCTCAAATGATACAGTATTAATTACTGGAAGACTAAGCTTCTACATCAGGATTTTTTAAAAAGATGCTTTCTACAGAACATTTCAGAAATGTTAATTCTAGAATTTCGGACAGGGAACTTTTCCGGTCTTGTCTGATGACACAGAAAATTATGTCTAGAATGCTTTGCATATATCATATATGTTTTGATGATGATTTACAAACTTTTCTCTTGGTTGTGCTTCTTCAAGCTTGTTGTTGTTCTTCAGAGCACTCTGTGAATAGATTGCCAATGCAGACTGTGTATTATCATGAGAAATAGTTGTATAAAAATGGAAAAAAGAGATAAAAAGAAAAGAACAAATATCAAGAATCAGGCAGTTTCTCACTCTGTGACATCCTACCTTGCATTATCATTCTCTAGAGGAAAGAGTGAAACCTCTATCTCTCTAGCCTCTTTGATGGCATGCTTGAATACAGGTAGTCATTGAAGAACGGTTGCCAGAATTGGATATGTCTAGTTTAATGAAAAGAAGGACTAAGGGGGACACGATAGCAATGTTCCAATAACTAAGGGGCTGCCACAAAAAAAAAGGGGGGGGGAGAAACCTATTTTCCAAAGCCCCTGAAGGGAGAAGAAAAAGCTGCTATTAATAACTAATTAAAGAGTGAACCAACCTAGAACTAAGGAGAAACTTCCTGACAATTAGAAAAATTAATCAGTGGAATGACTTGGCTCCAGAAGTTTGGTTGCTCCAACACTGGAAGTTTTTTAAGAAGAGACTAGACAATCATTTGTCTGAAATGGTATAGGGCAGGAGGTGGGATCAGAAGATCTCCAAGATCCCTTCCAACTCTCTTATTCTGTTAACTTCATGACTGTACACATTACATATTTAGGAAGAATCTGACAGGTAAAGTCATCCATATCAGTTTCCATATTCCATATTCCCTTACATGATCCAATTTCATATATTTATTAAAGTAGGATATCTAGGGAAAGTTCAATTTCTAATGTTTTAGCTCTTTCATATTGATAACAATAGGATGATAATAACCCTATTGATGATAAGTATTGATGATCAGTACTGATAGTTAATTAACTGTTCTTAGAAGGTAGTTTGTGTGACGGTTGGAAAAGCTGCATATAAATAATGTATTTGTCATATGCAACTTTGGAAAAAAAATCAGTAAAATTAAAATGTTTGTGCAGTCCAGATAAAACACAGCTAGTTTTCAGTTTCAAGACTTACCATCTGCTTTCATTCTGAATTTTAACTGGTAGTTTAAACATAGTTCACAGATTTCATTTGTTCTGATATTTTCTAACTGCAAGCTACTAAAATTACAGCTGGGGAACATACGCTGGCACATTTTAATTATATGAATACATTATCTCTGTATACATCAGTATTTCATTACATTAGTTATAGATTTTTCTTAATGCTGCAGTATAAATGGCATTGCAGATTTCCAAACCATTATGAGTTGCTAATATTTAGCAAATATTTTTTATAGAATATTCTGGCATGTTGCTAAGATAAATTTGTACCTGTGATCTATAAATGAGTTCTATAAGAGATTAAATATGATCTCTATCATTTTCAGATGGGATATTTACTGTTGCATTACTACCAGGAGTTAAAGCTGAAAAAAATAAAGATTAGGGATGAACTATACAAGAATGATCTTAACATCCCTGATAATCACAATGAGGTGGTCACTGACCTCGAGCCAGACATCCTAGAATGTGAAGTGAAGTGGACCTTAGAAAAGCTGAGCAACAACAAAGCTAGTGGAGGTGACAGTATTCCAGCTGAGCTATTCAAAATCTTAAAAGACGATGCAGTAAAAGTGCTACACTCAATTTGCCAGCAAATTTGGAAAACTCAACAGTGGCCACAGGATTGGAAAAGATCAGTTTACATTCCAATTCCAAAGAAAGGCAGTGCCAAAGAATGTTCAAACTATCGCACCATTGCACTCCTTTCTCACGCTAGTAAAGTTATGCATAAAATCCTACAAGCTAGACTCCAGCAGTACGTGGATCGAGAACTACCAGAAGTACAGGCAGGATTTCGAAGAGGCAGAGGAAATAGAGATCAAATTGCCAACATACGCTGGATCATGGAGAAAGCTAGGGAGTTCCAGAAAAACATCTACCGGTACTTCTGCTTCATTGACTATGCTAAAGCCTTTGATTGTGTGGATCATAACAAACTGTGGCAAGTCCTTAAAGAGATGGGCGTACCAGACCATCTTATTTGTCTCTTGAGAAACCTATATGCAGGCCAAGAAGCAACAGTGAGAACTGGACACTGAACCACTGATTGGTTCAAAATTGGGAAAGGAGTCCAGCAAGGCTGTATACTGTCACCTTGCCTATTTAACTTATATGCAGAGCACATCATGAGAAAAGCAGGGCTAGATGAATCAAAAGTTGGAATTAAGATTGCCGGAAGAAACATCAACAACCTAAGATATCCAGATGATACCACTCTAATGGCAGAAAGTGAAGAGGAACTAAAGAGCCTCTTGTTGCGAGTGAAGAAGGAGAGTGCAAAACTTGGGTTGAAACTAAACATTAAGAAAACCAAGATCATGGCATCTGGCCCTCTCAATTCCTGGCAAATAGATGGGGAAGAAATGGAGGTAGTGACAGATTTTATTTTCCTGGGCTCCAAGATCACTGCAGATGGGGACTGTAGCCAAGAAATTAAAAGACGCTTGCTCCTGGGGAGGAAAGCCATGGCAAATCTAGACAGCACACTAAAAAGCAGAGATATCACCCTGTCAACAAAAGTGCGTATAGTCAAGGCTATGGTCTTCCCAGTTGCAATGTATGGCAGTGAAAGTTGGACCATAAGAAAGGCTGAGCGCCAAAGAATTGAAGCCTTTGAACTATGGTGCTGGAGAAGACTCCTGCGAGTCCCTTGGACTGCAAGGCGATCAAACCCGTCAGTCCTAGAGGAGATCAACCCTGAGTGCTCTTTAGAAGGCCAGATCCTGAAGCTAAAACTCAAATACTTTGGCCACCTAATGAGAAGGAAGGACTCACTGGAGAAGAGCCTAATGCTGGGAAAGATTGAGGGCAAGAGAAGAAGGGGACGACAGAGAATGAGGTGGCTGGATGGAGTCACTGAAGCAGTAGGCGTGAGCTTAAATGGACTCCAGAAGATGGTAGAGGACAGGAAGGCCTGGAGGAACGTTGTCCATAGGGACGTGATGGGTCGGACATGACTTCGCAACTAACAACAACAACAACAACATGTGAAAACATACCAGCCTAGGCTGGAAAACAGGAATTCATTTATTAATGTTGAGTTGGATTCAAAAACATTTAAAATAAAATATGAGAGTGGATACTGTACATTCTTGCAAACAATTATGAATTGTTGTGGTCATCTAGAATTCTGAGAGTTTGAGATAGGAACACTACTGCAGATCCATTTCAAGGCCTTAGAAGATCAGTGAAAAAATACTATTATGTAACTGGAATGTTTCCTTTTTCTTTAAAAAAAGTGTTTTTTTTCTCTATCATTTTTCTTTTGCATTGTGCAAACCTTTCATATTAGATTTTTTATTAAAAAATGTAATGCTGTATTACATTAACTTGCTGTTAAATGAAATTAAATTAGTTTAATTAAATTAAATTAAAAAATATTTAATTTATTAAATAAGTAATTTGTTTACCTTTTTACTCTTACTTTATTTTACTTTATTATTATTTTTTTACTTCAAGTCAGTGTTGATTCCTGGCAATTGCCTGGACCAGGCCCCGTAGTTTTCTTGGGAAAAAATTAGAAACGCTTCCTAAGATTGAGAGTGAGAGTTGGACCCAAGGTTACTTATTACTTTTGGCTTAAAGTAGGACTATTCTCCCATTTTTAGCTTGACATTTTTAATCTCTATAACAAACATGCTCTCTTTACATTAACTAGAATTACCATTTCTAGTGAAATATTATATTTACCCATGAGATTTTTGGGGGGTGGGCGGTGGGAGGATAGTTGAGAAAGTTAAACGTTTATGTGCTATTTTACCTCTAGTGACCAGCAATTGGAAAGTTGCTATTAAGCTTTGTTGGCTACTGTTTAGGGTAGACCTAACGGATCACATTGCACTCGTAGAAACACCACGGTGCTTTGGGTTGAAAGGATTAGCCAGTGACAACACTGTTGCCTGGGGGGGTACCCAGTGGGGGGGGTTCCTTACATGTCCTCAGCAAGACCTGGAGCAAAGGACAGGAACTCATTGTTGTTGTTGTTAGCTGTGAAGTCGTCTCCGACCCATCGCGACCCTATGGACAACGTTCCTCCAGGCCTTCCTGTCCTCTACCATCTTCTGCAGTCCATTTAAGTTCATGCCTACGGCTTCAGTAACTCCATCCAGCCACCTCATTCTCTGTCATCCCCTTCTTCTCTTGCCCTCAATCTTTCCCAGCATTAGGCTCTTCTCCAGTGAGTCGTTCCTTCTCATTAGGTGGCCAAAGTATTTGAGTTTTAGCTTCAGGATCTGGCCTTCTAAAGAGCAGTCAGGGTTGATCTCCTCTAGGACTGACCGGTTTGATCGCCTTGCAGTCCAAGGGACTCACAAGAGTCTTCTCCAGCACCACAGTTCAAAGGCCTCAATTCTTTGGCGCTCAGCCTTTTTTATGGTCCAACTTTCACTGCCATACATTGCAACTGGGAAGACCATAGCCTTGACTATACACACTTTTATTGACAGGGTGATATCTCTGCTTTTTAGTGTGCTGTCTAAATTTGCCATGGCTTTCCTCCCGAGGAGCAAGCGTCTTTTAATTTCTCGGCTACAGTCCCCATCTGCAGTGATCTTGGAGCCCAGGAAAATAAAATCTGTCACTACCTCCATTTCTTCCCCATCTATTTGCCAGGAATAGAGAGGGCCAGATGCCATGATCTTGGTTTTCTTAATGTTAAGTTTCAACCCAGGTTTTGCACTCTCCTTCTTCACCCGCAACAAGAGGCTCTTTAGGTCTTCTTCACTTTCTGCCATTAGAGTGGTATCATCTGTATATCTTAGGTTGTTGATATTTCTTCCGGCAATCTTAATTCCAACTTTTGATTTATCTAGCCCTGCCTTTCTCATGATGTACTCTGCATATAAGTTAAATAGGCAGGGCAACAGTATACAGCCTTGCTGGACTCCTTTCCCAATTTTGAACCAATCAGTGGTTGCGTGTCCAGTTCTCACTGTTGCTTCTTGGCCCACATATAGGTTTCTCAAGAGACAAATAAGATAGTCTGGTACACCCATCACTTTAAGAACTTGCCACAGTTTGTTATGATCACACAATCAAAGGCTTTAGCATAGTCAATGAAGCAGAAGTAGATGTTTTTCTGGAACTCTCTAGCTTTCTCCATGATCCAGCATATGTTGGCAATTTGATCTCTAGTTCCTCTGCCTCTTCAAAATCCTGCCTGTACTTCTGGTAGTTCTCGATCCACATACTGCTGGAGTCTAGTTTGTAGGATTTTAAACATAACTTTACTAGCTTGAGAAATGAGTGCAATGGTGCGATAGTTTGAACATTCTTTGGCACTGCCTTTCTTTGGAATTGGAATGTAAACTGATCTTTTCCAATCCTGTGGCCACTGTTGAGTTTTCCAAATTTTCTGGCAAGTTGAGTGTAGCACTTTTATTGCATCGTCTTTTAAGATTTTGAATAGCTCAGCTGGAATACTGTCACCTCCACTAGCTTTGTTGTTGCTCAGCTTTTCTAAGGTCCACTTCACTTCACATTCTAGGATGTCTGGCTCGAGGTCAGTGACCACCTCATCGTGATTAACAGGGACATTAAGCTCATTCTTGTATACTTCTTCTGTGTAATTTTGCCACCTCTTTTTAATCTCTTCTGCCTCTGTTAGGTCCCTGCCACTTTGGTCCTTTATCATGCCCATTTTTGCATTAAATGTTCCCTTCATCTCTCCAATTTTCTTGAAAAGATCTCTGGTCCTCCCTATTCTATTGTTTTCTTCTATTTCTTTGGACTGTTCATTTAAGAAGGCATTCTTATCTTTTCTAGCTATTCTCTGGAATTCTGCATTCAATTGGGCGTATCTTTCTTTTTCTCCCTTGCCTTTCACTTCCCTCCTTTCCTTAGCTATTTGCAAAGCTTCCTCAGACAGCCATTTTGCTTTCTTGCATTTCTTTTTGTTTGGGATGGTTTTGGTTGCTACCTGTTCTACAATGTTGCGAACCTCTGTCCATAGTTCTTCAGGCACTTTGTCTATCAGATCTTAAATCTATTTGTCACCTCTACTGTATATTCAAAAGGGATATGATTTAATTCATACCTGAGTGGCCTAGTGCTTTTCCCTACTTTCTTCAGTTTAAGCCTAAACTTTACAATGAGAAGCTCATGGTCTGAGCCACAGTCAGCTCCTGAACTTGTTTTTACTGACTGTATAGAGCTTCTCCATCTTTGGCTGCAGAGCACATAGTCAATCTGATTTCTGTGTTGACCATCTGGTGATGTCCATGTGTACAGCCGTCTCTTGGGTTGTTGGAAAAGAGTGTTTGCTATGACCATGGTATTCTCTTGACAAAATTCTATCAGCCTGTGCCCTGCTTCATTTTGTACTCCAAGGCCAAACTTGCCTGTTACTCCGGTTATCTTTTGGCTTCCTACTTTAGCATTCCAATCCCCCATGATCACAGGTCCGGAGCCGCATGGCTCCGGAGCCGCATGCGGCTCCCAGTCCTCTGCCATGTGCAGTCCAAAAAAAAAAAAAGTGGAACTAAAAAAGTTCAACCAATCAATTCAAATATGCAGGGTAGGTGCATATCTCGCCTTGGCTCCACTCTTCAGTCAAATCCTGTTCTGCGTATGTGCGCATGTACGCGCATGTACACACATTTTTTGTGACTCCCAGTTTTTCCTTTTGTGAGGGAACCAGTTCCGAGTGGCTCTTTCACTGTTTCAGGTTGATGACCCCTGCCCATGATGATAAGGACATCATTTTTTGGTGTTAGTTCTATAAGGTGCTGTAGGGCTTCATAAAACTGGTCAATTTCATCCTCTTCAGCACTGGTAGTTGGGGCATAGACTTGGACTACTGTGATATTGAACGGTTTGCCTTGGATTCGAACTGAGATCATTCTCAGTATTTAAAACACGGGGGTGAAATTAAGTACCTAATTTATAATTTTTCTTTCGCTCACTTTTTTTTCTTCCTCCTTTTCAATAATAATGAAATGAAAATCTCTTCAGTGCTGGTTACCTACTTAATTACAATTTTTGAAAGTTCAGTAAGAATAAAGAACCATTGTTCTATGCAAATCAGAGAAGTTTCAGAAAGGGTTCCTGCTGTGTCCTGAAAGCTATTATTTTGCTTTCCTTCTGAACAGTGATATCTCTTCTGCACAGGCACAGCAGACCAAGCTATATCACATGTCATTGGTCTTCAGCTGGAAAAGATAGACCTAAGTGGAATTATTTTAGAACTAATCAAATTGTAATAAGGCTGTAAAAAAAAAGTATAATTGGTTAAAATTCTACGTATAGGTGGTTAAGTTGCCCTGTTTCAACAGTGTAGCTTATGGAACACTAATGGTAATCGGAAAGAATCACTTGACAAGAGATTGTCAAGTGTGAGAGACATTTGGTTGGAGTCATGTTACCTCTTGTCATTCTTTCAGGCAGCATATGTCTTTTAGAGGGACTTCCAATTTATGATTAAAGGTAAATGTAAAGGTTCCCCTGCACATGCGTGATAGTCGTTTCCAACTCTAGGGGCCGGTGCTCATCTCCGTTTCAAAGCCAAAGAGCTTTGTCTTCTCTGAGAACATCTCCGTGGTCATGTGGCTGGCATGACTAGACGCCAAAGGTGCACAGAGCGCTGTTACCTTCCCACCGTAGTGGTCCCTATTTTTCTACTTGGATTTTTACGTGCTTTCAAACTGCTAGGTTGGCAGAAGCTGGGACGAGTAACAGGCACTCACTCTGCTACGCGGCACTTGGGATTCAACCCGCCAAACTGCCGATCTTCTGATCGACAAGCTCAGCGTCCTAACCCACTGAGCCACCGTGTCCCTATACTTATGATTATTTATGGCCTTTTCTTTGAGAAGGCTGTATGTCATAAAACATCCAACCGTACTTCAATATTGTTCAACATCACAGCACAGAACAAACACCATTACTCCAAGTTCTTGTTTCTCAGAATGACTGCAGTTCATGACTGGGAATAAAGAAATACTCTTTTTCAGCATTTGCCTTTCTAACCTTAGCTTTGTTAATAAATGCCATAGTAAAAACGTTCAAATAAGTACTTCCTGTTAATACACATATCTGTGAACTGACTTTGACAGAATGGCTGTATGACTGAATGCTGGTGATGCATACAAATAGATATTTCTTTAAAAAAATAAATGGAATAGCAATATTACAACTCAGACTGTATGTGTAAAATAACACTATATATTAGCTAAGCTTTATTTTCATTTTTTTTTAAAGTAGGAGCAACTATGCACAAGAAAGTAAAGATAGTAACAGATGCCTTGGGTGCAATTCCAAAACATGTGCAGCATCACCAGCCGGCCTGGTCTGATGGGTTTGGGTTTTATTATTGCTTTTAACGTATTGTATTTATTGTTGTATTGTATTGGGCATTATGTTTAATCTTTTCTTATTTTTTGTATCTTTGTATTTTAGTTTTTATTGCCCTGTTCACTGCCCTGAGTCCTTTGGGAGAAGGGCGGTATACAAATAAAATTGTTGTTGTTGTTGTTGTTGTTGTTGTTGTTGTTGTTGTTGTTGTTGTTGTTGTTATTATTATTATTATTATTATTATTATTATTATTATTATTATTATTATTATTATTATTCTATGTTGATCAAAATCACTACCAGTCAATTGCAAAAGGCAACTTTACTTCAAACAGCTTACATCCTGCCACAATATCTTGAACATCATCAAACATATGCATATTCCAGGTCCTTGAGAAGGACTTGATTGCTGGATAAAAATGCCAAATCCAGTTTAAACACCTAGCTGACTGGGCAATGAACTATTATATATAATGTGCAGATTGCTAGTGTGATGCCATGCTCTTATTGTAGTTTCTGATATCATGCTAAGCAACCCCAGTACCTTTAAATTCTGTAAAGGAACTTGGGAAATAGAGTTAATCCTAGGTTTGCTTTCTCCTAACTTGGTGTTTTGTGCTCTGCCATGCCAATCAGAAGTGTCACTTTGTCAGACCTGCTTCAGCTTGGACATCTAAGTAAGAACAATGCTTAAGTCAATTTGTTGAGAAGGGTGTAGTTTACTAGAAGTCAAATAGTGCATAGCCAGAACCAAAGATTGTGTGCCAAAATCTCCAACTCTAACTTTTCCCTCCCTTAGTTGCCTCCCATTATTTCCCCCACTCCACTGCATGTCCAATCAAATTCAAACAACATGTTTTCATTCAATGCATTCCATTCCCAGCCGGTTGATCTGGAAGTCCATCTCAGAGAGATACAATGAACTTTTGTTTCCCTTGAAGCGTCCTCCCTCCCATCCGCCCCCCCAGAGTACATTGCAGCTGATACCAAATGGTTGTAAAGCACAAGCGTGAGATGGAAGCTGACACATTTTAAATAACTAAGTCTCCAGTGACAATTGCATTAATGTGTTCACCACCGAATCTTGAAATTTTGAATGCTCTCTTATCTTTGTTTTACAAAAACTCAACTATGCACCCTGAATAGTTCCTATTAATCTAGGCTCACTAATCCTTTACTCCAAAATTCTCCCTGAATCATTAAAAATAAACAAACAAGCAAACAAACAAAAATAGAAAATCTGCAGCTACTCTTGTGTAGAAACTGTAGGGTTTGTTTTTTTCCCCCTCTGCTTACTTTGTTAAGACTATTTGATAAGACTACTTTGAGCTATGCTTTACAAAATTGTCTATGGCTGTGGGTAACTTCAATTCAGTGTTGACTTCTCATGGCTGCCTGGACTAGTCCCTGCCATTTCCTTGGCAACAATTCAGCCATTGCTTACTTCCTAGGGCTGAGAGAGAGTGACTGGTTCAAAGACAGTCAGCTGGCTTTATACCTAAAGCAGGACTGGAATTCACAGACTCTGAATGTTTACCATGGTGCTTTATCACTACAGCAAACTGGTTCTATTTACTCTCTCTCTCACACACACACACACGCACACACACAGTCATGCATGTAAACACACACACACACAAACACACACACTTTTTATTTTATTTTGTGCAACCTGTAATTTGTTGAAAACTTATTTTTTACTATTATTATTGTTATTATTATTTTGTACCGTATTTTTCGGCGTATAAGACGACTGGGCGTATAAGACGACCCCCTACATTTCCTGTTAAATTATAGGGTTTGGGCTATACTCGCCGTATAAGACTACCCCTCTTCCAATGCACACCAAATAAAAATTAAAAAACATCAGATTTGATTTTAATATGGTAATTTTAATTCAAATGCTTATGACATGCAGGTACTTAGTAGGAAAACTGTCACTTATAAACATAAGGCTATTTATCATCAAACATGTAAACATAAAACTGCAAGTGGATTAATCATCATCATCATCATCAGAAGAAGAAGAAGAAGAAGAAGAAGAAGAAGAAGAAGAAGAAGAAGAAGAAGAAGAAGAAGAAGAAGAAGAAGAAGAAGTAGTAGTTGGAAGGGACCTTGGAGGTCATCTAGTCCAACCTCCTGCTAAGGCAGGAAACCTTATACCATTTCAGACAAATGGCTGTCCAGTCTCTTCTTAAAAACTTCCAGTGTTGGAGCATTCACCACTTCTGGAGGCAGGTTGTTCCACTGGTTAATTGTTCTAACTGTCAGGAAGTTTCTCCTTAGTTCTAGGTTGCTTCTCTCCTTGACTAGTTTCCATCCATTGCTTCTTGTCCTGCTTTCAGGTGCTTTGGAGAATAGCTTGTCTCCCTCTTCTTTGTGGCAGCCCCTGAGATATTGGATCACTGCTATCATGTCACCCCTCACCCTTCTCTTTGTTAAACTACACATACCCAATTCCAGCAACCGTTTCCTATTTTCCTAATTCACTTTTTCACTTTTCCTAATTCACTGTAAAGCTTTTCCTGTGCAGAGCCTTAAGTAACACCAGCTGCCTGCAATTAGTGCAGGTTCTCATCCCACCAGGCTCAAGGTTGAGTCAGCCTTCCATCCTTCTGAGGTAGGTAAAATGAGGACTCAGATTGTTGGGAGCAATAAGCTGACTTTGTAATAATGCTGCTTGGGGTGGGGTGAAAGCTCTAATAAGCAGGCATATACATAGAATGAAGGCTATTGCTAAGCACATTGATTTGTGCTTTAAATTGTAAGCTGTCCTGAGTCTTCGGAGAAGGGCGGGATATAAATGGGATTAAAAAAAAAGACCAAATGGGAGATCCGCTCCAGGTTTTCCAGCCAGCCCGCCCAGTTCCTGAGTCAAATGTCTCCTTAGAGCTAAGCAGCTGCTCTGGCTACGGCATTCCCCACCTGCCTTTCAAGTTGCTCTTGCATTCCCCACCTGCCTACAGCTGCTCTTCAACTTTAGAAGGAAAGACGCCCAGACCCCAGACTGTAAAAAATCACAGACTGCAGCTTCTACTCCAATTGGTCCCGCTTTCCCTGCGCAGACTAAATGGAAGATCCGCTCCAGGTTTTCCAGCCAGCCCTGTCCCTAAAGTTTCAGCACCAGGCGTATAAGACAACCCCTGACATTTGGGAAGATTTTCATGGGTTAAAAAGTTGTCTTATACGCCGGAAACTACGGTACTTTGGTTTTAACAACTTTTCTCACTGAGGATGGCACTGGATTCCATGTTTCACTGCTGTACATGCCCTTTTAAAGCAAACTTTGGTGTGTCGTCACATTTCTATGTTAAACAACAACAGTGAAAAAAGACCAATTTTGTTATGAACTATCCATGAGCAATGTAGAACAATAAATTACGAAATGTCTTTCTGCAATTCTCAGTTATTAAATGGGTATCCAAATTATCAATCTAATTAATATCCCATTACGTGAAGATTAACGAAGTGAATATTGAAAGCTCAGGAGCACTATCAGATAGTTTTGCCCTGTGTGGCAATGATTCTAAAATACATATTCATCTTGTACTACAGACTTAGCCAGTTCTTAATGCTTGGTTTCACTGCAGATCAAGGGGCATTCTTGTTAAAATCTTACTGTAGTTAAGAAATTGAATTGAATGCTTGCCTAGCATGTTAAATTTAGTGAGTTAACCTTTTCCAAAATATCTGGACATTAGAGCCCCTAGAAAATTGCATAGCTCAGAGTCCCCCCCCCCGAATTTAGAAATGTGTAATATTTAATGTTTTTCAAGTAGATGTAATTTACAGTATTACCACTATTTTTAGGAGACCAATCTCTAATGTTTTGGTCTCCATGTCTAGAATCTGTCTGTCTGTCTATTGAATTTATTTGCATTCCAGCTCATAACAAAAAATATTCTGGGTAATTTACAGCATTTAAATATTAAAATCCTAACAAATAAATATCTCTAAAGGAATAAAAATTAAAAATCCCAACCAAGATAAAATTATAGTTAAAAAATGGGGAGGGAAGGAACAGGATGCATGGGGGGAGGGGAAGGATGTGGGATTGCCTCTTAATTCATCAACCACCTGGAGTGTGATGGTCCCTTTTTGGATCCCAAGCCATCAGGCAGAGGCAGATCTTCAGGCTTCTGTGGAAAGTCAGAAGGGTGGAAGCCAATCTTACTCCAGGGGATAAGCTGTTCGAAAGGGCAGGGATTACGGCAGAGAATACCTTTCTCCTGCTAGTCAGATTTCCTTAATTAATAGGGGCCACAGCATGTCTCCTGTGCCAGTGTGGGTGGGGCAAGCCAGTCCCAGTGAGATGAGATGGTTCCTCAAGTAACCTGGAGCCATGCTGTGCAAGGCTTTAAAGGTAATAATCAACAACTTGAATTGCAGACTGGCACCCAGTGCAGCTCATGGAACAGTGATGTAATATTGACCATCCTAAGGACCCAAAGAAATGCCCATTCTGCCACACTCTGCACCAGTTGAAAGTTCTGAATGCTCTTCAAGGATAGCCCCATGTACAGTGCAGTGAAGTGGTCCAGATGTGGCATGATACATTTTGGATGAGGCCTCGTCCATTCTGCGCTTCAATGTCTAATTCTTTAATAACTTTCCTAGCCTCAGTGAAGTGAAGAAGATATAGAGAGCCAAGGAAAAAGCCACAAGATAGAAGATATATACCTAATGCTTGAATCTCAACAGGATTCAAATTCATCTGAAAAAAAATGGATGGAATCCGCCCAGCTGGAAAATAATGGCATTTAAGCAAGTAATTAAAGATTAATAACCATGCTCTAACCTCAATTCTCATTTGACCAACTTCAAATCTCCCAATTGTATTAGGTATACATTTTGGGGCTTGGAATGCTGCTCTGATGAACTTGGTTTGTACAATTTCCATCTGTGTGTAATTTGGATATGGGCCTAGCTGGGAGCAGCTGAGCCAGAGGTTTTGGCTGAGAATAATATGAAAGCTGTAAGGATACATTCTCCCTTTTTTGCATGGGAGAATCCTAAAATGGCTCAAAACCTTTTCTCAGCTTGTGCTACCACACTGATGATGCATTCCATGATAGTAAATCTTAGAAGGCAATACCTAAATATTTGAAGCCCCTCGCCTACTCAGTTTCCTGCCCTTCAATTAGCCAGTGAAGCCCCCTGAGGTTGTTTTTTTTAAAGTGGAGATCATTATTTATTCTTAATTTCATCATATTTTCTAAAGGAGCTCGATGTGGAATTTATCCCATTTTCACTTTACAGTCACTGTGCATTCATTGCTGGTTGGAAAAATAAATTAGATTTTTCTTATCCAAGCCTTCTTGGTTCTATGAATTGGCTGCCTTCTTGGTTCTATGAATCAAACCTAATGCTTTTCTGATAATATCATGGAGGAATTATTTTGCAAGAGATAAATAAGAAGAAATGGGGCCCTTCTCAGGACCAAGGGAATATAGAACAAGAAATGGAATGCTATTGGTGGTCTCTGACTTTGGTTGCTTTCTTGCAGACATTTCATTATCCAAACTAGATAACATCAACAGCGCTAGCACTGATCACTAGCACTAGTCTGATGATGTTACATAATTCAGAGATCACCAAAGACCCCCTCATTTCAACCCTGAGCTACAAATATTCTCCTGTCAATGGAATATCCTTCAGTTTATTTTAAGCTATATGTCAATTTCCTTTCTTGGTCATGCTTGGCTAGGAAAAGAAAGGAAGAGAAAGTCATTCTGGCTTCTTGTTCCCAGCCTGATAAAAGTCTTATGTGCTGTTGCAATAAAAGGATGCCAAAACTGGAAGCTGGCATGGAAAATGGCCCAATTTACATTGATTTCTCTAGAGTATAATTAACTCTTAAGTATCTCTCTTTAATTTAATCAAATATTAGTGAATCCTGAAACACCAGTGATGAAAAAATGCACAATGTCTCATGCTGTAACACTCAAATAGGGTCAAGTACAATCCTGAACTCAAAGATAATCAGACAGATGGAAGGAAACCAAAGATAATAAAACGGCATTTTCCATTGAAAAGTGGCAATGTAGAACTTGCAAGGAAATAAATGAGCCAAAAACACATTGCAAGGGAATGAGAAAGCTCCCTAGCCCATTGCACCTTCAACCACCCATATTGGTTGAATCCAGATCAGATATTTTATACTATTTTGCATTTTTTGTTGTTATTCTTGGCTCCAAATGAAGCAAACAGTGATTGACATGAGCTGAAATGCTCATTTCATTACAGAGTGGAAAAATAATAATAATTCCATTCATAAATAGTCTAAGCCAGGGGTGTCAAACACAATTTCATTGAGGGCCGCATCAGCATTGTGGTTGCCCTCAGGGGGCCGGGTGGGTATGGCCTGGGTGGGCGTGGCCTATTGGGTGGGCATGGCTAGCGCGCGTATGGCCTACTGGGTGGGCGTGGCCAGCTCTATATCGTTCGCATCAAGTGTGTCTGTGGGGGCCTGGGCAGGAGTGGGACAGATCTGAGGGTCTCTGGCAAAAGGAGGGTCTCTGGGCCAGGGCCAAGGCAGTGGGGGCCATTCCCTCACTGTTTCCAGGATGGCTTCACGGGCCACATGAAACCACATCGCGGGCTGAATCCGGCCCCCGGGCCTTGTGTTTGACATGTCTGGTCTAAGCTAAGTGAGGCTCAGCTCACTGTGGAGAAAGTATAACATAGAATATCAATAGACTTGGAAGGGACCTTGGAGGTCTTCTAGCCCTACCCCCTGCACAAGCAGGAGACCCTATTCCATTTCAGACAAATGGTTCTCCAGTTTCTTCTTAAAAGCCTCCAGTGATGGAACATTCACATTTTCTGAAGACAAGCTGTTCTACTGGTTGATTGTTCTCACTGTCAGGAAATTTCTCCTTAGTTCTAGGTTAGTTTTTTCCTTGTTTAGTGTCCATCCATTGCTTCTTTGAGGCAGCCTCTCAAATATTGGAACACTGTTATAGTCCTTCTTTTCACTAGACTAGATATATCCAATTCCTGCAAGTGTCCTTCATATGTTTTAGCCTCCAGCCCCCTAATCAACTTTGTTGCTCTTCTTTGCACTCTTTCCAGAGTCTCAACATCTTTTTAATATTTTTTTTGTATTATACACTGTACGTATATGTATATCTGTTTGATCAAGCTGTTAGAAACAATGGTCTTTCAAAATGTATCTTTAGTACTTTTTGCAACAGTGTTGCATTCCTTGCATTAGTTTCTTTGATTTTTACTCTTGGCTGCCCCTAATTGCTGTAAAACAGGTTGATCAAACAGCAGAACATGATTATCCCATTCACAGTATGATCTCTGTGTGTCTCATGTAAGGAAGATGAAGAAACATAAGCACCAAGGGATAGACTAATATGGGGTAATTAAAAAGAAAAAAGAAAACAGCTGGCTATCACATAGACACATCTAACTGGTAATACATAAAATTAATATTCTCTCATTGTAGGATCTCAGATTGCGCAGCATCAGTTCTATGATTGTAATATAAATTGTTGCCTTTGTTTCCTTTATTATACTTTGCCCTCCTTATGGTTCATAAATAGTGATTTGTTTTCCAAAACTGAATATTGACATAAGCTACTGCAGTTCTAACATACATATTTATAACATATTACTTTACCTTCATAATATACTTTAAATCCATGAGCACTCACTGCAAAGTCACTGGTTAATCGTAATGAAAATACAGATTTTGTGGAGGTCACAGGTGGAGGAAGATGAAATCCTGTTAACCTGAAAGCAAGCAAACAAACAAATCCTGATTATTACTTTAATTTATTATTTGTCACTCAGATAAAGTAAGCTGGAGCCTGCCTGAAATAATTCTGAGGTTATTTTCTCTGTCATGTTGCTTAAGAAAGGGCATGCCCTCTTCAAAACCCATTAAGATCATGCATAAGATGAAACTCCACAAAACCTTAGGGTACAATTAAGTGATTTTCACCAAAAGCTGGAATTTATCTTAAAGAGTCAGAGCGGCCAAACAACTTGGGTTAAAAATTAATTTTAGCCAATGACTAACATACAAAATTTGCACTCAATATTTATTTTATACCATTACAGCCTGAAGGATGGAATTTAGAAGATCTTATGAAACCAAAATATATATCCCTTACAAATCCTGATTGAATACAATCTAACACCTATGCTCCAGTTTTGGTCTTGCTTCCTGGTATTCAGGATACTGCTTACAAGAGCTCAAAGCATTGTTAGAGACTCCACACACCCACTTTATGGTCTATTTTTGTTGCTCCCCTCTGGGAAGAAGTTTTGATGTATTTCTAGCAGGACTACCTGATTCTGTAATAGCTTTGTTCCCTATGCCATCTGTCTGGTAAACTCGCAAGATTCATTTTTCTCATCGTGCACATGTATACATAACCCGAACTAGACTATTGTTTCTTTGTGTCATATATGTGGGTATATGCATAATTCTGTATTTATTTATTTGTTTTTGTCATATTTATGTATTGTACATCGGAGATGGTGATCCTTTGAGAGCTGAATGCAATGAAATTTTATTTTAATGTATGTCAATTAGTGTACATTTGACAATAAAGTTATTATTCTATTCTTATTCTATTCTAATATATTAATAGTGCCAGAACAAATATTTATCTTAATCTAAAAATGATTTTTTCCTACCTGAAAGGTAAGGTATTGAGAGAAGACTTTTGCTTTCCTTCTGATATACTGTATGCAGACCAAAAAGGAGACATATTATCAGGCCAAGCCCAGAAACACATAGTGAAATCAAATTGAACCCAACCCTTTGTTTACACCAAATGGACAGAATCTTGCTAATCTAAAGCTATAGCTTTAGTTCTAATCCTAGATAGTTCCTGAGTGATTCTAGGGGGTAACTACTCTGAACCTCTTCTCTCTCCCCAGCCATTTTGGGAATGTGCAGTCTTTCAATCTGGACTTTTCTCTGGGATATACTGCCACCTCCCTAGGAAACTGTAGTGCTGCCAGGATCCCCTTCCATTGCTTTTCCAGGTAAACATTCCACCAACCATAGTGAGTATCTCCAGCTCATCAAATCTGCTTTTCCAAGTTTTTTTAATGTAGTACTTATATCTTTTCAGATTGTGCTGTGAATATTATACATTATAAGCAAAGGCCTTTCTTCTTTTTTTATACATTTTTTTGTTTTTCTAATATTACATTCATATAAGATGGCGGCGCCTAGAATGGCTGCGGCTGCATTGGCTCTTGAAGGCGAATAGTTTTGGGAGGGATAGTAAGGGCTATAGGCCACATGACCAGGAAGATTTTAATGTGTTTGAGCAACATGGTGGAACTAAGGTAACATACGACATACGACCAACAATCTTTGCTGGCATGGCGAGTTTCTAGTTGTTTTGGAACTGTTGGTGAGACTGTTAAAAGTCGTTGGTGCTGTTTGAATTTGTTCTACCAGCAGCAAGATCTGACTGCTGGCCTAGTGATGGGTTGTATTGCAAATCAGGGCTGTTTCCAGAGGAGGCAGAGGAGGAGAGGACCTGGAGCTTATGGAGCGAAGGAACTGGATGAGGCTGTCGGCAGGCCCAGAGGAAGAGAGAGAGGCTTTTGGAGGAGTTGGTGGCAGCGGCAGCGTGCTCCAGGGGTGAAAAGAAGCAAGGCCTCTTTAAGGAAAAGGTGGAAGAGTCAGGATCAGAAAAAGGAAAGAATACAAGCTAACTTGAGGGCTAATCCACATGTAGCCCCATTTCCATCTGTCCTGTTTGCCATCGTTCACTCCATAGAGACTAAAATGGACAATGTGAAATTTGAGCGGGCCCCGAACAAGGAGTATATATCGGAGGTGGTGACCCTTTGAGAGCTGTACGCAATGAAATTTCATTTTGATGTATGCCGATTGGTGTACATTCAAAGTGACAATAAAGTTATCATTATATATTTGAAAAGCAATGTCATGGCTGGGAAGTAGTAATTCAATTACATATAGATATGACTAGTACAGATTTCAAATTGCTACCATAAACATTTCCTCACTTTTTCCCTTCATATATACTGTGTATTTGTAGATTTAAAGACACGTTTTATCCTATCAATCACATAGAAAATAACTTTCTTACATATATAGTTTTTAGTTTACACAAATTCTAATTGTTTTAACATACAATCTTTTAGACAATTAATGACCTAATAGATTTTTCAATTTAATTTCCACTAACATTTAGATTTAACGTTTGATATTTATCAATTCCAAGTTTTTTAGTATACTCCCAATTCATCTATCACCATTCCTCACAAAATCTAATATTCAAAATACACATCCCATTTACTTAACTTCTCACCCTCTATGTCAACAAATTAAGGATACAATATGATATGATATCCTTCCTTTTTGCTAATTTTCAGTTTTTTTAAGTGGTAATCAAAATTTCTTTTTATTTCAATATTTAATACTTCCACTTTCTCTTTGTATCTGCTATCTCTTGCTTAAACTGATAATTTTCATTTTTAACATTCCATTTAGACCTATTTATTACTTTTAACAAGTTTTTAGCTTATCTACATTATTCACCTTTACAAGACCTTTATGCACAAATCAATATTCAAATTAGCTATTAGTATTTATACTGCTAAATTTTAATGATCAATTTTTTTCTTTATCTCAGTTCATAACAATGTCTTGTGTTCAACATATACATCCTATCTATTTAAGTACATTCTGTTTCAGATTTCAATAAGATGGTTGAAACTCCATTTTTTTTAGTCTTATTCTGGCTTTTTTCCTTTGCCAAATCACCTTCCATATCCTTTTTTTGGGGTCATCGAACCAAACTCCTTGTAATATCATGTATATTAATTGATATTGGCAAAACCATCGGGTCACCATTTTTTGAGAGGACTTGTAGGTCTAGTGGGTCGTCTTTTTATTCTTCCATATCGACGTAGTTGTTCTGAATTGTTTGTCTTCTCATCCAACTGTCCTTTTTCTAGATCCTCTAGTTCCTTCTGAGTTGTATAAGAAAACTTTTTCCAAGTTGTCAATGTCTTTTCTGGATTTTCAAATATCAATATTTGTTGAATAGTAGATTCTTCTGTCATCATATTTGAATGCATCATTTTTTCTATTGTATTTTGTATAGATGGTTCTTTAGTTGTGGTCAAAGTTTGGGCTTTCATATCTGGGCTGTCTTCTTGTTCCTTCACATAGCCTCTTAGTATTTCATTGGTTGTGGTAAGAATTTGGATTAGTGTTTTCAACATAGCGAGAGTTTGTTGATCTTCCTCGATAAATAAATTTTGTTCCTGGTCTTCTTCCATATTGGTATTTTAAGCTAAAGGCTTTAAACTTAGAAAATCCAAATGAGAGATTTTTTTTTCTAAGTAGGGAACACACAGCCTTTCACAGCTGTTGTTTCAAAGTTCTCAAGGTTATGTATCTTATCTATTTCCCTGGGCAGTCAGCCAGGCCCCTTTTAAAGTTTCCCTTTGAGTCCCAAAGTTGTCATAATCTTTTCAGGTTTTTTTTTCATAAGAAAGAATCCAGATTTCCAACAGAAGTAGACAATGAAAAATAGGAAATAAAAAATCTTTCAATCCACATGCTTTGAGAAATAAAGTTCCAATTGGGATTCAGTTACTTTTTGAACATTTAAAATGCCCCTGGGTATTTAGTCATTGCTCTTTCTGGAGGGAGGGCAAAAGTCCCCCTTCCCTCACCACAGGGGGGGAAATGCTTAGCAGGTTAAGGAGGTACAGAAAGTAATTAGGGTGTAAAAGAGGTAGATCTCACCCAGTCTCTTCCACACTGCTTTAAGAGTTGCCTGGTGGAAAATGTGACTTTGGCTGTTCACAGTCTAGGGATGAGCCATAATGGCCAGTCCTTTCATCCGCCGGTTTGGAGGGATCACCAGGTCTAACAGGAGAGTTGTGGCTCTCCCACGATCCAGTGAGCGCCCCTCCTTGCTGGTCGCCTCTTCGGGGTGACTTTTGACACCTTTCAGGGCCCCCCAGCGATACGAAACTGGACGGGGAAGAGAGAGCAAGTCTCCCAGACATCCACAGTGGCTGCATGACAAACCAGAAGCCAGGGCCTTTCTTCTTATCCATGCCACTCCTCCTGCTTGTATATGGATAACAAATAATTGTACATGCAACAGCTTCTATTCACACTGGATATAATGGAAATTAAGTAGGCATAATTCAAAATTAAAAGAGAAAGAAATGCTGATACTTGGCAATCAGAGACAAAGTTTTCTCTGAGCTAAACAGCAATGTCACATTTAGTGAGTTAAATATATTTTATTTTTAGCTCCATTTTTAAAACTTCATGTTAAATGTTAAACTTAAACATTTTATCTTTCAGACCTAGAACTTCAGTTATTTTTTTTCTTTAGAGGCATTCCCTAATCATTACCTTATATATGAGATCAGTGTGGTACAATATTTCTCTTCCTAGACTGGAGACCAAGATTCAAATCCACAGAAACTGACTTGGTAACTTTGAGCTAGTTCCTGTCCTCAGCCAAATTTATCATATAGGGATCCTATAGAAAAGGTAATCCCATATAAATAGAATAGGACTTTACCAGAATAACAGAACAGAATAACAGAGTTGGGAGGGACCTTGGAGGTATTCTAGCCCAACCCCATGTTCAAGGAGGAGACCCTATACCATTTCAGACAAATGGCTGCCAATATCTGCCTAACAGCTTCCAATGATGGACCACTCACAACTTCTGGAGGAAAGAAGTTCCATTGATTGTTTTCACTATCACAAAAATTCTCCTTAGTTCAGGAAATTTCTCTTTAGTTCAAGGCTGAATCTCTCTTTGATAAATTTTAGCTGTTACTTCTTGCCCTGTCCTCAGGTTCTTTAGAGAATAGGTTGACTCCGCTTCTTTGTGGAAGCCCCTCAAATATTTCAAACACTTCTATCATGTCACCCCTAGTCCTTCTTTTCATTAGACTTGGCATGTTTAATTCCTGCAACTTTTCTTTGTATGTTTCAGCCTCCAGTTCCTTAATCATCTTTCAATTATGGTTCAGTTATGTTTTTCTTAAAGGGACGCGGTGGCTCAGTGGGTTAGGACGCTGAGCCTGTTGATCAGAAGGTCAGCAGTTTGGCGGGTTGAATCCCGAGTGCCACGTAGCAGGTGAGCACCTGTTACTTGTCCCAGCTTATGCCAACCTAGCAGTTCGAAAGCACCTAAAAATGCAAGTATTAAAATAGGGACCACTACGGTGGGAAGGTAACAACGTTCCGTGCGCCTTTGGCATCCAGTCATGCCGGCCACATGACCACGGAGACATCCTTGGACAAGCTCTTTGGCTTTGAAACGGAGATGAGCACCAGCCCCTAGAGTTGGAAACGACTAGCATGCATGTGTTATAGACACATCTAGCCAAATTAATAACTATTTTTTCTAAAATAAAATAAAAATATAAGTGGGGAGGTAGGAGGAAGGGTGCATTTTTAGCAAAGCATTGAACATGTCTTCAGAATATTTGGATTACTTGTATTCTGTTTAATGTCTACCAACATGGCTGGCTGGAGAATTTTAGAAGTTGAAATCCATACATCATAAAGTTGTCAAGTTTAAGAAACACCAGCAAAGTCTTCCTGTGCCACTGCTGAGTTGGATAACATAATTAAAATAAATAAATCAAAATAACAACACTTTTGACAATGCATACAAATGAACACAAATCGAAACAATATGAGATTTATATTCTCCATAATGACACTCCAATATCATTATGTAGATTTGCATCTGTTGGAATTTTGGGTAATCTTTCAAAAGCAGTTTCAGATAATAGAAATAGCTACTTAGACTTATATACTGCCCAATGGTGTTTTACAGCACTCTCTGGGTGTTTTACATTGTCAGCATATTGCACCCAACAATTTGGATCCTCATTTTATCACTTTCAAAAGGATGTAGGCCTACAATACTGCAGTTTAATCATTCCTCCACCACAATACAATACTACATTTTAGTGATGATATTTTGCATATTATATAGACAAAGATAGCCAAACGTTGGAGTTTACTATTTAAGACTATGTAAGATATTGGATAGTTCTGTGGTTCTCAACTTTTCTTCACCATGAACCCCTTGGAATACCTTTTGTGGCCACAGATTATGGCCACAAACCCACAAGATTTAGCCCACAATTTAAATCATAACATTTCTTCAAGACTTTGTGGATCTCCTGTAATGACATTGCAGCCCCCCCCCACCCGCAAGGATCCGCAGACCACAGGTTGAGAACCACTTATGTAGTTTGAATGATTCAATGTTCTATTTTTAATTGTTGAATTGCCTTAATTGGGGTAATTTTCCTATTTTAATTGATTCCCCCCCCCCTGATTTTATCCCTCCCCCTTGAGTTTCTTTGTATGTAAGTATATTCAGATACTACCAAGAGAAGAAAGTGTGTTCAAATTCACTATCATCAATACTTCATCCATATGGGAAAACACTCTAGATTAACACATTTTTTTATGCTTACAAAGCTTTAAAATGATAAAATAAATTTCTGCACTTGAAGAAAATTACCCAGCATGTATGGCAAATAAACCCATGAATGGTAAGTTTGGAGGGAGATTATTACTTTTAATGAGGTTTTTAGATGAGTGTGCATTTAAAGAACTACTTAACAATTTTCATTCCGAAATGGTACAGCAGCTGTCAGCCACATGGTGTCCTCTAGCTGTGTCTAAATCTGAGAACCTAAGAAATCTGGAATGCCTCACTAATTTGGATATGGCTGAGATTGATGATCTTATTTTGTTCTTTATAAATACAAAATATTAGTTTGGATTCTCACATTCATTAAACTTCCAATTCTTTTTTTCCCCTAGAAATCATATTTTTTTTCAAGAGCCAAATGCTAACACGATAGATTTGCTAAACTTTGCCAATAGAGGTTTTATTCACAGTCATTTTGAAAGCTTCACTACCATTTTCTGCTCATCTAAATTAGCTACAGTTACTATCTAAAGGGTAAATGGAACAGTCGTGCAGAGTCAGCATGAAATACTGAACTGGCTTGGTGAACATTAAAAAAAAGAAAAATGGGAAACACCGGAAAATCTTCATAAGTTCTTTGCATGTTCCATCGTATTTGAGTATGACAGAAGCTGGTGGCCTCTTTTGAGGAAAAAAGCTAATCTTTTTTACTTAGAAACTTCCAGTTTTTATTTATTTATTTTTATTTTAATTCCATTTATATCCCGCTCTTCTCCGAAGACTCAGGGCGGCTTACAAGCTTAGCAATAGCCTTCATTCTATGTATATGCCTGCTTATTAGGGCTTTCACACACACCCCAAGCGGCATTATTACAAAGTCAGCTTAATTGTCCCCAACAATCTGGGTCCTCATTTTACCTACCTGGGAAGGATGGAAGGCTGAGTCAACCTTGAGCCTGGTGGGATGCGAACCTGCACTAATTGCAGGCAGCTGGTGTTACTTAAGGAGGCGTTAGCCCACTGCTCCACCAAGGCTCTTTTTGTAAAGAACTCTAAGATAAAATGGGTTAAACCTTTTTGATATAACATACAGATGAACCAACAGACAGATATGTGGTTAAAAGGATTGAAATTTAGATTGTGTTATGATCTTAAAGATATTTTTTTAGAAAATGACGTATCGTGATATCAGAGAAATTATGTAGAACATACAAAGGTACTTCAAATGTATGTTGCAAATGTGAACGATATGAAGTGACATTTTATCATGGATGGTATGGTGGACATGTAAAAGAAAAAAACCATTTTTTAATTGAAATACATACTTCGATACAGAGGATTTTAAAGATCAATGTTCAGTGGAAGTCAGAAGTTTTGTTTTTAGGATTAATGAATAAATGGCAAAAAAGCCATGGAAGATTATTTCAACATAAGAAATACATTGCAGCAAGATTATCATATGCACAGAGATGGATTTAACATTACGCACTATGCAGGAATGGTTGGAGAAATTGGCATATCTCGCTTATATGGATAAATTAATTTCTAATATATTTTAGAAAGAGTTTGTCATTTATGTCTTTGATGACCACACAGAATAGATTATAGAAAGAAAATTATTATGATGTAACTTCAGAGAGAGAGAGAGAAAGAGAGGGGGGGATTTAAATATAACCACTGTGAAGAATGCTGGAAGCTGTAACTGCTTTCTTTGTTTCTATTTGTCTTCACCTTTTTTCTTTTCTTGTATTTTTTGCTTTCACTTTTTTTCTTCTTTACTTTATTAGTTTGGAATAGTTTATAACTTCTTGTTTTGAAGTTTCAACAAAACTCATATTCCAAAACAATAGAAATGTTAACTTTTGCACCTAGGGAGATTAAAAACACTCTGTCGTAAAAAAAAACAATATAACTGTCGCTCCAGATGATTTCCACTACTCGTTGTACAATACTCTTGCAAAATGTATATAAAAATAAGAAGAAATATGTTCACAATCAAAACAAAAGGAAGTTAACTTAACTCTGTGTCAAGGCTATGAAGATTTTTTTAAATAAAAAAGCTGGCTTGTTTTTTGTTTTTATGCTGTGAATAAGCTTCCATTGTAATAAAAATGTATTGGAAATGAGAATGGTTTGGCAGGATAAAAAGATACAGAGATCTAGTGAACACTGTCGGTATAAACCAAATTTATTATATAGCTATACAAAACTTCCCTTTCTTAACTCATGTTTTACATTTCTTTGATATAGGTCTCATACCTGTTCTGTGTTCTGTGTGAGTTGTTTAACCTGAAAAGGGATAGTGTAATGAATATGTTTGTCTGTGTGTATGCCTTTTTCTGCCAAGTGGATCCTGAAAGACTTTCAACTGATTGAACTGAGGATAGAATTGAGATTTAAAAATGATTTAACAGATGCCACTGCAATTCTATACAAATCTTTTAGTGAATCATCAAAAGATTCCTGTAGGCTCAACAAAGGTTTCCTATAGCTTCTTGAAGATCACAAGCAGGGCATGAACTTTGATTATTTATTAATTCATTTGATAACAATGATTAATAATGTCAGTTCTGGTTGATTGGATTTGTAAAACCATTATAACCAAATAATGGCCAACAGGCCTTGAGAACTTGTAGATTAAATATGTTCTTTAAGGCAGGAGTCCCCAACCCCAACCCCGGTCCGTGGACCAGTACTGGTCTGCAGCATGCCAGCAAGCGGTCCACACAAACAAGCAAAGCCACATCCATAAAATGCAGTCAGCACACAAAACCACACACCCTCTGGTCCCTGGTGCCCAAACAGTTAGGGACCTCTGCTTTAAGGTATACAGTTAGTTGCTTAATTAGCTATTCAGTATGATCAAAAATAAAAGGGATGCGGTGGCTCAGTGGGTTAGGACGCTGAGCTTGTCGATCAGAAGGATGGCAGTTTGGTGGGTTGAATCCCGAGTGCCGCATAACAGAGTGAGCGCCTGTTATTCGTCCCTGCTTCTGCCAACCTAGCAGTTTGAAAGCACGTAAAAATGCAAGTAGAAAAATAGGGCCCCTTCATGGATTACTGCCTTGTCGTGGCGAAGGGGCTTGCGTAATTCAATGAAGCTATGAGCTATGCCGTGCAGGGCCACCCAAGATGGACAGGTCATAGTAGAGAGTTCTGACAAAATGTGATGCACTGGAGAAGGAAATGGCAACCCACTCCAGTATCTTTGCCATGAAAACCCTATGGACAGTACCAAAAGGCAAAATGATATGACGCTGGAAGATGAGCCCCTCAGGTCGGAAGGCATCCAATATGCTACTGGAGAAGAGAAGAGAGCTAGTACTAGTAGCGTCAGAAAGAATGAAGCAACTGGGCCAAAGCCGAAAGGACGCTCAGCTGTGGATGTGTCTGGTGGTGAAAAGAAAGTTCGATGCTGTAAAGATTTTTTTCTCCATAGGAACCTGGAATGTAAGATCCATGAATCAAGGAAAGCTGGACGTGGTCAAACAAGAGATGACAAGACTGAACATCGACATCTTAGATTTCAGCAAACTAAAATGGACAGGAATGGGTAATTTAATTCAGATGACCATCAGGTATACTACTGCGGGCAAGAATCCCTCATAAGAAATGGAGTAGCCTTCATAGTCAATAAAAGAGTAGGAAAAGCAATACTGGGATACAATCCTCAAAATGACAGAATGATCTCAGTTCGAATCCAAGGCAAACCATTCAATATTACAGTAGTCCAAATCTATGCCCCAACCACCAGTGCTGAAGAGGATTAAATTGACTGGTTCTATGAAGCCCTAACCCTAACCTTATAGAACTAACACCAAAAAATGATGTCCTTATCATCATGGGGGATTGGAATGCTAAAGTAGGAAGCCAAAAGATTAGCGGAATAGTAGGCAAGTTTGGCCTTGGAGTACAAAATGAAGCAGGGCACAGGTTGATAGAAATTTGTCAAAAGAATACGATGGTCAAAGCAAACACTCTTTTCCAAAAACCCAAGAGACAGCTCTACAAATGGACATCACCAGATGGTCAACACAGAAATCAGATTGACTATGTGCTCTGCAGGCAAAGATGGAGAAGGTCTATACAGAAAGTAAAAACAAGACCAGGAGCTGACTGTGGTTCAGACCATGAGCTTCTCATTGCAAAGTTTAGGCTTAAACTGAAGAAAGTAGGGAAAAGCACTAGGCCACTCAGGTATGAATTAAATCATATCCCTGTTGAATATACAGTAGAGGTGACAAATAGATTTAAGGAATTAGACAGAGTGCCTGAAGAACTATGGACAGAGGTCCGCAACATTGTACAACAGGTAGCATCCAAAACCATCCCAAACAAAAAGAAATGCAAGAAAGCAAAATGGCTGTCTGAGGAAGCTTTGCAAATAGCTAAGGAAAGGAGGGAAGTGAAAGGCAAGGGAGAAAAAGAAAGATACGCCCAATTGAATGCAGAATTTCAGAGAATAGCTAGAAGAGATAAGAATGACTTCTTAAATGAACAGTGTAAAGAAATAGAAGAAAACAATAGAACAGGGAGGACCAGAGATCTTTTCAAGAAAATTGGAGAGATGAAGGGAACGTTTCATGCAAAAATGGGCATGATAAAGGACCAAAGTGGCAGGGACCTAACAGAGGCAGAAGAGATTAAGAAGAGGTGGCAAAATTACACAGAAGAGCTATACAAGAATGAGCTTAACATCTCTGATAATCACAATGAGGTGGTCACTGACCTCGAGCCAGACATCCTAGAATGTAAAGTGAAGTGGGTCTTAGAAAAGCTGAGCAACAACAAAGCTAGTGGAGGTGACAATATTCCAGCTGAGCTATTCAAAATCTTAAAAGACGATGCAGTAAAAGTGCTATACTCAATTTGCCAGCAAATTTCGAAAACTCAGCAGTGGCCACAGGATTGGAAAAGATCAGTTTACATTCCAATTCCAAAGAAAGGCAGTGCCAAAGAATGTTCAAACTATCGCACCATTGCACTCATTTCTCATGCTAGTAAAGTTATGCTTAAAATCCTACAAGCTAGACTCCAGCAGTATGTGGATCAAGAACTACCAGAAGTACAGGCAGGATTACGAAGAGGCAGAGGAACTAGAGATCAAATTGCCAACATATGCTGGATCATGGAGAAAGCTAGAGAGTTCCAAAAAATCATCTACTTCTGCTTCATTGACTATGCTAAAGCCTTTGATTGTGTGGATCATAACAAACTGTGGCAAGTTCTTAAAGAGATGTGTGTACCAGACCATCTTATTTGTGTCTTGAGAAACCTATATGTGGGCCAAGAAGGAACAGTAAGAACTGGACACGGAACCACTGATTGGTTCAAAATTGGGAAAGGAGTCCGGCAAGGCTGTATACTGTCGCCCTGCTTATTTAACTTATATGCAGAGCACATCATGAGAAAGGCAGGGCTAGATGAATCAAAAGTTGGAATTAAGATTACCGGAAGAAATATCAACAACCTAAGATATGCAGATGATACCACTCTAATGGCAGAAAGTGAAGAAGAACTAAAGAGCCTCTTGTTGCAGGTGAAGAAAGAGTGCAAAAGTTGGGTTGAAACTTAACTTTAAGAGAACCAAGATCATGGCATCCGGCCCTCTCAATTCCTGGCAAATAGATGGGGAAGAACTGCAGGTAGTGACAGATTTTATTTTCCTGAGCTCCAAGATCACTGCAGATGGAGACTGTAGCCAAGAAATTAAAAGATGCTTGCTCCTCGGGAGGAAAGCCATGACAAATCTAGACAACACACTAAAAAGCAGAGACATCACCCTGTCAACAAAAGTGCATATAGTCAAGGCTATGGTCTTCCCAGTTGCAATGTATGGCAGTGAAAGTTGGACCATAAGAAAGGCTGAGCGCCAAATAATTGAAGCCTTTGAGCTATGGTGCTGGAGACGACTCCTGCGAGTCCCTTGGACTGCAAGGCGATCAAACCAGTCAGTCCTAGAGGAGATCAACCCTGATTACTCTTTAGAAGGCCAGATCCTGAAGCTAAAACTCAAATACTTTGGCCACCTAATGAGAAGGAAGGACTCACTGGAGAAGAGCCTAATGCTGGGAAAGATTGAGGGCAATAGAAGAAGGGGACGACAAAAAATGAGGTGGCTGGATGGAGTTCCTGTGAGCTTAAATGGAGTCCAGAAGATGGTAGAGGACAGGAAGGCCTGGAGGAACATTGTCCATAGGGTCGCGATGGGTTGGACACGACTTCACAGCCAACAACAACAACAAGCATTTACTGAGATTTCATGTATCTTTCCTTGCTGAAATCCAATAGAAAATACATCTTACATCAAGTGGAAATTTCCTCTCTCAGTCTGAGCATTAACTCAGGGATGATTGTGGTTTCCGGTTTGCAATTGTGGCACTGGCAGGTGTGCAGAGCGATCACTCTCTCCGCCATCTGGTTTTCTCCTGCTGGGGGACCCTGAAAAGAGTCGGACGTCACCCTGGAGGGGCGACGAGCATGAAGAGGACCCCCTATTTGATCGCAGAAATGTGGCAGCACTTCCATTTGATCCAGGGCAGCTCTTCGAACTGACGGGGAAAAGTTCGGCCATTAACATGGCACATCACTAAGCCACTACCAGCCAAAGCCAAAATTACTATCAAGCACACCGAAAGCACCGTGGAGGAATTGGGTGAGATCCTACCTTCTTTGTCCCCCCCTCTAAAATGGTGGCATCTGACTACCTAAAGGAAATAAAGCCCTGAAAAGCCTTGAAAAGAACAACTAAGTAATTGGATTTGTATCTTCTTGATATTTGGGGACCCTATTTCTACAGGGACCTGTTAACCTTATCTACTTGTAAAAAAGTTGAAAAAGAATTCAAATTGGATAAAAACCTAACTTGGATTTTGAAAAAGACTTTCAATGCTATTGGGGACATATTATGGCGAAGCTTGGTACAGCAATTGATTACTTCTGAATGAGAGACCTGCTTACAGCCCATACCTGTCCTTGGTATTGTCTAAAATAGTTAAAAAGCTGAGAGAACAGCTGGGTGGTGAAATTGTCTTTTAGAAACTGTGGAGGTGAACACTTACTGACTCTTGTTTCAAAAATAGACTCCACTAAAGGACTAACTATAACCATCCTAGAAATGGAGGAATAGCAACAAATCTCACCTAATTATAAACTTATACTTGAAAAAAATTCTTGAAGCTACTGAGATATATTAAATCCAGATTGAAAGATAAGGGCACCAGCTTAAATCTACAAAATCAAACCTTGACTTCAACTAAAGAACTTACAATTCAAAGAACAACAGAAGAAGAAGAAGGGAAATGAAAATTAACTATTAGGAAATAGCTTTGAATTATTGCTTAGCCCAGATAATATAGAAGATGGACTTGAGACAATAAAGGAAACTTTATTAGTAAATGTTGAGGTACTAGGATGAGAAATAGAAAATGTTTATTAAATAATATAAGAATATATTTAATAATAATAATAGTAATAATGATAAAGATCAAGAAGAAGTTGGAAGGGATCCTGGAGGTCATCCAGTCCAACCCCCTGCTCAGGCAGGAAACCCTATACTATTTCAGACAAAAGTACTTAAGTAAGTAATATGCGTATTTTATATATGATAATAAAGGAAACCTGGGTTACCCGAAACTTAAATATTATGGATATTAAAGTTAAATTGGAATACTGTAATACTGTAATTAAAAATTGAAAATTAGGTAAAACTCAAAAACAGGACATGGATATGTATAAGTAAAAATATATTGATAAATGTTTTAAGTGAGCATGTTATAATTAGAAATTTACTAGCTTAAATATGGTATGGCAAATGTTAAGGTAAATAGAGAAGGAATTTTTGATGATGTAACCTGAGATATGTACTAAAGATTTTGTTATTGAACTACTGACTACCCAATCACCACACTGCTTTCTAAATACTTAAATGTAAAATTGGAAAACCAATAAAATTTGTTATAAAACAAACAAACAAACACAGGGATGATTCTGTGATGTGATTTCTTCAGGTTTTCTGTTTTAGTCCTTAAAAAAAAATAGCCCCCCAAAAATTCTTGTCTATAGCAATCAGATGTTTTGACATCTGTCTAGTGATCTACAAAATACCATGTTTTCTCACCAGACGTTATTTTAAACTATCTAGAATATTTGCCTTAGGGGGAGCTAGTAAAACAATATAATCAGCACACCTGTTTATATAATATTTTTGGGGACAGCATGACTGGTCAGAGAATATTTATTTTCCAAGAAAGAAGATAAGACATGTTACCCTCTAAATTAGTTTCCCTTTATCTTTTTTTCTTCCCTCTCTTCCACAAATGGGCATAGTTTTACCAAGCAGTGTACTACCACCTACTATTTTTATGTAAAAAAAATACTTAAAAACTTTCTTGTAAATAACATTTCCCTTCTCCTTTTAATTAAACAAAATACATAAAAATAATAAAGTTTTACAAACCTGAAGGGTACCATAAACAACTTAAAATCCATAGATACAACATGACTATTCTTCAATTACATACTTCAAATGGCATTTAAATGTCATACTTCATGGCATTTAAAACAATAGCATTCAGTCACTGAAAAGTTAAAAAAAAAGACATTCCATTTACTCCAGTGACTAAAGTACAGGTAGTCCTCAATTTACAAACATTTGTTTAGTGACCATTCAAAGTTACAATGGAAAGAAGTGTCTTACATCAATCTTTGCACTCATGACCTCCTACAAACATCACAGAAATGTTATCTTATAAGGACACGTTAAGCAGTTCACATATATGGTGAGGAGGGGACATATCATAGTTTTGTACATCTTCATGGGGGGGAGTATATTTTACCACCCCATTACCATAAACAACGAAAGTCCTGCTTATTCATTCAAATGAATATAAACCTAGATATCCGAACAGGGAAAATTTAAAAGGTTCTTTGTTTATGGATTTTAAGAAAATTCAGCGATTTGTTAGAAGGATAAAACACCCAGATACAAACTGAGCAATGTGATATATTCTATACAATGCAGTGGCACATGTTCATCTGCACATTGGTGAAACAATCACTTCAGAAGCACATGGCACAACATAGGAGATCAAACCCATCAGGACAAGATTAAGTGGTCGATCTGCATTTGAAAGACAAGCTCACTCTTCTGAAGACAGTAAAGTCCACATTTTGGATAGAGAGACCCACTGGTTTGAAAGAGGGGTAAAAATAATCCATCTGTGTTAGAATTGAACACCCCACCCTCAAGGGGGGGGAATAAGACACTACCTATCACAATCTACAAAGCACCCCTTGCAGCAGTTCCAAGAAGATTCCACAACCAATTGCACCCTGATTCAGCTGACCCTGAGGGCACAAATAAACCCCCAAGTGGCCTCAACAGCTCACAGAGAGTGCTAATGTCCAGAGGACTGCAAAGAAATATAATACTTCCATCTTCCTTCCCATCATCCAGTCAGAACCTATCCTTTCATGTCCCCACCATCAGCATTAGTGAACCACCACCTCCTCCTCCTCCTCTTCCTCCTCCTCCTCCTCCTCTTCTTCTTCTTCTTCTTCTTCTTCTTCTTCTTCTTCTTCTTCTTCTTCTTCTTCTTCTTCTTCTTCTTCTTCTTCTTCTTCTTCTTCTTCCTCCTCCTCCTCCTCCTCCTACTCTTCTTCTTCTTCTTCTACTTCTTCTTCTTCTCCTCCTCCTCCTCCTCCTCCTCCTCCTCCTTCTTCTTCTTCTTCCTCCTCCTCCTCCCCTCCTCCTCCTCCTCCTCCTCCTCCTCCTCCTCCCCTCCTCCTCCTCCTCCTCCTCCTCCTCCTCCTCCTCCTCCTCCTCCTCCTCCTCCTCCTCCTTCTTCTTCTTCTTCTTCTTCTTCTTCTTCTTCTTCTTCTTCTTCTTCTTCTTCTTCTTCTTCTTCTTCTTCTTCTAAAGAAATAGTCCAGTTGCCTTCTGAAGAAAAAAGCAGCTTTGAGACAACTATGACCTGGATGACTGAGAATCTCTGTAGACATTTCCCTCATCAAAACAGTTTTCTGTTTTATCCAATTCTCCAGAAAGCTTTGCTTACTCAGAGTTACCATTTTCACTCTAAGTAATATCTTGGTAGGCATAATGTTTCATCAAGTTACTGTGGAAAGTTTTTTATTGAGTTATTGCAGTTAGAGGTTAGCAAAGTTCATCTTGGAGGAATGATTGATGTTAAGCACCATCATTGATATCAGTATCCTACATAGAGGTGATAATTACATCTGTAAGGATACCTGCAGTTAGAGTCAGTACTACTGAGTCAACTGGAGTTCAGTAGGGTTCTCCAATGTAGGTGATTTTATAGATGTAAAATGTATTTCACTGAAAGCCAATTGCAGATAGCACTCCATGACTTGTTCAATTCTATTAAAACTTGATAAAATGTTGCTGCAACTATTGTCATTATATATCAGAATCTATTTTTTTCTCCTTCATGTTTGTTTCTTTCTTTTTCCTAAGTGGTAGAAAATGTTCCCTATTTCATCAAGCTTTATTTTCCAGGTTGCACTGAATTTACAAGGATGAACATTTAATCACATATCAAATGAGCATTCTGTTTCCAAACTGGTCTCCAAAGTTATTGGCCCTTAATTAAAATGCACTTTCAACTGGAAGATTAAATTAGAGCAATAGCTTTGAAAATCCTAAACCGAAATGATGGGAAACAGTTTTGATTTGTCATGGCAAAAATGCTTGGAGTGAAACAGTTGACAGCCACATGGAATGATATAAATAAACTGACAGCCCTAATGCAGCTGTAATTGTAGATTTGGCTGCAAAGATTTGGAAAAGTGAGCATTATATAGACTGCAGCCAGCTTATGTTCAAACTTCTTGCTAATAATTGAAACATACAAAGCTGATAATTAAAGTTAGCTTTATGGGAGGAATAGTTTTAATTACAACTAAAGCACAGAACTTGAGGGGTCATGCTTTGGAAATTGTATATTAGTCAAACACAGAAGAAGCCAATGACAATCTGTATTTAGCTTGCTGATAAATAAACAATATGAACATAGATCAAACATTTGGCAAATTTGGATGTCAGCTGATGTCATTGCTGCTTGAAGACTTTCCTATAGCTCCTTGGGAATAATAATAACCTTTCATTAATCAATCTGGAGGTTGAGAAGGGAATAATAAGGACAGCTATATAAATGTTTTAAATAAACAAACCAAAGAAAACTTGAACATGTCAAACTATAAATGAAGTATCCTAATTTAGATACTTTAGAAGAAATTAATTCATTTTATTAACTAGTCCAAATTTCCAACTAAATCTAGGCAATGCACAATATGATAAAACAATAAATAAAAAGGAATAGTAACACATTTACATACATGTTGCCATATTAGGGAAGGAAACATCAAGAAACAAGGAATAATTAAAAAAACACATGCTGTATCCTGTGAAAGAGGTGGCAGAATGCAATTTCTGGTAAAATCACTGTTTAGAAAGGACATACTTCTAATATGACTGAGTTGCAAAAAGTTGGAGAAATGGAGCAACATGGAATTAGAGAAAAAAAATGGACTGGGTAAATTGAACAATTTAGGAAATAGGCATGGTTGTAGTACAAATAACTGCTGAAACACACCAGGCCAATACAACATTTGTGAATCTGCTGAAAAAGAACTTTGACAAAACTTGTGGATGCTGAATTAAAAATACTGACAGAAAGATGAACTCTTACCTTAACATAAGACCTCGGCTCTCTGTGATTTGCTTGACTGACTCATGTGTTTGAACCAGAGCAACACCATTTTAAATAACCTATTTATTAACCTATACTGAGATGACTTACCTTTGGTCTGTCAGTTCTACTAAGCACTACTAATCACAAGAGGGCCTAAGCTAGTTTGGTTCTGTATGCACTTTCCAAATGTGTATGTGATATAAAATCTGTGCATGACCATCATCTAATATGTAGTTCTGCAATTGCTCAGAAATATTGTAATAAATTTAGTGAATAATCCATAAGATGCCTATAAAAGCTGGGGGCTTAGAAGGTGTGTTTGTGTTCTACTGTTGAAATACTATAACTATACTATTATTTAGTCTTTCCTGCAGACTAAATGAACTGAAGTTTAACAATTAAATTTAAATTTAAACAATTAAATTTAAACAATTCTCTCTGATTGTTTCATTTGCCATTATGGAATGAATGAATGAACAAATGAATTAATCCATGACAAACTATACCTGGTATTACTGTTGCAAACCACCTAAGCTTCGGTGGGCTCAAAAGGTACTAACACATACTGTACAAAAATAAAGAAATTGCCTTGTTCCCTGCCAACACCTGATTAAACAACAAAAATGGAAATTCTGCACCTCTAAATCACTGGTTCAACAACATCAGAATTAAAGTCATTACATAATAGGAAACAGGATTCTTTCAAGTGCTAATATTATAATAGACCATGAAATACTGGTACCAAATAAATGAGTTAAATATAAAAAATTAAAGTGATATGCCAGCTAGATTTAACATAGATGACCTACTGTCTTACAATCAGAATATAAAATCAATGTAAAGAACAGATTCAGTACATTTAAGTGAAAGAGCACCTAAGGCATTGTTGGACAAGATAAGAAACTAAAAACTGGAAAAACTAAAGCAGAAAAAAATGAAAAACAAAGGATATGAATGGGTTTTCCAAATAAACTACCTTCATGAAGGATGAAAATCTTGGGTAATGCAATGACTGAATGGCAACTTCTATTTTTGAGAAAAAAGGACTAAAATTATATCTCAATTGAGAACATCACAGATAATAAAAAATACAAGATGAGAATAAGATCAGAGAAAAGAGAGGAATTTTTACAACTAAGAAAGTAAGTAAGTAAGCCTGTTCAAAAGGAACTAAGGAAAAAACTCTATAGAGGTAAAATAAGACTAAAAACTATATTTAAGTATGACTATAGCTAGTCATAATGTTGTAAAAATGAGATCATAATGCAATGGTGTGAATTCCGCCTTTATGTTCTTGTATCCTAAGGTACAGAAGTCATGACACTTGTTTTATCATTTGACCATAAATATTGTTCATTGCACCCAGAATTATACTAATAGAAAAACATTGACTAGAATATTGAATCATTTGCAAAGGAAGAATGCCTTCAGGAATTGACTCTACTAGAAAAAAAGGATTGAAAGACAACAACCTAATTATCAAAGGCAAACCCACAAATGTATTTGTGATACTAACTGAATGTTTATTAAAGTTTCAGGAGAAAATGAGCAGGTATATGCCAACAACCATGGAAGAGGATAAGAAGCATGTTGTCCTCAGTTCTGTTTAATCTACAGCAAGCACCTTATAGGAATGGTTGAATTGAAAAAGATGACAGCTGGGATTATAACTGCAGAATGAAATGCTAACAATGCAGATGGCAGCAATTTATTAGCATAAATTAAAAAGAAGATCTAGAAAAGTTCATTAGGAAAATAAAGAAAAGATAAAAACAAAAATATGGTTTTCTATTAAATATTAAGAAGAAAAAAGCTAATACTGTCAACATTCTGAGAGAACTGACAGCTGATGATAAAGAAATGAAGGGGGTAGATGGTTCTTTTGAGCTCAATTACAGATTAAGTCAATATGCTGCAGAAGAAGGCAATTCTAAGAGGAAGGACATTGCACACTTAGATAAAATGACAGGGAATGATATTTCTCTGACAGCAAATCTCAGAGTAGTCAAAACAATGGCTTCTGCAGTGGCAATGTATAACCATGAAAACTAGATATTGAGGAAGAAAGTAAGAAAGAAGACAGATACTTGTAAAATATGATTTTGGAGATAGTTACTAAGAATATTATGGACTGGAAAAAGAATCAATCAATTGGTCTTGGACCAAATAATGTTTCTCATGTGAGCAGTAGTCTATAGGAAAACAAATAACAGACATGGCTGAGGGAAGTAGAAGGAGAAAACAATGGATAATATATATGGATGGAATCAGGGATATCACTTCTCTGAAGACCTGTCAATTTCTTCAGGGATAAAATAAAAGGAATTAGACCATCTGGTCACCAGCAGTTAGTCTGAACCAGATAACTTTTATGAAAAGTCTTTAATATTTCAAACAAGTTCTTTCTAGACTGTGATGAGGAGTGCTAGAAATTGAACAGAGCTTTTTCAAGGAAAAGCAATATGTCTTGCCATTGCACCACAGATATTTTCATGAGTAAAAGTTGCTTTTATGGGAGCTTTATCCATGCATCATAAACTCAAGCAATTAAGCATTTTGTGTACTCATTTTAATGTGAGCAAAAATATATAACCCAGAACACCTTCTTCCAAAGGGAATGATATAAAGATATATAACTATACATGATATATAGATATAAGGACTATTAATCAATGGAACAGCTTGCCTCCCAGAGATGTGGTGGTTCCATTGCTGGAGGTTTTCAAGAAAAGATTCAACAATCATTTGTCTGGGATAGCATAAGGACTCCTGCCTTGGGAAGGGAGTTGGTCTAGAAGATTAAAAGACCTCCAAGATTCCTTCCAGCCTTATGATTCTGTGATTCTAAGATAGGGAAGCTTGCTTTTTCTCCAATGATTTACATTTGTATTTTAAATTAGGCAATGGCTAAAATATGGCTGCACTCCCCCTCCTCAATTCAGAAATCACAAGTCTAATTCCTAAACTAATCTAGTATAGTGTCATAGAATTATAAGCGTTAAAAAAACCTAGACTAAAATTGTTACTTTTCTTTATTGTATAAAACAGCACCTGTCTAGTCAGAAATACGTATCATTGAGAATAGTGAGGGTGCAGCACTTCTAGCATGAAGTAAATTAGATGAAGCTTTGTTTTATATTTGAAACTATTCAGTTTCTATCAAAAACTATTTGTTAATATGAACTTTATAATTCTTCATTGTAGAAGCTGCTTTTATGTATGACCAGTATGCCTTATTTTCACTGGCTTTTTTGTTATTAACAAATGTCCTCCCTTCTTCTGCATTCAAATTGAACTTGCCCTTTTTTGAACTCTGTCAAATTTTTGTTTCACAAAAGATTAAATCCGTGGCATATACAAGACGTTGGCATTTACTTTTTTCTATGACTGAGATATCTGGCAGGAGAAATGATTACTTAATAAAGTAAGCATCTTAAAAGGTCAAGGATTGTGTCCATTTTGACATTCGATGTCAAAGTACGAATGCATATTTCTGAGTTATTCATATTCAGTGACAGTGAAAACTTTGATTTTATGTCCTTCAATACATTCCAGGTTTTCTTTCTTTCTTGCAGCCCCTCTACCCAAACAAAAAACCATGTTCCCATTTTAATGCAGAAGCGTGATTATCTCTACCTTTTAAGATCTCACTTCATTTAAATCCAATGTTCTGGTCTGATATCATGTTCTCTGTCCTTATTGCTCAATATTTTCTGTATATTATTATCTATATTTAAATATCTATACTGCAAGACTCAGCCTTCTGAAACTGTCCAGAATTTGATTATGAAAAACCGCAAGCAGATGCTCATATTGATTCTTCTTCTTTCAACTCCTGTACTTGCTAACTCTTTTTGTGTCAAGGACTACTTGGGGCAAGGGGATTCCTTGAAAACCTATTTCTAATTGTCTGCAAATACAACTGTTAGTGTCATTGTTCTCTAAGAAGTGGGATGGGAAATTATTTCAACACCTTTGATGCCTAACATAAAGTGATATTGAGGCTAAAACATATAAAGAACCATTGCAGAAATTGGTATGTCTAGGTCAGGGGTAGGCAACCTTGGCTCCATGCTGCCTCAGGAATTCTGGGAATTGAAGTCCACGAGTTATAAAAGAGCCAAGGTTGCCTACCCCTGGTCTAGTTTAATGAAAAGAAGAATGAGGGGTGACATGTTAGCAGTGTTCCAACATCTAAGGGGCTTCCACAAAGAAGAGGAGGTCAAACTATTTTCCAAAGCACCTGAAGGCAGGGCAAGAAGCAATGGATGGAAATTAATCAAGGAGAGAAGCAACCTAGAAATAAGGAGAAATTCTCTGACAGTTAGAACAATTAATCAGTGGAATAACTTGCCTCCAGAAGTTGTGAATGCTCCAAAACTGGAAGTTTTTAGGAAGAGACTGGACAACAATTTGTCCAAAATAATATAGGGTTCCCTGCCTGAGCAGGGGGTTGGACTAGAAGACTTCTAAGATCCCTTCCAACTCTGTTATTCTGATATTAGTGCCCAAAATATTGTTGTTTAGCCACTAATGTATTTATATTGGCTATATCTTGATTTAGCTAAGGACAAAGTTGAAGGCAAGAGAAAACACTCCAATGCCAGCTATTTTATGTTTTTTTCACCTGGAGCTGAATGCAATAACTGGATTCTTTAAGCATTCTTCTCCAGGTTCTCTTTAGAATATCAAGCGTTAGCATGGGCATTAGGCAAGACAAAGCCATATACTTGCTTTGGTAAAAGTTGAGGAATTAGATTTACTTGTTCCAGCTGTAGCAATCATAGACATAGAACAATAAGATTTGAAAGTGTCACTACGTGATTTCTTATCACTCACCCAATCAGAATCTGCATAACAACATAACTCTGCATAGTCTTCTAGTCCAACCTCCTGCTCAAGCTATAGTATTCTGGACAAATGGCTGTCCCATCTCTTCTTGAAAACTTCCAGTGTTGAAGTACCCATAACTTTTGGAGGTAAGCTATTCCACTAATTAATCATTCTCACTGTCATGAAATTCCTCCTAGGTTCTGAAAAATCTGTCTTAGTTCTAGGCTGGATCTCTCTTTGATAAATTTCTATGCATTATTTCTTTCCCTGCCCTCAGTTACTTTGGAGAATAGGTAGAACCCCCCCTTCTCTGTTGAAAAGGGGGGGAACACTGCTATCATGTCACCTCTTGTTGTTGTTGTTAGTTGCGAAGTCGTGTCCGACCGATCGCGACCCTATGGACAATGTTTCTCCAGACCTTCCTGTCCTCTACCATCTTCTGGAGTCCATTTAAGCTCACGCCTACTGCTTCAGTGACTCCATCCAGCCACCTCATTCTCTGTCGTCCCCTTCTTCTATTGCCCTCAATCTTTCACAGCATTAGGCTCTTCTCCAGTGAGTCCTACCTTCTCATTAGGTGGCCAAAGTATTTGAGTTTTAGCTTCAGGATCTGGCCTTCTAAAGAGCAGTCAGGGTTGATCTCCTCTAGGACTGACCGGTTTGATCGCCTTGCAGTCCAAGGGACTCACAAGAGTCTTCTCCAGCACCATAGTTCAAAGGCCTCAATTCTTTGGCGCTCAGCCTTTTTTATGGTCCAGCTTTCACTGCTATACATTGCAACTGGGAAGACCATAGCCTTGACTATACGCACTTTTGTTGACAGGGTGATGTCTCTGCTTTTTAGTGTGCTGTCTAGATTTGCTATGGCTTTCCTCCCGAGGAGCAAGCGTCTTTTAATTTCTTGACTACAGTCCCCATCTGCAGTGATCTTGGAGCCCAGGAAAATAAAATCTGTCACTACCTCCATTTCTTCCCCATCTATTTGCCAGGAATTGAGAGGGCCAGATGCCATGATCTTGGTTTTCTTAATGTTTAGTTTCAACCCAACTTTTGCACTCTCCTTCTTCACTCGCAACAAGTCCTTTTCATTAAAGTAGACATACTCAGACAATCATTCCTTGTATGTTTTAGCTTCCAGCCCCCTAATCATCTTTGTTGCTCTTCTTTGCAGTTAGATGTGGGTGGGGTAAGATGGTCTCATAAAGGACCATCCTAGTTTTTCAGACTGTAAAGGAGACAGTGAGATAATTCTGAGAGGGAAACATTTGTTAAAATACCTTTACAGTAAAGTAGAATTAGCTTATGTGGCCATGTTTTCTCTCTGACCTATCTCACAGAATAAGCTGACATCAATCTTGCAAGTGTTAAAATACAATTTTCCCACATCTCCTTTGTAGGATTCCTTCTGAGTCTGTTGTCCAGCCCTCTATCCATCCACTTCCCAGCTGTGGGCTCTGTCCATTCTTTGGGCAGTATATCTTACCTCATTTTCCAAGATCTTTTCCACATACCATTACACCAAGTTAACATTTGTGATAACACTGTCACCTCTCTGTTTCTTTTACATTCACTAAAGGTGTAGATGGACCATAAAAAAGGCTGAGCGTCAAAGAATTGAGGCCTTTGAACTATGGTACTGGAGAAGACTCCTGCAAGTCCCTTGGACTGCAAGGCGATCAAACCGGTCAGTCCTAGAGGAGATCAACCCTGGCTGATCTTTAGAAGGCCAGATCCTGAAGCTAAAAATCAAATACTTTGGCCACCTAATGAGGAGGAAGGACTCACTGGAGAAGAGCCTAATGCTGTGAAAGATTGAGGGCAATAGAAGAAGGGGACGACAGAGAATGAGGTGGCTGGATGGAGTCACTGAAGCAGTAGGCGTGAGCTTAAATGGACTCCAGAAGATGGTAGAGGACAGGAATGTCTGGAGAAACATTGTCCATAGGGTTGCGATCGGTCGGACACGACTTCGCAACTAACAACAACAACAAGAGGTGACATGATAGCAGTGTTCCCCCCCTTTTCAACAGAGAAGGGGGGGTTCTACCTATTCTCCAAAGTAACTGAGGGCAGGGAAAGAAATAATGCATAGAAATTTCAACTTCGCAGCTAACAACAACAACAACAAAAGGTGTAGAAGTTTAATTCAACGGAGAGTTAAAAACTTTTTTTAAAAAAAGCCTTTAATATTTGCTCTAGTCAGTGGTTAAGATACCAGGCTAGAAGTTGACAGACTCAGGTTTAGTCTCTCTCAGCTAGAAGTTGAGAGACTTAGGTTCTAGTCTTTCTCAGCTAGAATTTGAGAGACTTAGGTTCTTGTCTTTCTCAGCTAGAAGTTGAGAGACTTTGGGTTCTAGTCTCTCTCAGCTAGAAGTTGAGAGACTTTGGGTTCTACTGTCTCTCAGCTAGAAGTTGAGAGACTTAGGTTCTAGTCTGGCCTTAGGCATAAAAGTGGGCTGGGTGACTTTGAGTCAGTTAATCTCTATTAGCCTAACCAATCTCCCAGGGTTATTGGGGTTTTTTTTGGGGGGGGGGGAGAAATACATGGAGGAACAAGTATTAGGTATGTTCACTGCTTGAGTTATTTATAAAAATAATAAAAGCAGGATCTAAAAAAATCAATAAATATTAATCAGGGATAAATGTGGAAAATGTTACAGACCAGATGAAAAGTCTCAGAGTTCTTATGACATTTTTATCATCTATTCTTTCTTTCTGGAGGCACTACTGATGATCAGTCATGTCAAATTGATTGTCTTCTAATAAGTTGAAATGAACTAGATTGAAAGAGCACGTCTATATATCAGCTTCTTTTCCATTGATCAAGATGCAATGGCCTAACTCTTTTTTGTCTGCTTATTCCTTAGACTTAGTAATCAGAATATGATATATAAACTAATTTCTTGTGTAAAATCATTTTTTTCTGCCAAAGTTATAGAATCAATTAGCATATCATGTAAACAATGATTATAGGTCAGGCCTGAATAGTGTGTAATTGAAGAGTTCTCAACTAAACAAGTAATTACTTGTCAGCCCCCGGTGCAATCATTTATATTCTTTTTAAAAACATAAGTTAAGAAATAAAGAAAAGCAAAAAGCATTTTGCTTTGTAATGAAGATCAATCTTTTATTACATAATGTTCCATCTGTCAATTGTGAATGTAACTGATCAATATTGTTTTGATTTTTCTCATATTCCCTTTAGAAATGCGAGCACCAACAGATGTTGTGTTTAATGCAATTTGAAAGATGATCTGAAGAATCACTCATCATACTAGCCATTCAAAGGAAGTTATGGAAACATGTACAATGAAACAGGAGAAATATTGTATAAATGCAAGATGCATATACACAGTGAATGTGACTTGCAATGATCACAGATTACGATTATTAATAACTATCATGTTCCTTTCTTATCTGCAATATCTTCTATAACTTAAGTCAAAATGAAAAAAAATAAACGTGGACCAATTATGGTCCAAATAGGAAGAGTTTTTCCTTCATTAATGTCCAGTCCCCCAGAACCTCCAGAAACATTCTCCCTTATTCTAGGATACTATGAAAATAGGGGCCATCGTCACTTCAGGGAGATAAAATGTTCTGAAGAAGAGGAATCCTTATTTAGAATGTCACAATTAGAATGTTCCATTTTGTCTGATAGGTGGGGATCTTACCACAGAAATCTTGCATGTTCTGAACATATGTCAATGGATGTATGCACAAGTGTGTCAGGTGCTCTAATTTTATTCCATCATGTCAATTTTTTTTAGAAACTATTTAGAAATCTGGGAGCAGTAAGTAGAAGCTTCATCCAAACTTTCAAAGGACAAAAATCTCTTAGATTAGAATCACAGAATTAAAAAAAGAAATAAACATTTATTTTGCTCTTAATGAATTTGTCATGCGAACCTATGACCAGAAATGTCATCACGTGATAATAGTGACTGTTTAATAACTCCATATTAACAGAAATTTGATATTAAAAACAATTAAGATAATAAAATTCAGAACACTTTATATTATATATGTGAAGGTATGAGCATAAGGTCCTGCTGACCTCTCAGGTCGAAAGCATGCTAAAGTGACTAGATAAATAGGTCCCACTTTGGTGGGCTTATTAATGGGAACATGAACGAAGCCCCCAACTGGGCAAGAGTGATAACACCAGTTAATCCTTTCACCACAGAACAGCTTTGGTGCTTCTGACACAGAAATATAGTATTTATTTATTTATTTATTAATTTAATTTATATACCGCCCTTCTCTCAAGAGACTCAGGGCGGTGAACAGGGCAATACATAAAAATAGGATACAAAAATTAAAATTATTAAAACATAATTAAACAATGCCCATAAATAATACAGATTTAAAATTGAGATAGTAATAAAATCCCACCCCGTCCCATCAGGCCAGGCCCGCTTGTTTAAAAAGATGGGTTTTAAGATCGCGCCGGAAGGAGCGGAGATCGGGCGCCATCCGGAGCTCTACCAGAAGATGGTTCCATAAATCCGGTGCACCCACAGAGAATGCTCTCCCCCTGGGGGCCACCAGTCGGCATTCTTTGACCGGCGGCACCCTGAGGAGGCCCTCTCTGTGGGAGCGTACTGGGTGGAGGGAAGTTGACGCCGGCTGCAGGTGCTCCCCAAGGTATTCTGGACCCATGCCATGGAGGGCTTTGTAGGTCATAACCAACACCTTGAACCTCACCCGGAAGACAACTGGCAACCAATGCAGCTCGCGGAGCAAAGGTGTAACACGGGAGTATCGGGAAACCCCCGATACAACTCTCGCGGCTGCATTCTGTACCAGTTGGAGCCTCCGAGTGGTCTTCAAGGGTAGCCCCATGTAGAGAGCGTTGCAGTAATCAAGACGAGAGGTCACGAGCGCATGAGTGACCGTGCGCAAGGCATCCCGGTCTAGATAGGGCCGCAACTGGCGCACCAGGCGAACCTGGGCGAACGCCCCCCTAGTCACAGCTACAATATGGTCTTCTAAGGAAAGTTGTGCATCCAGGAGGACTCCCAAGTTGCGAGCCCTATCTACAGGAGGTAATGACTCACCCCCCATAATGAGGGGTGGGATATCCTGAATATCACGGGATGCCGGTACGCACAGCCACTCCGTCTTGTCAGGGTTGAGACGAAGCCTGTTCCTCCCCATCCAGACCCGGACCGCCTCCAGGCACCGGGACATCACGTCGAGGGCATCACTGGGGTGGTTTGGGGTCGAAATGAAAAGTTGGGTATCATCAGCATACTGATGATACCCAACTCCAAAACCACGAATGATCTCACCCAGCGGTTTCATGTAGATGTTGAACAGAAGGGGCGAGAGGACCGACCCCTGAGGGACTCCACAAGCGAGAGGCCTCGCGGTCGACCTCTGCCCCCCTGCCAACACCGACTGCAAGCGTCCTAGGAGATAGAAGGAGAACCACTGAAGAACCGTGCCTCCCACTCCCAATCCCCTGAGACGCCGCAGCAAGATACCATGGTCGATGGTATCGAAAGCCGCTGAGAGGTCTAATAGGACTAGAACAGAGGAGTATCCTCTATCCTGAGCCCTCCAGAGATCATTCACCAGCGCGACCAATGCCGTCTCCGTGCTGTACCCGGGCCTGAAGCCCGATTGGTACGGGTCTAGATAATCCGCTTCATCCAGGACCAGAGGGAGCTGATGCGCCACCACACTCTCAACAACCTTCGCAAGAAAGCGAAGGTTGGAGACCGGACGAAAGTTATTTAAAACAGCCGGGTCCAAGGCAGGCTTCTTGAGGAGGGGTCTCACCACCGCCTCTTTCAGGGCGGCGGGAAAACTACCCTCGCTCAAAGAAGCAGATATAACCGCTTGGAACCAGCCTCGTGTCCCCTCCCGGGCTGCATAAACCAGCCAGGAAGGGCACGGGTCCAATAAACATGTGGTGGAGCTCAGCCTCCCCATGATCCTGTCCACTTCCTCCGGAGTCACAGGATCGAACTCCTCCCAGGTGACATTGACAAGATCGCTCGCGTCCTGATCGTCCGATACTGCCCAGTCGGAGTCCAAACCGGTCCGAATCCGAGCGATTTTGTCCGACAGATGTTGACTAAATTCCTCGGCACGCCCCTGCAAGGGTTCCCCACTAACCTCCTGGTTAAGGAGGGAGCGGGTCACCCTAAACAAGGCGGCCGGGCGATTATCTGCGGACGCGATGAGGGCAGCGAAATAGTTAGATCTCGCTACCCTCATCGCTGCGAGATAAGACCTAGTATGGGTTCTTAGTCGCAATCGGTCGGAATCAGATCGGCTGGACCTCCAAACGCTCTCTAGGCCCCGTCTCCGACGCTTCATCTCCCGGAGCTCCGCGGAGAACCATGGAGCCCATTGGGATCTGCGCCGGGTCAGGGGCCGCAAGGGTACAACTCGGTCAAGTGCCTCCGTGGCCGTCCTTTCCCAGGCTTCCACTAAGGCATCTGCCGAGTTGTGAGCTGAGGAGGCAGGTGGGGGCCCCAGCGCTGCCTGAAACCTCTCAGGGTCCATTAAGCGCCTGGGGCGGAACCATCTAGTTGGCTCAACAACCCCACGGTGGGGAGTGGCAAAATGGAAGACCAGCCGCAGGAGATGATGATCGGTCCATGACAGGGGCATAACAATTGGGGAGCCCCCACCAAGATCATCTAACCACCGACCAGATAAGAAAACCAAGTCAAGGGTGTGACCTCCCTCATGGGTCGGTCCATGAATTACCTGCGTCAGGTCCATGGCCGTCATGGAAGCCATGAACTCCCGAGCTAACTCAGATACTCCTCCCGGGGATGGTAGATTGAAGTCTCCCAAAACCATAAGTTTGGGAAACTCAATCACCAGCCCTGAGAGGATATCGAGAAGCTCAGGCAGGGCTGCTGCTACGCGACTAGGCGAAAGGTACGCAAGCAGCAAGTATTATATAATGAAAACATTTATTTTATAATGAATTGTTGCTATATCATAAATTTAGTTTTCTAGTTCCCTTTGAAATCTTTGTCTATTATTAAAAAGAAGGTCCCATTCTAAAGTTCTTCATTCACTAAGCTTTTCATATGGCTTAACGGAAAATGATAGGAGAAAAAGTATACCAAAGCTGAGGCCACATGGGTAGATAAGGAAGCATATTCTTGCTGACATCATATGCAATCGTTAGATGCCATTAGAACAATACGAAGCACTGCCAAGCACTGTGAATTTATGAAGTGGATCCACAGGCAAACTGCCAATGGAACAGTTCCTGCTGATCCAACTTTAAAGTAAAAAGTAAAGTATGAGATGCTTGTTTCATTGCAGATGTCCCCAAAAGCAGGATGGATTGTTATTTTTTTCCCTTGAATTAAGAAGCAAATTTCAATAACATTTTGAAGGAACAATGTGAAATATTTTCTTGATCCAAAAGGTAAAGAGCAACAGAGCCTCACAAATCTGCATAATGGGATTAATCCTGCTGAGAAATCCATGAACTATGTTCCATTCATTTTGTTTGTTTGTTGAAAGCAGCTGATGAGTGCTCCAGCTGAGGTAGAACTTTTTACAATTAGATTTCCTTCTGTTTCTTTGTTCCATTTCTATTCCACTCCTCCTCCAAGAAAAGCCAGCTCTATAGCAGTAGTCAGTTAAAGATGAACAAAATAAGGGATAGTTGGTTTGGAAGTTATTATTCCAGAATAAGAGGATTTGAAGCTTTGAGGTTCTCATAGTAGTGTCAAAGTTGAAAAGCAAAAATATATCAAGACTCAAACAGGGAATCTTAAATAACCTAAGACAAAGATATCTTGAAGTATTTCTTCTAGACTCAAAACAAAATCTGATTGGGGCTTCATTTCTATCTGAATTTCTTGAAACAGCCAGAAGATTATAAGGACATATCATTTATAGAACAAAACTTCTGTTGTCTTCTAAAGTCTTAATTTCTTATGAACTTCTGCTACTGATTTCTTGATTTGGTTATCTTTGTTTTATACTTTTGTAGTGGATGTATGTGAGGGAGGATATATGTCATCTTAATCCAGGTGAGCCAAGCCCTACAGAAACATTAATACTAATACTAGTACATGTTCAAGCCCCATGGATTTGTGAAGTCCACTAAACAACATTTCCAGAGTCATTTGTGCTTACTCTGAAGATGTCCATATAAGACTTTTGCATGTACAGTTCTATATGTGGGGGATTCCATGCAATTCATTAGGATCCTGGCTTCCATAGGAGCCAAGAAATGTCAACATGAAAACTTAAAAGGTTCCTTTCTAAAGATATGCTAACTATAACTTAATTGACTGATGCAGTTTGCCAATCCAAATATTAAGCATGATTGACCCTCAGTCCAGGCCAGAAAGCTCAAAGAGCCAGGTCTTCAGGTCCCGGTGGAATAAGCGGAGGTCAGGGGCAGTCCTAAGCTCTACAGGCAGCTGGTTCCAAAGGGCTGGTGCACCCACAGAGAAGGCCCTCCCCCTGGGTATTGTCTGCCGGCAATCTTTTACTGGCGGTACCCTGAGAAGACCCTCCCTGTGGGAGCGCACAGGACAAAGGGAGCTTGATGCCGGAAGCAGGTGCTCCCTCAAATATCCTGGACCCAAGCCATTTAGGGCTTTATAGGTCATCACCAGCACCTTGAATCTCACCCGGAGGGCAACCAGAAGCCAATGCAGCTCGCGGAGCAGAGGTGTTATGTGGGAGTATCGGGAAACCCCCATCACAACCCGCACGGCTGCATTCTGCGCCAGCTGAAGCCTCCGGGTGGTCCTCAAGGGCAGCCCCATGTAGAGAACTTGTGCCCAAGTTAAATAGGCATAGGATTATAGATTCAAGATGACTTACTGCTAACCAAATCCAAGCTCCATGAAACTCATTTGTGGGTCAATATACACATAGTTCTATGTTGCCAATGATTTTACTCTAATTGCATGTCATAAAATATTTTCATTCTTAAACAAATGTTAAGGTGCTAACCTGTAACTTAGAAGCCAAGTTCTAATCCTCTCTTAGAAAACAGCTAAGTGGCCTTCAGCCAGTCCCTCCTCACAGACTCTTCTATTCTGTGCTAGCTAGCTGATAAACAAAATTCCTTGTTGCTTCATGTATTGATGGTTTTGCTATAAAAAACAGGCAAGCAAATTGCAAATCCTGATAAGGATTTCAATTCACTAATGTAAGAGTGGAATATTATTGTTATTGTATTTGAGAAAGTCATTGGCAGTCCTAAAATACAAATGAGCATTGTCATGTACTTTTTACTATATACTCACTGTTACAGGCCTGGAAGCGTTGGGAGTAAACTCAAAAAGTCTCAAAGAACCAATGCTAACTTGACACTATAATTTTTTGTTTTTTTGTTTTTGTTTTTTTTTATTATTTTTAAATAGTATGGTTTTTGATATGTTTATTGTTGCACACCCCTCAGAGTCACCTTTGTGAGATGGGTAGGCATATCATTTTGATAAATAAATAAACATTATTGTGTTATATTTAGGATCTGGCATTTCTGCTAATACTGCTCAGAAAAAAAAAATCTATCTCAAAAAAGTTTGTTATATTCTAGGTTCCCAAGAATCTGCACTTTCAGCTCGGACATAAGTTTGCTGTGGCTAATAAAATGGCCCGTTTGGAATGTAATCAACACACTTATAGCAAGGAAACTTTCAAAGAGCCTGGCATTTTTGCAGATGTCACCTTGAAATAATGGATGGGGGTAGGAAATGTTTAAACTTATCCTTAACTATAAAATCTATACCTAATGCAACGATACGAGTATAGCAACTGAAATCAAAAACAGTTGAATTGCAAGGAATGAGGGAGCACAGGTGAAAGAACCTAGCAGGAGAAAATCAAAGCTTGATTTCCATAATTGCAAAAGATGAGAAATTATCAGAACGGCACCAAGGTAGAGACAATCATTAACACAGTATGGTGCATTATGTTTTTAATTGTACACTGCGTTGTTCCTTTAAGAGGCTTTGTAGAGTAAGTTGGGGGGGAGCATAAGTATATTATGAAAATAATGGTTTAGTTTGAATGTTCATTGTATTATGCCAAATGGAAAACTATTTTAATAAAAAAAATCAGTGAATCTTCTTACATACCAGGTATTGGTATATAACAACAACAACAACAACAACAACAACAACAACAACAACAACAACAACAACAACAACAACAACAACAACAATAATAATAATAATAATAATAATAATAATAATAATAATAATAATAATAATAATAATGTTGGAAAGAACCTTGGAGGTCATCTAGCCCAACCCCCTGCTCAGGCAGGAAATCCTATACCATTTTGGACAAATCGCTGTCCAGTCTCTTCTTAAAAACTTCCAGTGTTGGAGCATTCACAGCTTCTGGAGGCAGGTTGTTCCACTGGTTAATTGTTCTAACTGTCAGAAAGTTTCTCCTTAGTTCTAGGTTGCTTCTCTCCTTGATTACCGAATTTTCCGGCGTATAAGACGACTGGGCATATAAGACGACCCCTGACTTTTGAGAAGATTTTCAAGATTTTTCATCTTATATGCCGGAAAATACTTACATGCCAGTTGCCAAGTGTCCGACACAAGCCCGATTCAGACCTGTCTAATGCAGATGGTGCAAAACCTGCCGGTTCCCACCTGATGCCAGACAGCTCCGTCGGTGCTGCCTCAAGAGGGAAGGGCGTGAGGTGCCTGCCACGGCTCCCCGAGGACTCCTTAGCAGCCGGGGAGCATGCGTGTGCGCAGGACTGCCCTGCCGGCTCCCGCCCGACGCCAGCCTGCCCTGCTTCCTCCACAGTGAGAGGGGAGGGTGTGCCTTCCCGCGCTTGACTTGCAGCCACGCCAGAGCCAAAAGGGGCTTTTCCTTCCACCCACCCTCTGGAATAAATGCAAGAGCTCCCAGGGTCTGACATTTGCAAGGGGGAGGGGAAGGGGCTTAGAGGCTCTTGGGGGTAGGAAGGGAGAGTCACGTTGGAGGGGGGACTGGACTAAGGAGGCTTGAAGTTGCTTTGCAAGAACAGGGGCGCTCAATTGATTTATGTACTATTTTCCGGCGTATAAGACGACTGGGCGTATAAGTCGACCCCCCAACTTTTGAGAAGATTTTCATGGGTTAAAAAGTCATCTTATACACCAGAAAATACGGTAGTTTCCATCCATTGCTTCTTGTCCTGCCTTTGGGCACTTTGGAGAATAGCTTGACTCCCTCTTCTTTGTGGCAGCGCCTGAGATATTGGAACACTGCTATCATGTCACCCCTAGTCCTTCTCTTCATTAAACTAGACATACCCAATTCCAGCAGCCATTCCTTATATGTTTTAGCCCCCAGTCCCCTAATCATCTTTGTTGCTCTTCTCTGTACTCTTTCTAGAGTCTCAACATCTTTTTTACAAGGTGGTGACCAAAACTGGATGCAGTATTCCAAGTGTATCCTTACCAAGGCATTGTAAAGTGGTATTAATACTTCACTTGATCTTGATTCTATCCCTCTATTAATGCAGCCTAGGCACTGTGTTGGCTTTTTTGGCAGCTGCAGCATACTGCTAGTTCATATTTAAGTGATTGTCCACTAGAATTCTGAGATCCCTCTCACAGTTTCTACTATTGAGCAAGGTATCCACTATACTATACCTGTGCATTTGTTTTTTCTTGCCTAAATGTAGAACCTTACTTTTTTCACCATTGAATTTCATTTTGTTAGATAGCGCCCAGTGTTCAAGTCTGTCAAGATCCTCCTGTATCTTAAGCCTGTCTTCTGGAGTGTTGGCTATTCCTGCCAGCTTGGTGTCGTCTGCAAATTTGATGAGTTCCCCATCTATCCCCTCGTCCAAATCATTGATGAAGATGTTGAAGAGCACTGGGCCCAGAACAGAGCCCTGGGGCACCCCACTACACACTTCCCTCCATGTAGATGAAGTTCCATTGAGGACCACACGCTGAGTACGGCCGGTCAGTCAGCTACAAATCCATCCATTTTTGAAAACATTTGTAACGTGCCATTCTTGCAAAAAAAATAAAAATAAATCCCCACAATATTCTCATCCATATCTATTTGAATTATAAATCTCATATTACAATATCGTTTAAGATAATATTAAAAAGAGGGATGTCGGAAAGAAGGGAAGGAAGGGAAGGACAGAGGGAGGAAGGGAGGAACAGAAGGAAGGAAGGAAGGAAGGAAGGAAGGAAGGAAGGAAGGAAGGAAGGAAGGAAGGAAGGAAGGAAGGAAGGATGGAAGGCTCAAGTACCTTTTCTATAATAGCTATTATATGCTATTGTCTTCAAAAAGTGGTACATAGTGCATACATTCTTTGGCCATTCTGTAATTCATCAGCCCCCAGTCTTTTGGGTGCCAGGGACTGGTTACGTGGAGGACAGTTTTTCTGTGGATCAGGAAGAGGTGTGGTTTCGTGCACTACCTGAATCCTGCATGGGTAAGCATGGGGCTTTGCTCACTTGCTCACCTGGCAGGCTGCAGACAACATGTAATTGACAGCAGTCACATTAATATTCTTTTTTTTAGTGTTCTCCAATAATTAATTGGAATGGATATGGTTAAAAAGGCAATTTCTGAATATAAAATTATGTTATTGTTTCTTTTTATGTATAGATACATTTGAACTGTCATCATTATTTCTTTTCTTCCTTGCCATACTGAATTCCCTGTGGCTAATATTACACTTCTTCAGAGTTCTCTGCATGTAAACAGTGGTCAAAGTTGTATTACTATATGAAGAAAATCAATGCATCTGTGTTTAGTAGTTCAAAGGTGTGTCAAAAATGCTGAGCACTTAATTTTCTCCTAATCATTTCAGACTGTTTGCTCAGCTGGTCAATTTAGAAAGAGAAGGAGCAGTGAAGAGAGAAATAAATTACTTGGACCCTTACTTGCAATGATTATGTGCTTTTTTGGAAAGACCCCCTGAGGATCTGAAAAACACAGGAAGCTCGGTTTATAAAGGGAACATCAGGAAAATCAATGTCTGTCAGGAAATGTGTAGAAGACAACTACTTTTCGGACTCTACATTTATAAAAAAAAGTTTTAAAAATACAAATTTAAAGTTAAATATTAAAGAGGACTTAAAACATCCCCAGTTGAATTTTTGGAGTATTTCCTTAAAATCTGTTTGAGGTTTTGGATCTGAGTTGAATTCAAATGATATAAATGTGTGAAAACATTTGTTAGATATTGCAGATGGTAGGTAGCTAAGTAGGTAGGTATGTAGGCAGGCAGGTAGATGAGAGAGAGAGAGAGAGACAGACAGACAGAGACAGAGACAGAGACAGAGAAAAACAGAAATAGATTCATTAAATCTTGGGAGTTTGTTTGTTTCAGTTGTTAATCTTAGGAAACCAAAGCTGATAATAGATAGTAGATCAGCAGCTAAGGAAAGAAATAAAGGAATGCATCTAAAAAAAGGCCAAGGTTGAGGACTTGAAGACATAATGATGTGAACATGTCAAAATAGTAGTCTTGGTGAAGGGTTTTTCAGACAGAGGGAATCAGCCCATATCCAAGCCAAGTTGGACATGGGTTACTTTATTAGAATAGAATGGAGCTGGAAGGGTCTTCTAGTCCAACCTGCAGCTCAAGAAGGAAACCTTATACAATTTCAGACAAGTGGTGGTCCAGTCTCTTCTTAAAAACCTCCAGCAATGAAGCACCCACAACTTCTGATGGTAAGCTGTTCCACTGGTTAATGGTTTTCACTGTTAGGAAGTGTCTCCTTAAATCCAGATTGCTTCTCTCCTTAATTGGTTTCCATCCACTGAATTATTTGAATTGAATAATCAATTGAATTATTGATTTAGCTGAGAATAAATTCAGTCATTGGCAGAAATGTATTACAAAATATTACAAAAATAAGCTATAATGTAACATTTAAATTTGAGCAAGGCAGTAGATATTAGGACTTGACCACTACATTATCCAGTTTAAAACACCCAACTTTGTGACCATATAGAATAATATCTCTATATTAGAAGGACAATCGGAAAGCCTTCAAACTCACCCCAAATCCAAACAAAATGACAGAAGTGTGGCTGCAATGGTAAGAACATGTGGTCAGAGCTGACGTGGAATCCACTGCAAGGTGGGCACTTGCATTTAGCCCAGATGGTCAGCAGCCCCAAGGACAACCAAAAAAGTGATGGATGAAGACATGCAAGCCATGGGCATGTGCCCTGCTTGCAAAATGCAAGTGGGCAAAATGCAAAACTGTAGACCTCACAATATGGTGAAAATAACTAAAAAGAACAAGAAGATTGAAGGTATCAGAGATAATGATCAGAGTTTTACAGAGAGGGTGTAGATTCAGGCAAGGATGCTTTCACTTCTACAAGCCACTACCACAAATAAATCAATGCAAACACTTGTACACTTCTACAATTGCCAATCAATGGGTTGGAGAGGACAGGAGGGAAAGAAAACTATGTCCAAGATTCAAACAATGCCTTAGTTTGAGAAATTTGGTAAAGTTACTTTAACTTTAATACAGGGGTGTCAAACTCAATTTCATTGAGGGCCGCATCAGCATTGCGGTTGCCCTCAGGGGGCCGGGTGGGTATGGCCAGGGTAGGCGTGGCCTACTGGGTGGGCATGGCTAGAGTGTGTATGGCCTACTGGGTGGGCATGGCCAGCTCTACATCGTTCGCATCAAGGGTGCCTATGGGGGCCCGGGCAGGAGTGGGACAGATCTGAGGGTCTCTGGCAGAAGGAGGGTCTCTGGGCCAGGGCCAAGGCACTGGGGGCCGTTCCCTCACTGTTTCCAGGATGGCTTTGCGGGCCACATGAAACCACTTCGCGGGCCGGTTCCTGCCCCCAGGCCTTGTGTTTCACATGTCTGCTTTAATACAATCAAATTATACCTGATTTTTTGTTTATTAATTGTCTTGCCCTATGTATAATGTTGTTGTTGTTGGTGGTGGTGGTAGTGGTGGAAGGTACCTTGGAGGTCATTTATTCCAACCCCCTGCTCAGGCAGGAAACTCTATACCATTTCAGACAAATGGCTGTCCAGTCTCTTCTTAAAAACTTCCAATGTTGGAGCATTCAGAGCTTCTGGAGACAGGTTGTTCCACTGATTAATTGTTCTAACTGTCAGGAAGTTTCTCCTTAGTTCTAGGTTGCTTCTCTCTTTGGTTAGTTTCCATCCATTGCTTCTTGTCTTGCCTTCAGGTGCTTTGGAGAATAGCTTGACTCCCACTTCTTTGTGGCAGCCCCTGAGATATTGGAACACTGCTATCATGTCAACCCTTGTCCTTCTCTTCATTAAACTAGACATACCCAATTCCAGCAGCCGTTCTTTATATGTTTTAGCCTCCAGTCCCCTAATCTTCTCTATACTCTTTCTAGAGTCTCAATATATTTTTTTTACATCGTGGTGACCAAAACTGAATGCAGTATTCCAAGTGTGGCCTTACCAAGGCATTGTAAAGTGGTATTAGATGATATGAACAAGTGTTTGCCTCTACCAAGAAAACTCTGTGGATGTGTAGCCAACACCAGTGAAGCATTCATTGAGAGGGTCATCTGGCATTAACAAAAGCATATCACCGCTAAACAAAGGAAGGGAAACTCCATGGCACACTTTTTTCAGTAAATCAGGTTTTTTTAATTGTAATGAATGGCAATAAAAAAATGGAAGTTTTGAATGCCCCTATCTAATTTTTTTTTACTCCTGATTACTTTAGTTATACCAATAGCGTATTTCTTTCCCCCATTGTTGTTGTTAGCTGCGAAGTCGTGTCCGACCCATCACGACCCTATGGACAACATTCCTCCAGGCCTTCCTGTCCTCTACCATCTTCTGGAGTCCATTTAAGCTCACGCCTACTGCTTCAGTGACTCCATCCAGCCACCTCATTCTCTGTCGTCCCCTTCTTCTATTGCCCTCGATCTTTCCCAGCATTAGGCTCTTCTCCAGTGAGTCCTTCCTTCTCATTAGGTGGCCAAAGTATTTGAGTTTTAGCTTCAGGATCTGGCCTTCTAAAGAGCAGTCAGGGTTGATCTCCTCTAGGACTGACCGGTTTGATCGCCTTGCAGTCCAAGGGACTCGCAGGAGTCTTTCCCCCATTATCATCTACTAATTTCTGTGAACTTTATGTAGCTACAGGTAAATTCTAGTTCCTTTTCAATTCTTCAGAAAGATATTTGATTCTTTAGCTCCCATCTACCACATTTAATATGAGTTACATGACTCCAATCATGAGAATAGCTTTCACAATTTAAGTTGGCCATTCTAATAACCTCAATGTTTTTTAACCACATTTGGAATTCAGGGATCGTGTTATAGCCATTCTTATTGGGTATTTCATCACCATCCACCAAATTGTTTCCCTATGGTGCAGTAATATCTCCATCACTCTGCAACAGCGATAATTTCTTCCATTTGAATTAAAACCCAAAGGAAGCTAGCAGAATAAGATGCCCACTGGTCTTCTTTCAAGCTGGGAAATGTAGGGAATCTATAGCATAGGTAATACACAGAGATGTTCATTACAGGCCACAAAGATGTCAAAAGGAGGACATGTTGCGCGAATGACATAATTATGTATTTTGCATCAGATGCATTATGCCATTTGTTACGAGTACATAAGTCATATCATTTATAAAATATACATGATAACAAAAACAGCACCACTAGCAGTAGTACTTCTAACCATCAAGTACGCATATAAAAACAGCCAAGAAATACATAAAAGAGATTCTCAAGCAACCCAAGGACCAGGTAGATACATATAACTTTTGAAAATGCGAAGTAGGGGGAATATGGCACAATACTAAGAAAAATACACTTTGCCTGGAAAAGTGTAGTGTTGAGCAGCACAAACTAATATGGAATCTGATTTGAGTCTCTATACAGAAGAAGAAAAAAGAATTGAAGTGATTCTGTTTTTTCTCCTATATTATTGAACAAACGAAAAGCAGTTTGTAGATAGATAGACAGATAGACAGACAGACAGACAGACAGACAGACAGACAGTAAGTATATAGATGATAGATAGAAATATAGTTGATATAGATATATATATATAAAACACAATATTTAATCTTATAGTAGATCAAACTGCACTAGTATATAATCCCTGCAGCTAAAAATACTTTCAGTATTTTCTATCCGGATAGCAACTAAATTATGGGATAGTCAAACAGATAGACACATAGAAACACACCCATAGAGACGTACAGATACATAATGTATATATGGACTTGGAATTATGGAATTCCATATGTGAATATAGAATGTATATTTGGAAATAAGGGCCAAACTAATTATCATAGTAATTTCCAAATATCAGAAGCCAAACTTCTCAACTTGTGATTACATTTAAGAAAAAGAGGTGTCCATTGATCTTCAGACTCTTTGCATATAGATCATACATTTTATTATGATTATGTCCATGTATATAGCACAGCACTTATAAGGATGAATGGGAGGTGACAAGTTTCTTGTCTTCTAAAAATGCCATTTTTACAAAAGCTTGTGTGTTTATGTCAAAGGAGTTGTCAGCCTACAACTGGGTGGGCAACAATATATTTGAGTAAATACCATTGTGTAATTTGAATTTAAGAAAATAAGAGGGAAAGGAAACCATTGGGAGCAATGTGATAGCACTAATTCTAAATGTTGCCAGAAAAGATCAATCCAACAAACGTTTTAATTTGTACCAATAACATTTTTTTATAAGATAAAAAGAGTATTTACCTTGTCCTGAAGTTTGCTGGTTGAGGATGCCCATCATATAATGATAAATAGTCATATTCTTCTTCTAGAGCAAAAGACTGAAATACTATCTGTATCCTATTTCTTTCTTCTGCAATTATGACCCATGTGCAGTTTGCACCATTTGGATATCCATATGGAAAGCCTGGACTTTCTATAGTTCCATTGAGTCCTTTTAAAGTTCCACCACATGTATAAATAAATCCTGCAAAAAACAAAAGAGTTATAAGCTAAGAATTATTACAAATAAAATAGATAAGATAGATAAAATAACCTTTATTGTCACTTTTTACTGTGGGCACACTGGCATACATTAAAAATGAAATTCTGTTGCCTGCTCTCAAAAGTGTACACATACATAACACACATATAGATATGTTTTATACATACATATGCATATACCTACACCCTAAAATATAAATATTAATCACTGTCCATTTTGAATACATAGCGGAAAGAGGATGCTTGAGAGTTCACAAGATTGATAACTTTAATGAACAAAACTGTGACTGAATCTGGATGTTGTGTTTCAGATACCACAAAGTCTCTTTCCAGAAGGTAACAAGGAAAACAGGTCATGAAGAGGATGTGTAGTGACCCAGACAATACTGCGGACCTTGCTCAAGCAATGCTTATATACTATGTCCTGGATAGAAGGAAGTGAATTGCCAATAATCTTTTCTGCTATTCTCACCACCCTCCCCACCGCCTTCCTATCTGAAACAGTAACGCTTCCAAACTAAACTGTAGTGCAATATGACTCTATAGAAAGTGGTAAGGACAGGGAAAGGAAGATGTGACACAAAAAATGCAGGCATATTTAAACCAAATACCTTGTGGTTTAAAATAAATCCTTAACCCATTATGTGAATTTATTCTAAAGGATATACTTTGGGCAGATGGAGGAACTGTCAGCCCTACTTATTTTAAAATGTGATTTTTCCAAACAGTATGTTATGACCCAGTTGTTAAGTAGAATTTCCAACTGAACAGTGGAGTTTGTAACACTGGGTGAAAACAATTTTCTCAATATGTTATTATTAAATACAGTAACAAACCCCCAAACAGTTTGAAACCGGATTGCCAAAGAATTTTTGCCTTTTTCTTTGTAGACTGTAGCAGTTGAGACAAACACTTCTTCGCCCTTGAGATGAAGGAAAGATCACATTTTATTTTGTGATTGGTCTTCCTCCTTGCAATTAATCCTTACTGCTTTGGTCTATGTCTTCAGGTGTAATTTTCAAAACTCTTTTTCTGTGAATCTACCTTGACTTATAGCACATGTTGGGAACATTACATGAATAAATTGCCAGAGCAGAAATTTTCATTTCCTCTCCTGTTATCTCAAAAAGAATGTGAACAACAATTCACCATACTGAATAATAACAGCAAGTGAAAAAAAATAACTAAATATTTAATGTCTTTTTTAAAGCTAGCCTTTCAGAGAACAGAAGTGTTCTTTTGGCTTGTCTGCTATCTACATCATGTGTCAAGATGATACACAGGATTTCTTCTGATTTCTTCTTACTTACTGACCCTTCTATTACCATAACCAAAATCATCAATAGGAACATGTTGGAAAAAACAGGAAGGATTGGGGCAGGGATATTGAAAGTGGACATGAACACTAGGAAAAGAATTAAAACTGTAATTTAACTAGGCTTAGCTTTACCACTTAAGGGGTGTGGTGGCTCAGTGGGTTAGGACACTGAGCTTGTCAATCAGAAGGTCGGCAGTTTGTTGGGTTGAATCCTGAGTGCCGCGTAACAGAGTCAGCGCCTTTTACTCGTCCCAGCTTCTGCCAACCTAGCAGTTCGAAAGCATGTAAAAATGCAAGTAGAAAAATAGGGACCACTACGGTGGGAAGGTAACAGCGTTCTGTGCACCTTTGGCGTCTAGTCATGCTGGCCACATGACCACGGAGATGTCCTCAGACAAGCGTTGGCTCTTCGGCTTTGAAATGGAGATGAGCACTGGCTCCTAGAGTCGGAAACAACTAGCACGCATATGCGGGGGAACCTTTACCTTTACCTTACCTAGCTTTACCACTTAGCCAGTGATCCCTGCTGAACTTCCTTCTTGGCTAGATGGTCAAAGACAAAGAGAACTTCAAATGTGCTCCTCACAAAACAGTATTCAGGCTGTTCCATGTTTCATCTATCCAGCAAGACAAATTCCCATCAAGCCTTTATCAAGAAGTATACAGTAGGTGTGTAGACTCCTTTTGTGTCTCAAGTCCATAAATCATCTACTTTTGCATAGCTGCAGTATGCAACTATTTCAGCTGAAAACAACAATAAGCACATTTCATCCAATGGTTTCTTTTGTCAGCCTTCTCTTTTGCTCTGCAGTGCATGATTCAATATATTATTGGATTAATGCAAATAGCCGTCCTGTAAACCTTTCTCAAGTAAGTTTGGTCCGCTTCTGTCAGCTGTTACCAAAATATTTTGGGGGAAGAAGTGTTATTTTCCTTTCTCAGTATCATTCCTTGCCTCATCAACTCTTTTTCTATTTTTAAATCCCATCTGACTAAAACTTCAATTGTTATTTCTTTTTAACTGACTGTTAATTCTGTAGAAGCCATAGGGAGTATGCTTGGTTTGGATATTGCTTCTCAGAAGGAAGTTTGAATTGCTAATGAATTATGCATAAATGCTGTTCCTCATATCATAAAATGATACAATTTTTGAAATATGTGAAACCCATGTTGATGAAGCATGTTGCTATTGGTATCCTATTTCTCAAGGTCTCTCAGTTTCACATCCATACGACACATCTAAGCATTAGTATAGCTATTGTTTCTGTTAGGATTTAGGGACAGGCTTCCCAAAACTTGAGCTAAAGGCGTATAGCGTATCAAGCATCTTCATTCTCCAGAATGGTTATGCAAGTTGTTTTTTGGGATTCACAGAAAATTCTCTGGTAGATACAGAAATTGTTTAAGAATAATGTTAACCATTCTAATCATTGCGTTGGTTTTTAACATGATGTTATTCAGAAGCCTTTTTTGCTATTTACTGCTATTAGCATTATTTCATTTGATATTATTTCCTGTAAGCGTTCTGTTTTATTGGGTAATTCTTTTAGAATTTTGTCTGATTTAATGTGTTATCAACCACTCTGGGAAAAGATGTGGCATCCACAGTCACTATAAAAAGAAATAAAATAGGTTATTCTCCAACAATACTCAGAAACTGGCAAAGTCCATTGCTTCATTCAGCATTATTAAAACAACAAAATAGTCTTTTCCTCCAAAACTTCCATATCTGGATTGTCAGGTCAGTCCTGTGCTAACTGTCTCAGGGACCAGTTTTTGCAAAATAGCTCTAACTGAGCAGAGATAGTATTGCTATGCATGAATTCACATTTTCTTAAAAAAAAGAAATCAGAACTCAAATGTAAAGGAAGATCAAGAAAAACCAAGCAGTGTTTCTTTTGGGGGGAATTCAAATGTATATCTTGATTTTCAGTAAAGAGTCAACTTTGATTTAATGCACATAAAAGTCCTTAAAACTGCCTGAATAGGATATTTGGGGAAAAGCTTGTATTCATTTAATGTCTGACATGAACTCTCTGTTAAATGTCTAGTTTGCTTCTGTATCTGATGACTAGTGTACTCCTAAGAGCCTACTAACAGCAAAATGTAACCTTTCTGTGCTGGAAAGGTACTGGAAAAATAGAAATATTTGAGGTTAATTATTCTCAGACATGGGTATTCTTAATTTTTTAACTTTGTCTCAAAGTCCACTTTCAGTATCATGAAGGAATTGAACATTTTTCTGAATAAGGAGAAATCATCAAGCAGAAATACAGGATATAATCCTTTAATCCACAGTGCTAGTTTTGAAAGAGCAGGTTGTCTCAACTTTTAATGCAATCCACTGGCAAACAGATTTAAAATACAACAGAATTTTAAAATTCTACAAAAGGCAATCAGAACAGAACAGCCAAGACGAACAATTATTTGCAAATGCATTTGATTTGCATAATCCATTCTGAAAGTAAAATTAGCACTTTGTGGTTTTGGACTAATGCAGCACGTTTTAGCAGAAAGATTTTGCTTTTTCTTTGGTTTATATACCTCAGACCTATATGCTAAACTCTTTAACTCTTTTACCCCTTCATGAAGTTTCAGATTATTCATCAACCTCACATTTATATTATGAAAATAAATACTACTTTAGCTAATAGCACTGTGAGTGATCATAATAGTAATTAACACCATCAAACAAGAACGTCTGCCTAACCCAGGTCCTTGGGAAGGATGTCATAGGTGGATAAAAATACCAAATCCAGTCTAAGCATCTAGCTGACTGTGTGACAAATCATAATAGCAAGCTAAGATTCATAACCTTTATTGTCATTTACCTGTATACACAATGGCAGACATTAAAATGAAATTCCTATGCCCTGTTCTCGAAGGAAGGAACTGCACCCATCAAAGAATATCACCATCCCAAGATGACAAAATAATATAATTACAGCAGCAGCCCCAAAAATGCCAGGTTACACAAAAATGATACCAAAACTTATATTAATCACAATTCACTTTGAATACCCAACAGAAAAAAGAATCTTGAGAGTTAACAAAGTTGATATTATAAGGAACAGAGCTGTGCAGAATCTACAGTAGTTCTGCTTCGGGTACTACAATAACTCTTCTCAGAAGGCAACAATGAAAAAAGGGCATGGAAAGAATGTGTAAAATCCCTGACAATACTATAGACCCTGGTCAAGCAGTGCTTATATGTCATGTCCTGGATAGAAGGAACTTAATAATAATAAGAAAGAAAAAATAGGAAATAATCAAATAATGAAAACCTGACAAAGAGGAGACCCCAAAATTTTGGACAAGTTTGTGGTCAGGCTTGAGCCCCAATAGGAATGCAACATGGATAAGCAAGTTGAAAGCATGGTCAAAGTATGCAGCATGGAAAATATTAGGATAATTAAGGTAATGGTATGGGAGCAGTCAAAGAAGATAAAAAACCGGAATGTTCCAGGATCAGATTAAGTCACTGGATTCTGGCTAAAATCACTGAAAAGTCTACACTTTTGAGACTGGCAAACTAGATGAACAGTTTGTGAAAGAAAATGAAGAATGATTAACAACTGGAAAGACATTTCTAATTCAGAAGGACAAGGAGTAAGAAAAGAAGTCTGGAAACTAGAATATATATATTTCTGTAGAAAAAAAAGGATGCTGTGCTGGTTAGAGTATTATTTGTCTTTAAGGGTATACTTCTTTTCCAATGCAATACAGTATTATTTCCACTTATTCACCTACTGTCATTCCCCTTTCTCATCATCTTAGAATGACTGATCTTTGGCAAAAATTGCTGGCTGCTTTCCTATGGTCATTAATGTGTACCATCATGCTTGAAAGCAGCTACCATTGTCCCAGTCCCCAAGAAAACTGCAGTTGAGTGCCTGAATGACTACAGACCTATTGCATTAACGTCTGTAGTCATGAAATGCTTCAAAAGATTGGTTCTCCAACATCTTAGGACATGCCTCCCACTGAACTTTGATAAACATCAATTTGCCTACAGGGGAAATAGGTCGACAGACAATGCCATAGCTACTGCTTTACACTCTGTAGTAAGTCATCTCGAGAAGCCTGGAAGTTACGTCAGGATGCTTTTTGTTGACTACAGCTCGGCTTTCAACACCATTTTGCCGAGCATTCTCATCGAGAAGCTGACTGACTTGAAATTCTCCCCCGCCATCTGCGATTGGATTCAAGACTTTCTTAGGGATCGGTTACAAACAGTGAGGGTCGGCTCTGCTTTGTCCACCCCCCTGAAGCTTTGCACCGGCATGCCACAGGGCTGTGTGCTTAGCCCCTACCTGTACTCTTTATACACTTATGATTGTGTATCATCTGACCCATCCACTGCGATAATCAAGTTCGCAGATGATACAACTATGGTGGGTCTTATTACAGGTGGGGATGAAACAGCATATAGGGCAGAGGTACAAAAACTATCCATATGGTGTAGTAACAACAACTTGCACCTAAACATCGGCAAGACGAAAGAGATGGTGTTAGACTTCCGGAGAAAAAAGGAGGAACCTGCCCCACTTTACATCGGGGAGAACTGTGTAGAGAGAGTTTCCTCCTTTAAATTTATCTGAGTCTACCTCTGTGAAGATCTGACCTGGAAAGTTAACACAACTCAGGTGGCTAGAAAGGCCCAAGAGAGGCTTCACTTTCTTAGGGTCTTGTGGAAGAACAGGGTAGAACAACAGCTAATGACCCTCTTTTACCGGTCTACTATAGAGAGTGTCCTCTCGTATGATATTGTGGTTTGGTATGCTGGTCTGACAGCCGTGGACAGGAAAGTATTACAGAGGGTAGTGAGCCCAGCAGAAGACATTGTGGGCTGTTCCCTGACACCACTGGATGACATCGCCAGGGCTTGTTGCCTTGGAAAAGTGAGGAAGATTCTCAGGGATGACTCACACCCTGGACGGTATCTCTTTACTCTCCTACCATCCGGTAGGAGATATAGGAATATAGCCAGCCGTACCAACAGGCTGAAAAATAGCTTTTATCCGTGGGCTGTTAGGCTTTTAAATGGGACATAATCTTATGCAGAATTGACTTGGGAGGCCGGTGTGTGGTGTAGTTGGTTCACATAGTGTGGTGGGATAGAGGGTTTGTTGTCACTGTGTGTTGGGGGGAGAGAGCACGGGGGGAGGCTCAGCTAATCTCAATATACACATGTTGTACTTTGACAATAAACGTTTATTTATTTATTTAATTTATTTATTTATTGAATGGAATCTTGCATCAATCCTACATAACCAAAATTTTAAAAAAGCAATGAGAATCATTTAGGGGAAAAAAAAACCCAATCAGATGGACAAGTATCTGGAGTGTGATGATAAAGGAAGAATTCTGAGATGAAAGAGTGTTCCAAAATTGCTACTGTGATCTGGAAGTAATGATTTCGTCCTGAAGTCAGGAGGATCTTTGTGATAACAAAACAGCAAAGGTACAGAAGATCAAAGAAGTTCGCAAAGTGCCCTGTTGAATTGCTTCAAAAAGATAAGAAAAAGTGATACTACAACTACAATCAATAGTTAAATACAACAATAGAAGAGAAGAATACAATAATAAGCAAGAGTATCCATAGTTAAATACAACATGAAATGGTATTTATTAATATCATTATTTTACCGCTGTGAAATTCAGATACCTGAGGTTTCACACTCACTAAGAATCTTAACCACCAACTTCCAAGCAACTACTTAAGACCTTGACTCATAATCTCTTCTGCTAACTAATATACCCCAGCATGTTATCCTAACTAGACTGTGAGAAGTAAAGTCATAAACATGAAGCATTTGTCTTTTTAAAAAATGGCAGAAAAAATTGGATGACTCATTCCCTTACAGTGATATAACTGCTTCACTAAACTAAAGCTTGAAAATGTTAATGAGGTTTAATCAGAAACCTAGTCACCTGAGACAAAGTCATTTAATATATCTACCCTGGTTCCATGTAATCTAGCATATATTCTGGTTACTTGCCATTACGCTGCTGGGGCATGAGATTTTGCAAAATTGGGAGTGATATGAGTGAGTTAAGATAAACTATATAGAATTCAATATAAGTTTTAATTAGCAGCTAATCCATTGCATAGCACAGTGAAATTACAGAATTTTAATAAAGGAAAACAATAACACAGAAGTCCATCTTCTGATGTTGTTTTACAGCACAGGTGTCTAAACCAGGTTCTCCAACATTGACAATTTTAAAAATTGTGGACTTCAAGTCCCAGGCTTCCTCAGCCATCATGGATGGCGGGGAAATTTGGGGAGTTGGAGTCCACAAGTCTTAAACTTGCCAAGGTTGGACATTCCTGCTTTAGAACACTTGGGGAGAAAGAGTGACAAGACATTCAGGGTTGCTTGTATCATAGCTACAACTCCAGATGTACCTAGCTAGCAACTTTGTCCTATTCATAGCAACAAAAACAGTTTAGGTTATGATTCTAATTATAAGGCAGTCCACTTGCTTCCATAGTTTCTTACTGGAATCCAAGCAACCCAACCATTTGCAGCTGTATGGACTTTCAAGTATATGCTTGAGTAGATCTTCATCTGGAGAAGAAAGAAAGAAAGAAAGAAAGAAAGAAAGAAAGAAAGAAAGAAAGAAAGAAAGAAAGAAAGAAAGAAAGAAAGAAGAAAGAGAGAGAGAGAAAGAGAAAGAAAGAAAGAAAGAAAGAAAGAAAGAAGAAAGAAAGAAAAAGAAAGAAAGAGGAAAGAAGGAAGGAAGGAAGGAAGGAAGGAAGGAAGGAAGGAAGGAAGGAAGGAAGGAAGTTTTGACTTATTTATCTTGTTTTTTGAATGTTCTGTCTTACTATATTTATGTGTTTGTATAATAAAGACATTTACACATGCTGACATGTATGCATGAGATTTGGGCATGTTGATATGAGAATACAAACATTTATCTTGAGTTTAATTCAGTTAAATGTTCTGCAAGTTAAAATATCAGCTATACATCAAATCAAATTAATAAATCAAAAGGTAGAAAACCGTGGGAGATGCAAGGATTTCTCTAAGATGTTTTGCTAGCTCTTAAGTGGGTCATACATCTTGCTTTGACATCTCAGCCTTACTCTTCAAAAGTTCCATGCAAAGTTGAACACAGTATTTGCTTTCTTAGGTTGGAGAGATACTATTGCTTGTTCTCTACTGCTCATTCTATTTTACTGCTTGATTTGGCACATGATGTAACTCTTTTGGTGGCAAGCTGGAATTTATCTACAGAATTGTACAAATACAAGCAAAGCTATGGTTGAAGGAAAAGACTTCATCAGCGTCCAGTCCAAGCTGGGAATAAACAACATGGCAACTGCTTTAGAAAGAAGTTGTAGTTTATTGAAGAGGAGAGCCAGACAGAAAGATGGCTCTGGAAGTAAAGAGAGTGAGCACATGTAGTATGGAGTGGGTTTTTTATACCCTCTTGGGCTTTTGTTTGCAGTTGTTTCCTGTTCCAGTTTGAGGGTTTGTATTTCCTGTGTCATGTACTTTGACCTGAGTCTGAGTGTGCCTTTCTGGCATTCTGGTGGTGGTGGGTTAATCCTATCATGTTTCCAGTCCTTAGAATTTGGGTGGGGTATGTAGATTTTAAGGGTCTTTGTCTTCCTATTATGTTTCTTCAGTTTCGAGCTAGAGGGCTCCAACCTTCTTGAATGGATTATTACATATGCATTTCTACAGAGCAGGTTTGTGCTTGGGAGAGGGAGACTTGGGGCTATTAAGAAAAACTTTTTTGCAATTTATGGATACAAATGTATGGATCTTCATCTCCCTCTTTAAGATCCTTTGAGGAAATATAATATTCTGTCCTTTTAATATTTCCTTCTCTGGGGGGGGGGGTCTGACCCCACACTAGATTTAGTTTAGTATATCCCTTTATTTATTTATTTCCATTTAATGAAAACATTAGATTGATTTAATCTTGAGACTCCTTCCAAAGAACACAAGAGGATCACCCAATAATTGCTCATTAGAAATTTGTCCTTCAGATAGTGGAATGCTTATCAGAATTATCAATTTGAAGGTAGTGGGAGATGTCCTCTAAAATACCTAGATAGGGATTGTTATATGTTATAGAGTAGTGGTTCTCAATTTGTGGTCCATGGGCTCCTGTGGGCCCACAATATTATTACAGGAGTGCCTATGAAGGCTTGAAGAAATGTTATGATTTTAATCTTTAGTTAAATCTTGGGGGTCTGTGGCTATAGTCCGTGGCCACAAAAGGTATTTAAAGGGTCCCTGGTGAACAAAAGGTTGAGAACCACTGTTATAGAGCATTACCAAGAGAACAAAGCGTAGAATGCCTGTTTTTCATGTAGCAGCTACATACTTTCAATAATGACTATTTATATCTTTAAAAAGGATCATACAATTTGTGATTCATAATCCCAACTCTTGCAATGTGTTTTGGAAGGATACAATATACAGGCATCAGTAAACCCATCTTCATTTACATTCTGAAAACTGGCACTTCATGATCAATGAATCTGTATTTAAGCCCCTTTAAAGTGAATTTTAGATGATCTCTGTTAATAGAATCTGCAACATCACCCCCTTTTATTTGTTTAATTATTTATTGTATAATTAAATGTTTTCATTTTATTACTGATGCAGTGATTGAAAATGAAATTCAGATCCAGACTGAATAATTTAGAGCAGGGGTATCAAACTGCTGGCCCGCGGGCCAGTTGCATCATGCGGAGACCGCACCCATCCCAGCTCCGGCAATGCAAAAAAAGTTGTGATACATCGCAACACATCACACAAGGCGGTGAATTTGACACCCGTGATTTAGAGGGTTTGCAATTTGTGTGTAGAAATAAATAAAAAGTAAAAGAATAATAGTCCCCAAAGTATGTATTTTGTTTTGTTTTTGTCTACTAATTAATTACTATAATTTAAACAATGTGACTAAGATATTAATGGAGTCCTATAAACAAAAACCAGTTCTCGGTGAACCTAGCCTGTTTCTGGAGAACAATATTTTTATCATGGGAATTTTTGGATATATTGACTTTGTTGAATTAAGTTACTGTAAATGCTTTGTTGCTGTAAAGCATGAATAATTTTTGGGAGGAAATATATAACTCATTGAATTAAAATAAAGTGCTTTGCTATAATTGGATGTTAAAGAAACAACACAATACTTAATGATGAAGAGGCAAACGTGTGTTATAATAAAAGCTTTGCTTACATTATGGATGACTAAACAGAATAGCTTCTGGGACAACTAATAAGTATTTGACTATGTTAATTTATGCCACAGTTCTATAAACATTGATAGAGAATTCAGGGACAATTGAGCCTACTTCTGAGTAGAGAGAGATATTTTTGATTCATAAGGACAATTGTGTAAACACATATTTACTCACTAGTCACTAGCTTACACAGAAGGATTATAACATTCAGTATCCATCCAGAAACAACTTATTACTAGTGCTGTCTGGCTGTTTCCAAATATTTCACCACAAAGTGATTACAACTGCAAAAATTCAGATTTTTAGAACCAAAATTGTAATCATTGAAATAAATGGGGTGGTACCATCTCATTGAATTCAATTAGATTTTTCTATATGTGACATTTATTTTTAACTGAGGCTTTTATTTATGGGGACTTTTATTTATTTATTTATCTTTCCCCCACAATTGTGGAAAGTTAAAACATATAAAATTATAGGCAACAGTACATATTTTCTGAAATAAATACGCAATATATTATTTGCAACCCATTATATCCTGTATTTAAAATGGAAAAAAAAACTGGCTTTGAATATATATTTGGATAATTGAAATTTATGGAAATTTCACTCTGTTGATTTTGAAACAAACATAAACATTAATTAAAATGAGTAAAATCTTTATAAACAGGATTAAAGGAATGTAGTATTAAAATAATTCAAATGTGTGGGAAAATGAAATGGGTAATTCTGTGTATTCTTAACTTTTTTTTCCAAATACATTTTGATCCATTTATTGAGCAACTACAGTAAGTGTTCTATAACCATCAATATGAGCAAAAGTCAGTATATACTGTACATATTGTGCATTCTGTTCTTCACATTTATTTCATGCAGATCAATTTATATTGTACTGACATTCACAAACATTGAATTCTTCAAGCCTCCCTAGGTGAAAATAAAAGATACAGTACTTGAAAAAGTCAGTGAATTATTTCCTAGTACATGTTGACTGATTGATGTGTTGTCTAATTTAGTAACAAGATTTTCAGTAGAAATTAAATTGATGAGAACATTGACATTAAAAGATTCAGGAATGTTTCATTGGTGCATAAGCAGAAATGTCATAAAACTAAACTTGCATTCTGCCCAACTCTCTGGACAGTTCACAACAATCAAACAAAACATTCTAATAACTTAAATAAAAGTTGAAAAACCAAGTGAAATGAAAGGTCTCCATTTCCCTTCCCTAAACTATGGGTGCATTGTTCTTATATCCTCAGCATTCTATTTAGGATGAGTTGATTTAAAAGTAGTACTGTATAGATTAGGAGACTATCCCACATATATTGAGTGCATAGAACAAGGGTGTCTAACTCAATTGCATCACATGACGTATCATGATATATCGTGACTTTTTTGCCTTTGCAGAACCGGGGTGGGTGTGGCCTGCACTTGACACATCTGACCCGTGGGCCACCAGTTTGACATCCCTGGCTTAGAATAATACTTTACAATCCAGATTATATATGTGAAAAGAAAATGCCTGCAATGCGGGATTACTCCAGATCAGAGATAAGACTTCCTGCAGAGTTTTACTCTGTAGGAAAATAAATTATTCAGGAGATTAATTGCCTCTATGACATTAGCTGCAATGGAAAAGAGCTGAGAATTACTTTCATAGTAACAATACTGAAACCCATATTATGTATGAATGTTTTGATTGATTAAATGTATATAAATGCATAGGATATCAATTTGAATCTCATAAGCAAAGGCCGAGGAATTGAATAGGTGATCACTCTCAAGTAATGACTAAAGAACTGGATCTCATACTTTATAGCAGGAATGTCCATATTCTATATTCTGGAATGATCTTGTTCTTCAGACAATAGATTTAGCAACTAGAACTGGATTTGACCTGCAAACCAGGAAATCTATATATAATAAAGCTTAGTGATACTTAGGAAATCTATGTGGTCAAGTGCGGCTTACAGAAAAATGTCAAGGATCTTTAATCTGTCATTATTTAAAAGCGATTTATTTCATGCACTCGATGCAACTAAGGATCTTGGTAAAAGTTGGTTTGATTGCTGAGGATCATTTTAAATTGGCAACCTCACTATTGAGAAACAGTAGTAATTGGACAGCCTTGTTGAGAAATCAAATGGAATTGTCTTGTTGAAGATGAGAATAATTAATCAGCCTACTTCTGGAAGTTGAAGTTTTCAAGAAGAGACTGGACAGCCATTTGGTATAGGGTATGGTATAGGGCAGGGGTAGGCAACCTTGGCTCTTTTATGACTCATGGACTTCAACTCCCAGAATTCCTGAGTCAGCTGTGCTGACTCAGGAATTCTGGGAGTTGAAGTCCATGAGTCATAAAAGAGCCGAGGTTGCCTACCTCTGGTATAGGGGCTCCTGTTTGAGCAGGAAGTTAAACTAGAAGACCTCCAAGGTCCTTTCCAACTCTATTATTCTATGTTCTGTGTTTTAAGGTTAAAAATATGCAATATGTAGAAAATTGCTATGCCACTTATACAGAAATGTTTGTAGAAATGAACATAAACTGATGGAAGGGAAAATGGTAGATCTCTATTTTAGTATGGAAAAGCAAGACAAATCTACATATTTGTAGTTCCAATGCATAATCTCCATTCCACATATGGAAGTCAAGCAGATGGGTGGTTACATCAATCATACTGTTCCCAAGGGAAGTAGATCAGTTTAGGGATGCAAGACACTCAGATGATGAGTTCAATTATAATTATGTCTTCAAGGAGAAGGATGGAAGGAGGATTAACATTACTCTTCCACTTCAGTTACCTCCCTCTGCCTACTAATTTTGGCAAGAATCATAACCTTGAAACCTGACGGAATACACTGCATGGTTTCAATAAGTAAAAGTAGGTTGTATCTTTGATATTACACAACACATAAACAGCTTAATCTCAGTTCACGGTGTAAGTGGCAATTTACCCCAAGTTTAACCTTGTCTTTTTTAATCAATAAACTTCAGGTTATAATGATCAAGATCAAGGGAACTTCCGGTGGCTCCGCGGCGACGGAGACAGCCTTCCCGGGCTGCACGCGGCTCAGCTGTGTGTTTTTTCGCCCGAAACAGCGCCGATCAGCTGTTCGGGTGAATTTGAAGCCCCCTCCTCGGGAGAAGAGGAGGGGGTGAGGCCCCAGGTAGGGGTCGAGTTCTCCGGGTCCGCCTGAGCTTGGAGCTTGGGCGGCTGAAGGATTGAACTCCCCCGAAGCCTGGGTTGCTCCCAGCTGGCCAGCGTCTCTGCTCCGGATTTCTTGGAGCAGAGCCAGGCATCTGCAACCACCCCTGCCTGAAGAAAGGACTATGGATTAAAGGAGCAGGCAGAGCGGTACAAGAGGAAAAGGTGAAGAGGATTATTTTATTATACTCTCGAGCTTGATGGACTTTTTAAACTTAAAGTGAAAGTGCGTCACAATTGAAAAGTAAAAGATGGCGGCTAAACCTCCCCCTAAAACTCTTCGGAGTGGTGGATCTTCTCCGGTGCAACAATCATCATTACAGGCATTGCACCCTCCTGATGTACTGACACCAAAGGATTTACGAGATGCTTTGGATAAACAGGCCCAAGTACTTTTGGAATCAATTAATCAATCAATGGGTGATAAATTTGCACAGATGGAGGAGAAATTGGAGAAACTGGAAGAGAGAATGGAAGAGAGGATGGAACAGAAGTTCAGCGTGATGAAGGTAGACATTTTGTCTTCAGTGCATAAAGTGGCGGAATGTGTGGAAGATTTAGATGAAAAAGTGGATGATCTGGCTCAAAGGAATGCTATATTAGAAGTAAAAGCATGGGAGAATGAAAATGCAAGAGACAAAGTGGAAAGGGAGTTAAGCCTAGCCCAATATTACCAGATGCAGTTTGCTGTTAGAATCAGAGGTTTAAAAGAGAACATTAAGGAAGATTTAAAGCAGCTGGTTTCTGAGGCTTTTGAAGTGGTATTGAACCAGCCAGCATCTGAAATAAGAGCAGCTATGGATAAAGTGTTCCGTGTAAACTCATGGATTGCCAGACAGAGAAAGTTGCCTAGAGATGTGGTGGTTTACTTTGCAAAAAGAGAAATCAGAGATGAAGTTATACAAGCTGCCTATGATGCTAAAGTTGTGATTGCTGATCAAGAAGTCTTGGTTTTAAAAGAAATCCCTCCAAAGATTTTAAGGAGAAGGAAGGACTTTACATTTCTTGTGCAAGAGCTCAAGCAACGAGACATAAGGTTCAGATGGAAGATTTCCAGACGGGCTGATGGTGATGTATGAAGGCAAAAGGTATCAGTTGATTACTGTGAAGCAAGCGCGTGATTTCTACAATACTGTTTTAAAAGCAACCCCATTAACACTTCTGGAAGCTGCAAAGGGATCTGGAGAAGGAGAAGGAGAACATCAAGAGGATGAAACAGAGGAAAATGGTGCTGGAGGAGATCAAGCTATAACTTCTTTGGATGATCCTAGAGAGCAAAGGGTAATGCGTGCTGCTTTAAAAAGAGCAAAGAAAATAAAAGAACAAGACCAGCAAAAGTCTTCAGAATCGTCACAACGTACTCATAGCCAAGCAGTGGGAGGAGCACGGCCTAAAGAAGATAGTCCTATCAAAGCAGTGCTTCAAGAGCTTTGGGAGGATATGCATGGCAACTAAATTTTTGACTTGGAACGTTAATGGACTAAATTCACCACAGAAGAGAAAGAAAGTTTTTCAATATTTAAAACAATTCAAGATAGATGTTATATGTTTGCAAGAAACGCATATTAGGGCTATGGACCAAAAGTTTTTATTGAACTCAAGACTGGGTATGCACTTTGTTGCCTCTGCAATGAATAAGAAAAATGGAGTGGTTGTTTATATTAAAAGTGCCATAACAGCGGACTTAATTGAAGCAGACAAGCATGGAAGATACGTACTGATAGATTTGTTGCTAGAAGGCAAAAAGACGCTTCTAGTTGGACTGTATGCCCCTAATCAACAACAACAACAGGCTGACTTTTTTAGTTTACTTCATACAAAGCTTACCCAGTTGGATTATAAATCTTTTATTTTTATGGGGGACTGGAATGGTGTTTTGGATGTACAGATGGATAAGGCTGGAGCTTTTAAGCGCATTCCAAGTCATGCTAGACTGCCTAAATCTTTTTTTGAAATGAAGGATGACTTGGAACTGCGAGATATTTGGCGTGAGAGACACTTGCAGGAAAAGGATTATACTTTTTATTCTGATAGACATCAATCTTTTTCGAGGATTGATTTTATTTTGGTGACTAATGACTTTTTTTTTGAAGACTAAAAAGGTGAAGATTTGTGCAAGAACTATCTCTGATCATAGTCCAGTTTGGTTAGAGATTGATAAGGAGAAAAGAGACAGGCGCTCGTGGCGCGTAAATGAGAATTTGTTTAGAAATCAGAGAAATGTGGAAGAATGCAAACAGCGGATGAAGGATTTTTTTGAAATTAATATGAATAAAGGTACTTCTATGGATATGGTGTGGGATGCTAGCAAGGCATATATGAGAGGGGTGTTGATATATATGAACAACAAACATAGACGTGCTGTGGAAGCTAGGAGGAAAGAACTGGAGAATGAAATAAAGGAAAAAGAAGAGGCTTTGATTTTGAACTCAGAGGATGTGATGACTAAGGAGGCTATTAAATTGTTAAGAGGACAATTTGATAAATTAATGGCCGACCAAGTGGCAACCAATCTGCAGTTTGCCAGGCATAATACTTTTTGCAACGCTAATAAACCAGGTAGATGGTTAGCTTATAGATTGAGGAAAAAACAAAGGGCTTCTAATATAGACAAGATTGAGCATAAAGGAAGGGTTGTGTTTCAACAGGACCTTATCAAGGACGCTTTTGTGGATTTTTATTCTAAATTATATGCTAAGGAGAAAATTAATGAAAAAGACATTGATATATATTTGGAAAATGCTAGCATCCCGGTTCTTACGCAAGTACAAAAAGAAGGGATTAATCAACTGATCACAGAAGAAGAAATTTTTACAGCAATTAAGGAATTGAAGGTGGATAAAGCACCAGGTACGGATGGCTTGACTGCGGCCTATTACAAAAATTTACAATTAGAAATGATAAAACCGTTAAAGGAACTGTTCCAGACAATCCAGAGGGGGGGAAAGGTGCCACCGTCTTGGAGAACAGCTTTTATCTCTTTGATTCCCAAGGAAGACCAAGATGCTACTCAAGTTAAAAATTATAGACCGATATCGCTTTTAAACACAGATTACAAGATATTTGCTAAGGTTTTGGCTAATAGACTGATGAGGGTTCTGCAACAGGTGATTCATGGGGATCAAACAGGGTTTATTAGTGGTAGGCAAATGAAAAATAATGTGAGGCATATAGTTGATGTGTTAGAGTTTTTGGAAAGGAACAACCAGATTGCTGCGGTGCTAATTTTTCTAGATGCTGAAAAAGCTTTTGATCAATTGAATTGGAAATTTTTGTTGAAAGTTTTAGATAAAATGGATTTTGGGGAAAATTTTTTACAACCGATTAGGGCATTATATCAAAAACAAACTGCCCGAATTATAGTTAATAATAGCTTGACAGAAGTATGTAATATTGAGAAGGGCACAAGGCAAGGGTGTCCGTTATCGCCCTTGTTATTTGTGTTAACATTAGAGATATTATTGGTTAAAATTCGGAATTCGGAAAAAATTAAGGGGATTCAAATTGGAGATCAGGACTACAGATTGAGAGCATTCGCAGACGATCTGGTTGTTACAGTGACCCAGCCAGAGAACTCTGTTGTGGACCTGATGGAGATAATAACACAATATGGGAAGGTTTCTGGATTTAAGGTTAATGTACAAAAAACAAAAATTTTGGCCAAAAATATGACAACACCGCAAAAGGCCCTTTTAGAAGGATTAACTGGATTTGAGATTGTTAAAAGGGTTAAATATTTGGGGGTGATTTTGTCGCCCTCTAATACAAAGCTATATAAAAATAATTATGAAAAACTATGGGGGAAAATTCAAAAAGAATTGGAGAGTTGGGAAAAACTGCAATTGTCTTTGTTGGGACGGATTGCAGCAGTAAAAATGAATGTCCTGCCTAAATTTTTATTTTTATTTCAAATGATACCGATTCTTAAGAAAGATTCTAATCTGGAGGAATGGCAGCGAGGTATCAATAAATTTGTGTGGGCAGGGAAAAAACCACGAGTTAAACTTAAGATTATGCAGGATACTAGTGAGAGAGGTGGCCTTAAATTGCCTAATTTTAAATTATATTATGAAGCTGCTGCATTAGTAGGAATAAGTGCTTGGATTAATTTGACGCAAGGGAGGTTATTAAATCTTGAGGGCCACGATTTGTTGTTTGGCTGGCATGCATATTTGTTGTACGATAAGAAGGTAGATAATGTGTTTAGGGTGCATATTCTAAGACAGGCATTGCTGAGAGTTTGGAAGAAGTATAGACATAAGTTAAGTTGCAAGATACCATTGTGGGCAATTCCAAAACACGCAATAGAAAATATACATGCTGGCTTCAAACATGATCTGACTACGTACAAGGAGATTCTCAGTTTGGAAAGAAATGTTTGGTGTTTGAAATCATATAGCCTCTTGCGAGAAGAGAAGGTTGTTCAAAATTGGTTTCAATATACTCAGTTACGGGCCAGGTGGAAAGAAGACCAGAAAAATGGTTTTACAATGACTGATGAAAATGTGATAAAGCAAATTAGAAATCAGGGACCAGCACATATCAAACAGATATATCTTGCACTGATAGAGATTGATTCAGAAACAGAGCTTGTTAAGGATTGTATGATAAAATGGGCCCAAAATATCCAGGAAGTTATCACAATGGACACGTGGGAAAAGATTTGGGTGAGGAACGTAAAATTTACTCAAGCTCAAAATCTAAGAGAGAACTTTTATAAAATGTTTTATAGATGGCATTTAGATCCTAAAAAGCTTGCAAGTATGTATCCGAATTATCAGCCTAAATGTTGGAGGTGTGGTGATGAAGATGCAACATATTTTCATATATGGTGGACATGTAAGAAGGTTAAGGCTTTTTGGATAAAAGTCTGGTGGAATATGCAGAAGATTTTTAAACAGAGGATAAAGTTTTGTCCGCAACTTTTTTTGTTGGGAATAATTGCAGACGCTACAGTTGTGGACATTAAGTTGATGCTGAACTTAATTACGGCGGCAAGACTTTTGATAGGCCAATATTGGAAGAAAGAGGAACTGCCGACCATAGAGGAGTGGACTTTAAAGGTTTCTGACCTGGCAGAGATGGCGAAGATTTCGGCCTATTTGAAAGATCATTCGCAAGAACGCTATATTATGGAATGGAGAAAATGGATTGATTTTATCCAGAACAAGTATAGGGTTAAGAAGTTTTATGTAGCATTTGAATAAGTCTTCTTTCGTTTTTTTTTCTTTTTTTATCTTAGTTTTTTTTATACATATTCAATATTATTAAGGTTTGTTTTATCCTATATAAGCTAGAGAGTGATGGATTTTAGAGTTTATAATTGTTAGTATATGATTGTTTATGATTGCTTTTTATATATATACCTTGTATTTAGCTCTGGGAAGTCGGGGGGGGAGGGGGGAGGGGGGGAGGTAGGGAGGGGGGAGGAGGGAGGGGGAAGGGGGGATTCTTAAAGCTAAATTGTATTTTAAAACTTTTCAATAAAAAAAATGATCAAGATCAAGGAAACAAAGTCTTAACTGTCAAAGCACAATACTATGCACACTTACAATATAGAATAGATCAACTTTGACTTAGAACCATTATTGGGGGCAGAATTCCTAGTTGCTAAACAAGACAGATGTTAAGTGACTTGCACTCAATTTTATAACTCCTTTTGCCATGGCTGTTAAAGGGATCACTGCTATTAAGTGAATCACCAGGTTGTTAAGCAAATCTGGCTTCCCTCATTGACTTTGCTTGTCAGAGGCTGACTGGGAAAATTGCAAATGACAACCACATGACCTCAGGATGCTGTAACCAGTGTAAAAACATGCTGGTTGCCACCAGTGGTGGGATTCAAATATGTAAACAACCGGTTCTCTTTGTGGATGCTGCTTCCAGAAGTCCATTCTGGGCCTGGGCAGCAAAAAATTAGCTACCGATTTTGTCAAAGTGGTGCGAACCGGCTGAATCCCACCACTATTTGCCACCCACCCACATTCTGACTACATAGCTATGGGGATGTTGCAACTGTGAGTGTGAGGACTGGTTATAAATCACTTTTTTCAGTGCCTTCGTAATTTCAAATGGTTGCTAAATGAATGGTTGTAAGTCAAGGACTACCTGTATGGACTTACTTTCACTTAAACAGACAGAAGATTAAGATACACACTATTTCAATTATATTTTTCATTGCATATAAAGTTGTTATTGCATTTTTCTAGATGCAATGTCACCAAGTCTGTGGGAGAATCACTTTTCTCTATGCTACTTTGTAAGTTAATGGAAAAAATAAACACTGAATTGGAGATCTGAGGCTCATTAGGTAGCTATTGTTCTATTCTAATATATGCTTTCTCATTTGAATGAAAAAAATCTCAGTGATAAAACTTGTTTTTATCTGTGATATTCAGAAGCTGTAATTTGCAATAAATCTACAAAATAAGTACAATATAGAGAATGCTGATATGGATGTCTGGATTAATTCATTGTGCTGCTTAATGTAGCAATACCATAGACATTGCTTTATCTGATTGTTGTACGCAGCCTAGAGTTGCTTGTTGTAAGATGGGTGGCGATATAAATTTGACTGATTGCTGAGTAAATATTTCATGAAGAAAACTTGACTTTGATGGTCACATAATCTGAGATTAGAGCAAATAAACCAAAACAAAAGATTCACAAACCAGCAAGCAATAAACAATCACAATACTTTTATTCTGTGTTCTAACAATTATTTAAGTAACACCAGCTGCCTGCAATTAGTGCAGGTTCGCATCCCACCAGGATCAAGGTTGACTCAGCCTTCCATCCTTCCGAGGTAGGTAAAATGAGGACCCAGATTGTTGGGGGCAATTAAGCTGACTTTGTAATAATGCCGCTTAGGGGGTGTGTGAAAGCCCTAATAAGCAGGCATATACATAGAATGAAGGCTACTGCTAAGCTTGTAAGCCGCCCTGAGTCTTCGGAGAAGGGCGGGATATAAATGGAATTAAAATAAAATAATTTTTTTTACCGTCTATCCTTATCATACCAGTCCTATGCTATTACAACATAGCTTCAAACAGCTTTGAAGACAATGAAAAACACTTCCTTTTTTCATACTGTCCCCAGCCTTCTGATCATAAAATTATCCGCATGAAACGCATTGTTCAACTCTGACCTTTTATCTACCCTTAATCATTTCCATTTCATGTAGCCTAAAGATCTTCCAGGGGATGCATTTATGAGAGATGCTGCATCTTGTCAGGTGGCTACAATCAGATGGCCTTCGGAAGTTTGAAGTTAAATCTGCAGAAAAAGTCCATAATGCATGTTGGGTGCCTAAGAATCCTGAAGACATCAGCTTCCTGTCATGACTTTTTCCTTCATAATGTTCACTTGCCTTTACATGTTTGACAGTACTGACATATAAAGGGCAAAGAAAACCACTCTTAAAAGTGACAGCCTGCTTCTCAAATGCTGAGATATAGGAGATCCTCTGTCATAGAAAGTCTGGAGGAAGACTCAAGTCAGTCAACCAAAACTGTCCTTCATGCACTGTGACCTGCATCTGTTTATTCAGAAATAAAGTCTGCTGAAATCAAAGGGACTTACTTCTGAGTAGTAGATAGAGAATTGCAATAATAGTAAAGGAACAAAATTCTGCTGTTGCTTTTTCCCCCCTTTAATTACTGCTTTGCTATATGATCACAACAACCTTCACACAATCTTCAAGGTATTTGGCTATCTAAAGGGGCTACTTATCTGAGGTCAACCAGCCTACTGAAACTGTAACAGCTAGGGCTCTGACAACTGGAACAACTTGAGAAACATCAGGACAAAACACAATTGTTACTTTTTAATATGCCACAGGACTTGATTAGCTATCTGGACTGTATCTATGGAGATGTTCATATGATGGCCAAACTGAACTTAAGTTATACAGTGAATTTCAGAGGTAAACTAATTGAAATAAAATGTTTGTCCATTAACCTTTTCTTTCCTCTTCACCCCAAAGACATGGATGCATACTCTTAATGAATAAAATGCATTAACACAACTGTCTTTTGATCTGCAAGGTCCCAGTGTCCTCACCCTGTCCAGCAGTGAAATTACTCTCCAGATCCAGAATGGAACAGGTCTAAATTTTATACTGTGGGAATAAGTGGTAAAAGAACAAATTTGAAAATGGGATGGATCCATCTACAGAGAAAAACATTACACAGAGACCCCAAAAAATCACCTTCCAATCTCTATGCAAGAGACAGTTGAGTCCAAAATTCTACTGATTGTTCATTTATTCCCACACAAGGTCCATACCATTCTGCTGTTCCTCTGCTTTACAGTGTGCACATGCACACAAGGACACACAGATGTAACACCATAAAAAGCAGAAACAAAAAAATTCAACATATTATTTTCACACAGAAGAAAATAGAAACCTCCTTTAACTACTGCTGGTAAAAGGGGTTGGAAAGAATTCCAGAAAGCATGTCATTTCAACTGTTTCAGAAAGCCACCATAAAGCATACAGCCATGTTTTGTGGAATATATATTCTTTTCCCCATAATTCCAGCATTTTAAAAGGAAATGCGAGAAAAAAGAACCATTAATTAATCTAAACCTCTCTCTCTCTCTCTCTCTCTCTCTCTCTCTCTCTCTCTCTCTCTCTCTCTCTCTCTCTCTCTCTCTCTCCCTCTCCCTCTCCCTCTCCCTCTCCCTCTCCCTCTCCCTCTCTCTCTCTCTCTCTCTCTCTCTCTCCTGCCTGAATGATGCTGTGGCATCATGGCCTAGTGCCTGAGGGCTATAAGGCAGAAGTCTGCAACCTTTCTGGGCTTGAGGACCAGAGGGAAGGAGAGCAGCTTCAAAACTGGTGTGTGCACGCACGGGGCCATGCACGCCGGCATGGCACTAGCAGTCCTGTTCATGCAAGTGGCATGCACTGGTGCCATGTGAATGCGCAAATTGCTGCGCACCCCCATGGCAATTAGCGACCCATTCGCACATGTGCAAATGGGCCGTGCAAACCATCCGGGCTATCGGCACATGTGTAAATGTGCTGTGGACACCTCCCCCGCACTAGCATTCCTGTTCACACCTGCACGCATGCGCAAACAGGTAGAGGCCATGGCTTGGGGACTCTTGCTATAGGGGACTGGATGGGAAGCAATGGCCTTCAATTTAACTCACGCAAGACTGAGTGGCTTTGGGCATTTGGGCCTTCTGGTGTCAAGGTTTTTCCACTTTTTGTCCTTGATGAGATGACAATGCTCCAGATGGATCCAGTATGCAATCTAGAAGTCCTCTTGTAGTCATAGCTCTGTTGGAAGAGCAGATAAGGGTTTTTACACACCCTTATGTTGTGCACCCATTCCTGGACCAAAAGGGTTTGCTTAATATTGCTCATGGTCTCATGAAGTCCTACCTGAATTGCTGCAATGTACTCCACATGAACTACCCTTGAAAGCATTCAGAAACTTCAATTGTTGCAGAATTCAGCTGCATGGTTAATAAAGACTGTTGGGTACTTGATACATGTAACCTCACTGGTTTGTGAGCTGCACTGATTCCAAATGAAATTCAAAATGCTGATTGTCACCTTTAAAGCTCTTCATGGTTTGGACTGGGATATCTGAAGGATCATCTTCTCTCAACCATTTCTATCAAATGCCAGGTTGGGCATACTGCAGGGTCCCATCAATCAGGAATGTCAGCTAGTGGGGACTAGTTGTCATACCTTTTCTATTGCTGTGCTGTTCCACACACACACACACACAAACACACACATATACACACACACATACACACCATGAGTGTTAGGAGTCTTTATTAAGGCTTCCAAGCTGATTTAGCATTGCTAGCAATTCCCTTTGCCAGCACCATCCCACCCCCAATGAGTTCAACAGGCTACTCAAAGGAAGCCAGCACTAGTCCACAGCCCAAAGCCAAGGCAAGTAAACTAGGCAAAAGCATGGGCAAAGGCAAATCCACAAGGCAAAGCCAAGTCCGCAAAACAAATCCACAAGGCAAGTCCAGAATTGAAGAGACATGATCTGAAGTTCAAGGCAAGAATCATGACTGCTGAAGTACAGACAGCAAGGAAATGGAAACGTTCATTGTTACACTCCCCTTGCTGAGGTAAATAACTGCTTCCTAGAGCAGCCAATTAAGAGGGGTAAGGCTGCCTCCTTGCAAGTAGTCTGGCTGACCTTTGCTGTGCCCACCTCCTCTCAGCCCTATGTGCTCTCAGATCCAGAGAAGGAAGTCGTTCATCTTCACGGACCAGAAGCAGTGAAGAGATGCAGCTCTCTCCACCTGAAGCACTTGGGCTTCCCAGCAGCAGCTATGAGTCTCCTGTCTCTAGCTCAACTGGCTACTTGTCCAGTTGCTTCCCTGTGCTTGACCCCTCCACTCCTGGCTTGTAGCTCTTGGCTGCCTCTCCTCCTGATGTGCCTGGGACTGGATCATCCTCCTCTGAAGTAGCATCTGGGAAAGTGTCTAGGGAAGCATCTGGTGAGTCTTCACAGTTATCCTTGGAACATTCTCCCTTCAGAGATTAGCATGGCCGCAATCCTGTTGGCCTTTCATAAGACCATGAAGACCTAGTTAAATTCCCGAGCCTGGTATTCCAAATGTGTCCAGGACCCCATTTCCTGGTTATGTTAACTTCTATGGATTTTATAATTTATAATTTCCTCTGCTGCTGTATACATTAAATTCTCTATTTTGTTCTTATTATTTGATTTTAATTTATTTTATTATTGTTTGCCACCCAGAATTGCTTGTTGGAGATGGATAGTCAAATAATTTGAATAAATAAATGGTAAACTCTTGTATTATCAAGTGCACAATTGAGATTACTAGTAATTTATAAGGGATGAATGAAAATCTTTATTGAAATCCTAAGCAACGGCTTCCAGTTATTGTCTGTTCTGTTGATTTCCAATGTATTCCATTAATATTGACATAATTTCTACAGTTAATATTGTTCATTGCTGCATTGGTGATTAGCTGTAGATTTCTCTAAATTATATTTTGTTTTTCTCGAATACAAGCACAATGCTAAGAATCTAAGAGTTCTGTGCCATGGATTTTAATGGAAGAAAAATGATGCAAACTATCAAAGTGCATTGCAGTATTGCACAGAAGGGCAACAAAGAAGGGATTCAGCTAGCATCTCTTATTCTTAGTTCAAAGATTTGCACACACAAAAAATATTTTCTTTTTTTCTAAAAAATCTTCAAGAAACCCCAAGAAAATATTATGAGCCAATGTAGATTAAAATAGAATCCATTTTTCAAAAGGACATTTTTGACACTGATGCATTTTTAAAAGTCTACTTTAAGAAAGTTGCTTTCTTATTTCATATATTTGAGTAATCTGTGTGAAAATTATAGAAAAATCTATGTTGTTGTTGTTAGTTGCGAAGTCGTGTCCGACCCATCGCAACCCTATGGACAACGTTCCTCCAGGCCTTCCTGTCCTCTACCATCTTCTGGAGTCCATTTAAGCTCACGCCTACTGCTTCAGTGACTCCATCCAGCCACCTCAATCTCTGTCGTCCCCTTCTTCTCTTGCCCTCAACCTTTCCCAGCATTAGGCTCTTCTCCAGTGAGTCCTTCCTTCTCATTAGGTGGCCAAAGTATTTGAGTTTTAGCTTCAGGATCTGAAAAAATCTATAAAGGTAAAGGTAAAGGTTCCCCCGCACATGCGTGCTAGTCGTTTCCAACTCTAGGGGCCGGTGCTCATCTCCATTTCAAAGCCAAATGTTGTAAATGATACCATATTGTGCTTTCTTGCTATTTAAGAATGTATCAAAAGCAGAGCAGAATATGGTAATATTATTTGGAAAGATACAGAAATAGAGATAGAGACAGAGAGAAAAGAGAGAGAGAGAGATGAACATAATAAGCTGTGCACTTTGGAGCTGTACGTAAAATAAAAGTACATGGCTTTATGATTCTACAGTTGATTGTGCCTTCTAATTGGGAAAGAATGTGGAACGATAATATTAACAGCTTAAGCAAAAGCTACATAGCAGCAGAGATTGCATTAATACTGTTTCAGTTTCATTGCTTAATTCTAAACACCATTTTAAGCAGAATTTGGCAGCCTAGCCTACTACTTTATGTCTGAGTGTTATTCAGCAATAACAACACTCAGCTCTGGCTTCACCCAATAAGAAATGATCATGAACGAGCAGTCTCTTTGCATGCCGATGCTAACTGCCTCTTCCCCTTGCATAGCAGAACCCATTTGATTACTGGGAATAATAGATAAGAAACACAGCTGTGTACAGAAAGATTCATTATGGCTTAAATTGCCAAAGCTATGTAAAAGTAAACAGGACCTAACCAGATGGTAACAAAGGAGCTAAACCAGTCATTAATTGCTTATGATAAATGTATATATTTGCTGGCAAATGGAGCTTGTAATCTGCCAACAATATCCATAATTCCATGTCACACTGAAAGCTGCTCTCAGAATCTTTGGATTAACCAGAGTTTTGTTTTATTTGCAAATAAATGAATAAAAAGCCCCTTTCTTTTCAAGCTATTGGAAATTCCTTCGAGACAAATCCCCAAAAATTATATTCCCTTACATTTCTTTTGTGTCTGGCTTCATTTGTAGTGTGCTACAATGCTGTTTTCAAATATAAATGTAATATCTTGAGTATCTTATTCTTGGGTGGAATAGTCCATTTTGTCCAGGTTTTTGGTACTAAGTGTACCTACTACCTGTGGAAAATTTAAAGGAAGGAAAGAAGGAAGGAAGGAAGGAAGGAAGGAAGGAAGGAAGGAAGGAAGGAAGGAAGGAAGGAAGGAAGGAAGGAAGGAATATAACTGATGATTTCACTGTTTTCAAAAATTGGAGTGCTTCCTGCTTTCACAACAGAATATATCTGCCACTGGGTGGCAGTATAAAGCCAATTCCGAGACTTCTATACACAAGACATGTTTTGTATGCTTGCTCAGTATTGACTTCTCAAACCCATTTAAATGAGACATGGCACCTCATTTGAATGTTTAATTTAAAGAACAAAAACAGAATTACTTTTCTTGATACAATTGTATTGTTTGGGCATGGTTAGTTTGCAAAAATAAGTCCATGTTTTTATTTACTTTTAATAACGGATCAATGCTTTAAAAAGTAATAAATACATGTACAGTTTCAGATGGATGCAAGCAATTTTGCTACCCAAATTGAAGTATAATTGTTTTAAAGAATGATATTGCTTTATATTACTGCAACTTTACAGACGTATTTGGCTAATTGTACTTCTATACTTATAGAAATCAATAGGTATGGATGTTAGAAATCAGTGTTTCTAGACAGAAATCTTCAGTTCCCAGTGGATGCAGGAATAAGATACAGTATTTTCCGGCGTATGAGACGACTGGGCGTATAAGACGACCCCCTACATTTCCTGTTAAATTATAGGGTTTGGGCTATACTCGCCGTATAAGACTACCCCTCTTCCAACACAAATTAAAAAACATCAGATTTGATTTTAATATGGTAATTTTAATTCAAATGCTTATGACATGCAGGTACTTAGTAGGAAAACTGACACTTATAAACATAAGGCTGTTTGTCATCAAACATGTAAACATAAAACAGTGCAAGTGGATTAAACCTTTCCTAATTCACTCTAAAGCTTTCCCTGCGCAGACCAAATGGGAGATCCGCTCCAGGTTTTCCAGCCAGCCTGCCCAGTTCCTGAGTCAAATGTGTCCTTAGAGCTAAACAGCTGCTCTGACTGCTGCATTCCCCACCTGCCTTTCAAGTTGGGATAGACTGCAGCTGCTCTTCAACTTTAGAAGGAAAGACGCCCAGACCCCAGCCTGTAAAAAATCACAGACTGCAGCTTCTTCTCCAATTGGTCCCGCTTTCCCTGCACAGACCAAATGGGAGATCTGCTCCAGGTTTTCCAGCCAGTCCTGTCCCTAAAGTTTCAGCACCCGGCGTATAAGACAACCCCTGAATTTTGAGAAGATTTTCATGGGTTAAAAAGTAGTCTTATACACCAGAAAATATGGTAATTGTCTTAGTGGAATTTGTTTTCCAAGTTACTAAGGATTAGATTGGTCATCAAGTTTTTTATCTCTCTGTGTGTGTATGTGTGTATATATATTAAATAAATTTGGATTGCTAGTAAAGAATTAAAGGGAGACTGATATAGCTATTTCAAGCTTCTTTGCTCTCATCAGCCAGCCACAGCCCAGGTTCGAATCTCATGAGACACACCCAATTTTACAACCTTTTTGCCAAGGCTGTTAAATGAACCTGGCTGCCCCTATTGACTTTGTTTGTGGGAAGCCAGCTGGGAAGGTCACAAATGGCTATCATATGACCCCACAACACTGCAACCATTGTAAATACAAGCTGTTTGCCAAGCACCCCAATTTTGATCTTGTAACTACAGAGATGCTGCAATGGTCATCAGTGAGAGGAGCAGTCACAAGTTCAAATGGTTGTAACTTCAAATGGACCCTAAACAAATGGTCATAATAAGTCAAGGGCTACTTGTATTCTAGAGGAATGGTCCATAAGAGCTTCAACGATTCTTGTTTTATTTTCTTAATATGAAACTCGCATACACTGGAAATTTCATCCCTGGATAGAAGATTTCATATCTTTCAAGCTAATCCAAAAGGGCTTTGTTTGCTAGAACTGGGATGGCAGGGGAATCACAGTAAAGATTGATTTTTATTCTCATTTGGAGAGGCTAAATCCTCCTTACCAAGTACATTGAAGAGACTTAAAAGTAGCAAAAGACAATCATTCACCTCTTGTATTACCCCTCAGACTTAGCTTCATGCAGTAGGTACTCGTCAAACTAATGACCTGTCCATGAAACTGTTGTAATTCTGAAGTTATCTAAAAGGATACTGGCTAAATTGTGAGACTACGCCTCATAATAATATTAGAATTAAAAAGTAGGTCCAAAAATCGAATTTTAATTAGAAACCATTATTGGATTACCTATACATGGAATTGTACCAGACCCAAGTTTGCTTTTTCAGAGCTCATATTTTAACTTGATGTATAATTAATGGTGTTGGCCAAATGCATTATTCACTGCTTATACTTTCTTCTGAATTATTTGAACAATGTTAACTAGATATTTTTTTAGCTTAAAGCTTTCCAGGGATATATGGATTTTGACTAGAAAGTAGATATGAAATATTTCATAATACTATAAGCTTCTAATGATGAAATGGAATAGATCTGATTTAATATGTAATGAAAGAATAATTACAAGAGAAGAATACTGGAACAGCAGAATCATGCTAATGGCTATTTTTTTGTACCTTAAAGGTATAAAGTATAAACCTAATCAGAAGCCTTATTAGCTAAACACATAGAACTAAGGAAGCTTATTTCGGACATCTTGTATATAAGAAAAGGCTAGTTACTGTCTATTGTATTTTAGAATACAGTATGTAGAGCTAGTTTGGTCTAATGGTTAAGACTCCAGGCTAGAAAGTAGGAGACTGTGAGTTCAAATCCTACCTTAGTCATGCAAGGCAGATGTGTGACTCTGGGCAATCATTCTCTCTAAGCCCAACTCTCCTTAGAGGGTTGTTGATGAGGTGCGTTAGATATGTTTGCTCCCTTGAGTTATTTGTAAAAAATAAAGGTGGGATAAAAATAAAACAAATAAATACACCACTGCATACTCTTGTGCCCCTCTTTTTGTTTCAAGCATTAAATTATGGCCTTTCCATAATGTATGCCATTCATTGCACTATCAACCCAGCACCATGGATGCTCATGTAGTGAGGCCAGTTTGGTCTAGTGGTTAAGGCATTAGGGTAATAACTAGGAGACTGGGAATTCTAGTCCCTCCTTAGCCAAGAAAGCCAACTAAATGACCTTAGGCCAATCACTCTCTCTCAGCCCAACCCACCACATAAGATCATTATTGTGGGGAAAATAAGTATAAATAACTGCCTTGATTTATTTCTAAAGTAATAGATGCTGGATAAACATAAAGTAAAATATGCTGATCTTCCGTTTCATTAACCTTGTACTCTGGATCTAATGAACCTGTTTGATTTCAAGTGAAATTCACCACATTTTTAATTGACAGAATTAAAAACCATTTCATTCTGTGAATTAAAATTTTATAGATTCACCAGTTTGGACAGGTATGGCCTTCAGGTACAAGGCAGTAAAATAGAAATGGATAAGATGGAAATGAAATTGTCAACTCTTTTCTTCTGACATGTTGAAATTCTACAAGAAATGGTATAATGAATTCAAGATAAACTCCAGGCAGCACTGCTAATGAATTGGGAGTTTGATGAATCATCAAAAGAATATATTATCAAGTATGTGATCTATATAGAGTTAATAATAAATTAATCCTATTAAGCCCTGTATGAATAAGGTTTATCAGCTTATACAATTTAGCTGACTAATGTTCCAGTCCAATGCACAATTTGTTTTGAGCATAACTTTTTTGCAAACATGCTTCAGATTCACCTGTCAATCATATAGCCCACAAGAAAATTAACTTGATATTTTATAAATCTAAAATTATGGCACTAACTTTACTTTAAAAAGAAAAGTTTAGTTGTGAATGTCATGACTTGTTATTTTGCATCGCTGTTCTTTTTAAAAATCAGTTGTGTATCTAAATTGGCATTTATTTTGATCTCGCATAGGCAAGAAGAAAATCCTGAGCAACCAGGGAAATTTGTCAAAGAGATAATGGGAGGAAGTGGATTTTCCGAATATTAAACAATATGTCAAAGATCTGCTCTTTAAAAAGGTCAAGCTTACACCTTTTCAGAACTTAACACTCTCAGTATTCACATTTAGAGTGAGAAAAAAGGAGATGGAATTCAGCTTTTTTAAAAAATCAGTAGGAATAATGCATGATGCACTTAGATTGAAGCAACGCTACTCAAAACTGGATGAATGGATGGATGAATGGATGGATGGATGGATGGATAGATGGATGGATGGATGGACAGATGGAGTCTTCTACAAACACATTCACATAGCTTATTTTAAATAGCTATGGGGAGCTTTTCCATGCAGCTGTTTTATGTCAGTTGGATTTGAATAAGCTTTCCTGGTTGACTTTGACCTTCCTGAGAAGTATATTGTCTGTCTATCAAAATTTTATTTTAGATCTGCAGTACATAAACTCCCCGTGGTGATAAGTGAGTAACAACTCTGTACAAACATATCAGAAAATAAGTTTACCATCTCTGCTATGTGATAGCAAACACATTTAATCCCCTCCTGGTCTGCACAGCAGTGTAAGGCTAACAGCAGAAGAGATGAGCAAATGACTTATAAGCAGTTGTTTCTGTGAAGACACATTTAAACATTTGACTCTTCAAACATTCACACAACATAGGGAATTTATGGAAAGGCCATTCATTTAAGGCTTTTCAATCATCACATCTTATTTACGATCTCTGTCCACTGCTGCTGAAAACAAATCAGAATTTCTCCTTGATTTCATACAAGTGTTTGGGTGGAAGAGTCATAGCTATGAGTCACTTGTACAATTAGTAGACAAGAGAGAGTTTTTATTCTCAGAAAGCTTTGCAATTCCTTGTAGAAAACTGGTGGTGTGTCAAGGTTTCTGTTCTATGTTTATCATGTTAATTTTTCCCTTATATGTTTTATTGAAGATATAAATTGGAGAAAAATAGGTTAATAACAGGGAAAATACAAAGCACATATGCAGGGAGGACTGTAAATTCTCACTAACCTAGTAAGTTATAATGACTACCACAGTCTCAGGCTGCTGAAAACCAGTTCTTACTGGTATTCAAGATAAAAATAATTATGCAGTGTGCCCATATAATGAATTTATCAAAGAACAAATTGGGGCAAATTTAGGATGAAATCTGACTTTGCTATTCTTTACCCAATTCTTAAACTAATTAGGTGAAAATTAGTTAAATGAGTAGTCATAAATGTACTGTATCTATTCTGCTCTTGTTTCTACACAAGTGTCTTTTTCGTTCCTGGAGAAGAATCTGATGAGTATTGTTCTTTTCTATGGAATAAAATTGCACCTGTCAACTCTCTCCAGCTTGTTGGTGGTTTCACTTAGAACATTTCCCTAACAAATAGATCCCAGTCCTGTGCTAAAATGAAGAAATGCAACGAGCATCAAAGATGCTACAGGAATGCAATGAGCATCAAAGTGATTAGCTACACGTAAACAACCTGTGCCCTTGCTGGTCATCATGCAGAGATATTTCTTTAAAATAGAAATAGAAACAGAATGACTATAAGTGAGCAAAACAAGGAGCGGGACCTCCAATTTCCGGCAAGCTTCCCCATGGAGTTTCATTGTAGGAAACATCAGAAATATTCCTCCCTCCCTCCTTCCTTCCTTCCTTCCTTCCTTCCTTCCTTCCTCCCTCCCTCCCACCCTCCCTCCCTCATTCACTCCCTCTCTCCTTCCCTCCTATTCCTTTCAGCTTTCCTTTTACTTTGCTTGTGGTAAGCTTTCAGGGAGAAATTCAGTGGAAACCAGAAGAAAGTTACAGGTCCAAGGCCAGCAGGCAGTTGGATGGTTGCTCCTGGTTGGGGAAGAAAGTGATGGGGAAGTGCAGGTGAAGAATTTTGCATGAGTGTGTGTGAGAGATGCTACACAGGTTGGGGAAGGTGTGGGTGTGCGCAAGAGGTGCCATGTGGATCAGAGAGGCTACTGGGGGATGATTAGGAAGAGTTACATAATCACTACCAATCACCATTATATCAATTTATGCCAAGACATACCAGTTCTATAAGCTGGCTTGGAAAGTCTTGTCTTTTCTCTTTTCTTTCACCCTTTTTTATTTTCTTTTTTCTTTCTTTCTTCAGTGGCAAACCACTTATTAGAAAATATGTAAGACATTTTTTTCCCTGTTGATATTACTCTTTTATGCATAGGTTGTAACATTTGGGCTTCATAAATCTGGAGATGGTGCTCAGTCTTTCCTATCTTTATCTTCTTAATTAGCACTAGCATATTGGGTGATATAATTCTTTATTTAAAAGGGATGTACATCAGTCCTGCTACAAGCATGATGAATGAATGAAGCAAGTATAACGTAAGTAGCTCTAGTATTTCAAATAGTAGCATAAAGGGGAATGTAGGAATAGAATCAGTTAGAAAACAGAATGGTGTCTTCAGAGAAAGATGATTGAAAATTTGGAGGGATAAATACACACAAAAAAACCTTTTAATAAGGTTTTTCAGAGTTCATTCTTCCCAGCATAGAAACGGTGCTAAGAATTATCTGGGGAAGCAAACATTTACCGAAATAATTATGTTTTAATTGAAATAGTCCAGTTATTTATTTAGTTCATCATAACTTTATGTCCACCAGCAAGGTTTCCTAGATGAAAATGGTCTTTTAGTTTACTTTTGCTTTACTTCTCTGATCTTAGTAACTAGGGATGGTTATATTGAGTCAAGAGATGGACAACTGAAAAAAAAAAGAGAGATGGACAACTGAGTCTAGGAATCCCAAAGTTGGTTTCCATCTTAAACCAAAGGTTGTGCTCCCCATCTTAAGCTATGTTGAAGATCTGTGACTTTATTTGGAATTTCTGATCATAATGTTCAATAATGAAACTAGATATAGATAGAAATGGATTTATCCTTTCCAGAGAAGGAAGAAATTTGGAGAGTTGTAGTCACAACTATCTCAACAACACTTATTTATAAAAGTTCCCTATCATCTGGGTTTATCTATTTGTTTTAGATTTACCTATTGAAAAATAATTTGTCCTCTAAAGCAGAGGTCACCAACCTTTCTTGGTTGGCGGATCAGAGGGAATGGGGCAGGTTGCAAGCATGCGCATGATGCAAACAGGGCAGGGCTAGCGCTTGTGTGATACTCGCTAGGCCTGCCCCATTCTTCTGCATAGCACCCTGTTTCTGCACCCTGAGGTGCAGCATCAGCCCGTTTTCGTGCCCCGAGGTGCGGTGGCATCCCATTTTTGCACCCAAGGTGCAGCGTTGGCCCGTTTTTAGGTAGCACAGTGCGGCTGTGTGGTGTCCTGTTTTTGCACAGCACACAATGGCAGCACGGCCTCCTGTTTTCATGCCCAGCACCACAGTGACATTATTTTTGTATCTCAAGGTATGGCAGTGACCCATTTTCACGCCCTGAGGCATAGTGGCAGCCCATTTTTGCACCACGCAGTGCAGCATCATGTTTTTGCACCCTATGGCCATGGCACTAGTGCAAGTGGGGGCTGTGCACACACACGTGTGCACACTGGCCAGCCTGTCCCATGGTCCGGTAGCCAGCAGCCCATGGCCCACTACCAGGCCGCGGCCCACAGGTTGAGGACCCCTGCTCTAAAGGCATCTAATTTCTGTCTTCCTAGTCCAAATCTTTTATTTATCAAATGATTTTTTCCTTCTTCATTTGCTGAATGCCATTGTACAAATATCTCTGTGGTTTTGGAAATTTCATCTTTGGAAATCCTGATCTCAGATAATCATTCTGCCTCTGGGTAATGTAGAACAATTGTCTGGTTAGAAGCGGCTACATTCCAAGTTGACTTTTTTTTTAAAAAAGAGCAAGAAGAAAATGTTGTCCCTGTGAGTCACAATTAAAAATTCATGTGAAAAGACATAGAGGAAACTGTAGTTTGAAAAATGAAAAATGTGTAACTGATTCTCTGCCAAACTTTTACAAAGCTCTGCATCAAGCTGTGTATTTTACTACTGTCTGACAAAACAAACTCCCTTTGATATTTCTATTTGAAATAGTAGGCATAATTATGTTATATTATAAACATTCAGTGTGCTCATAATTGTCCAATTATGAGCACACTGAACATTTATTATATAACATACATACTATGTATGATACACACATGCTTTTTTTCTTTTTAAATAACAAACTATATCAATTGAAAGGCTTATTCCGTAGAACAGGAATATAGATTTAACACTGTCCCCAGGATTCGCCATACTCGAAACAGTGCTACATATGCCTAATGTAATATTTGTTTATAAATCAGAATCCCTTAAGTGAGAAGCAGTGTAGAAATTTGCTATCATCAAACCATCAAATTCTGATGATCCCTTGTCTCATAGGGAGCATACTCTTTTCACAGTCTACTATTAAGATGTATTTTGGTAACATATGTGTAGAACATAGCAGAAGTCTGGTTATTTCAAAGCCATCAATATATATTAAAGAATTAGAGAAGATGTTGTGTAAATAATCCAACAGCTCAAGTACACTAGATGGCCAGCTTTTGGTGATGGTTTCATATAAGGGATGATTTTGCATACGGCATGAGGTGAATTATTAGGTAACTGATAATATACTTTATTAATGATACATTACATGTTTCTGTGTTTTATTCAAATGTTTATCTTTAAAGGCATGTTCTGAGTATTTATTAGCACATGCAAAAAGAAATATGCATTGACACTCACCAGAAAGAATTACTCTCCAGGGATCAATTTCAGAATAATGTCAGTTCAGAACTAAAATTTACTGGGAACCAAACAATCTTAGCAAGCGTCCCCTTATCTCTATAAAACCATGACTTTGCAACAATTTTTTTTGGAAAAAAAAACCACAACCCTTGATATTGTGTACTGTACTTGAATATCTGAGTTACTTCAACATGATGTGAAAACAAAGCACTTGAGTTAAAAGACAATAAACCATTCCTGTGCTTCTTAATAGTAAGTAAAACGTGTTGTTTTTCTTCCCCTTCTGCCTTCCTGATATTGATTTCAGCGTGAAATATTTTGCATGAAGCTTTGTAATTGACTATCTTTTCACATTCCATCTTGAGAAGCATTTTTATCCACAGCTCCCTCAGGGGCATCCCAGTAGATTTCATGGAAAAGGAAGCCAGTTGATTTTAATGGGAAAGCCAACCTTTTCCAGCAGATTTAAAGATTAGAAATATATTTTAGATTCTATCGAACACAATACACATACACTGATGCTATCTGCAGTCATTTTTATAGCATTCAACAACTATAGCATTCAAGAATTTGATAACTATTTGTATATGTAGTAAAAAGTAAAGTAAAATGACAGCATCAAAAACCTTTAGAAAGCTGGCAAGGATCAATCACCTTGCAAGACTAATGCTTGGTGCTCGTTCGCTACTTCCTTTTGCTTTGGGGAAAAGGTGACATAAAAATGTGAATAAGCATGAGTCCAAATGACTATTTTGTTCTAAAATGCTTTTCCATTTGAATTAAGGAAGCACTCACTTTGAAAATACAGACTGAATAAAATCCTTCACTATGTCTACCGTATTCCTACCTTTATAAAAGACACCTACACATGAGCCAAAGATGCTTTTTCACGAGGCAAGTGGACTTTTTTTGTTTTTTCTTTGAAGACATTTCGCTTCTCATCCAAGAAGCTTCTTTGGCTCTGACTGGATGGTGGGAGAATGGAGAGATTTATACTCCTTGCAGACAGCCGGTCATTCGCATACTTTTAGAGCAGGGGTGTCAAACTGCCGGCCTGCATGGAGGCTGCGCCCACCCCAGCTCCAGCAATGTGAAAAAAGTTGTGATACATCGCGACACATCACGTGACGTGGCAAGTTTGACACCCGTATTTTAGAGAGCCCTAGAGGCCACCTGGAGCTTCATCTGTGTCCTCAGGCTCACCTGAGTAGTACAAATGGGTGTGGAGCCTTTTTGGAACTGTTGAAATGACTGCATTATAGACTGAAGATACAGGATGTTGTATCCCTCTTCCTCTGTTGAGAGAGGCCTGTTTCATAAATCCTTCCATCCCCCCACCATCCAGTCAGAGCTGAAGAAGCTTCTTGGGTGAGAAATGAAACATCTTCAAAGAAAAAAGAAAAAAAACAAGAAAGTCCAGTTGCCTCATGAATAAATATCTTTTTCTGGGATGACTGAGAATCTCCATAGACATTTACCTACACATGGGAAGTTTTCTGCATACTTTTCTATTTTTAACTGTGTTGGAGGACTTGAGCGACACTTGAAACGATAGTCTTAGATCAGGGGTCTTCAAACTTGGCCCTTTTATGACTTCTGGGAATTGAAGTCCACAAGTCCTAAAAGGGCCAAGTTTGAAGACCCCTGTCTTAGATCATCTGACAGCACCATGCTGAGAAAGGCTGGAACCAGCATTGAAGTACTACATTTACCACCAGTGCTAAATGTGTCTGGACCTCTACATGAACTGTGCACTTCTTGCTGCTCTCTGAGCTTCTCTGAGCACCAAGGCCTCCACAACTCAATCCTGAGTTATGTATATTTTCTTCTGCTGGTACCTCTACTTGAAGTACGGTGCCTATAACCTGTGATGCTTGCTATAGAAAATGGCTATACACATTGCTTCATTTCTTATAAAAATTGATATTAAAACGATCAGAAGAGAAAAATCCAGGAAATAAATGATAATTTGTATATGGCTGGTTTTGACAATTCAAAATTAATTAGTTGAAAAGGATAGTGGATGTTCAAATAATGGGAAAAAAAATGGCTTAAGGCTCAAACTTTTTTTTTATGTTGTGAACTTATCAAAATCAACAATTATCAAATGACATTGTTTTTGTTTTAGAGAAAGCAGTCCAAATATCCTTTATTAAAAAAGTGGTATTATTTTTTATTTATTCTTTTTTTAAAAAAAAGGTAAATCCATTTAGTTTGTTTGATATTGCCCTCTGTGTAAATATATGTAATTATTATTTTACTTATCAATTTTGCTTACTCAAAATATTTTTAAGTTATATAAACCATTAGGTAGAAATTAATCCTATCAAACCTATATAAATTGCTATATCTTGAATTCATCCTTGCATATATGATCCATGTTTAATTAGTGTCAATTTTTTATGCATATTTAAATTGATCATGGGAAGAAATGAATAGCTCCATCTGGTGGATTGCAGGTATACAGCAAAAGTACACTTTAATATACTTTAATATACAACAACCAACTCTCAAAATACACAAATAATTGTACTACTGTTGCATTAATGTAATTTAATTGTAAACAGAGAAAGAAGACTAAGGGAATGCATTGTTTTCTCTTTTTTCAACTGGGAGAGAATTAGAGAGAATTAGATTTTGTCTATAATGCAAATGCATGATTATGAGTTATAAGACGATGAAGACGTGTTATTGTAAAAAAAAATGAAATGGCTTGGGGAGAGTATAATGTGCTCTGTTAATAAAAGTGTGCACGCATACACCAGTTTAGAGTACATCATATTCCCTAACAGCCATTTCATTTATATATTTATATTTAACTTTCTTTTGAACTTTGAAATTCATTTCTCCTTGCCATTATTAATAATCCTCCCACTCAGCATATCTGAGTTCTGTTCTGGATTGTTTATTTGTGCTCTGTTGTAAATAGCATCTAGCATTTTCGAGCATCATTGACATATTCATCAGCAATTGGCTTCTGGAATGCTTCTCATGTAGGTAGCAAAATGTGTTATTCCCCATTTCAGCTGTATACATTTCCATAATAGCTCCTATTTGGCCCACCAGACTGCACAAAAAAAAGGAAAGCGTGAAAGCAGCTGAGAAGAGAAATTCTGCGCTTCCTCTCCATTTCTTTGAAGTCGTCATTATTTAACTTCATCAGCTCAAATGTAAACTAAACTAGTTCAGAGCAATCTTCTCTGCAGTTCACAGAGAGACTCATCCTTTGAATTCAATAGTTTGCTGTTGTCTAAAGATATTTTTCTACCTGTGTGATGTGTGTGTGTGTGTTTGCATGTGCATGTGTGGGTGTGCATTTTGTGTGTTCATTTTTCTATTTAAAGTACTAGCATTGTTATTCCCGTTTATACAGGTTAGGTAGGGGGAAGCCCTGGAACGAAAGAAAAAAAAGTTCGCTAAGAGTCTTCTCACAGAGTCACCCCAACCCAAATTCCCACTCTATGGATTGGAGTCTTGACACCAGACTTGTTTAAAGTGAACAGCATAAACCTAGAACAATCCTCCATAGAAGCTGGCACCTTGAATCCAGAATACCCCAAAGTTCTTTTCAAAAGGCAAGTGGACTTCCTTGTTTTGTTTTGTTTTTTTCCCTTGAAAACATTTTGCTTCTCATCCAAGAAACATCTTCAGTTCTTTGATGAGAAATGAAATGTTTTCAGGTGGGAAAAACAAACAAACAAGAAAGTCCAGTTGCTTTTTGAAAATCACCTTTAGGACAATCATTACCTGGATGATTGAGAATCTTCATAGACGCTGAATCCAGAACAGTTTCTGAGTTAAAGCTAGAACTAAATAAATAAATAAAAAGTACTTTGGCATCCTTGGTGCTCTTTGCCAGTGTTGGTGGAGATGTGGTTCAACTGTCAGGGAAAGCTACTGTATAGAGCAGGGCTTTTCAACCAGTGGTACAGGTACCACCTGTGGGACATTGGCACCTGCCAGGTGGTATGCAACCATCCTAGAAAGTGGTAGCAGGGGAGGGGAATGAGCAGAACTGGTGGCAGCACCGCACAAGCCTGAACAAGAGACGGCTGGAGCTGCAGGGCTGTCAGGGCTCAGCAGAGGCGCCAGGATCAGTGCTGCTTTCCAGCTGATCAGTGCTTCTTCAGGGCTGTCAGGGGTCAGCAGAAGTGCCAGGATCAGTGCCAGGCTCCAGCTGGAGCTCAGTGCTGATCCTGGCGCGTCTGCTGAGCCCAGAAGAAGCACTGTTCAGCTGGAATGTTGCAGCATCTCCAGGGTCTTACGATTTACATTCAGATGTTTGGCAACTGATTCATATTTATGATGGTCAATGTCCCAGGGTCATGTGAAGTGACCAAAACCTGCTGCAACCACCCAGCAGATGAGGGAGGGGGATAAAAACCAAACACCCCCCACCCCACCCCCACTGCCAGTCCTCAACAGAAATGCTCACAACAATGAAAACCTCGGACAGGAGAAAGAGCGCCGCCAGGCGGGCAGGCAGGTGTCTTGCTCGCCTGTGGCTTGAGGGGCACTTTTTTCAGTGCCATTGTAACTTCAAACAGTCACTAAGCTAAGTGTTGTAAGTTGAGGACTACCTGTACTTCATCACATTTTTCCTTTTTTGGGGGGGTCATCAAGTTTTTGACACCTTGCTAGGCGACTGGTGGTACTCGGATGTTACCATATCCTAAAAGTGGTACAATGGGTGAAAAGTTTGAAAAGCCTAGATAACAAACCCCACACTCATTAGCAATGATGATGTTACTTAGTTGGACAATAAAATATCTGCAAGCAAACAACTAAGGTAGCTACCTAGTTACCTACTTCACAGGAAATAAATACCTAATGCACTTTCATACTTTCTCAATTTGTTTTCATTTTTGGCAGGAGATTATTCCCATTACTATCTCTGAAATTTATAGTACAATACCTGTAAAATATGACATCAAACAATTTGGAAAGGTATATGGGTGATTCACCAAAGTCCCTAAACCTTCACAAGGTTATTCTTAAAATAAATAAACTGTTATGGCTGGTTCACTAACAATCTGCTTGAGAATCCAATATAGTGTAGACCAGAGATCTTCAAACGTGGCCCTTTTATGACTTGTGGACTTCAACTCCCAGAATTCCTCAGCCAGTTGTTAAGTGAGTCACACCCAATTTCATGACCTTTCATGGCACAGTTGTTCAGTGAATCACTGTGGTTAAGTTACTAACACAGTTAAAAAGTGAATCTGGCTTCCCCACTGACTTTGCTGGTGAATGATTGCAAAAAGTGATCACATGATCTCAGGACACTGTAAACGTCATAAATACGAACCAGCTGCCAAGCATTTGAATTAAGATCACATAATCATGGAGATGCTGCAATGGTCATAAGTGTGAAAATGGTCATAAAATACCCTTTTTTCAACGCCACTGTAACTTCAAATAGTTATGAAATTAATGGTTGTAAGTCAAGGATACCTGGATGATCAGTTAAATTGCTGTAGAACTACAAAGACACGGATGGACAGAGCCTTCTGCAGTAATGGAAGATGCTGTCTTGTATGGTTCAGCTACCATGCTATGTTTAAAGGAAAGGGTGATGAAGGCACCATCTTGCTTATCCACAACTGCAAAGTTATGTAGACCTACTTAGATCCATCAGCATCTCACCTCTTAAGTTTACAGAGGAGAACAAACATAGCATTCAAGCAATTATTTCTGTTGTACAATTTTACAGGCAGGAAAGTTTGCATTTATAGAATAATATATCTAAATTCCTAAGGGAAATTAAAGATTTGGAAAAATGTGAAAGGTTTAGGCATAAATGTTTTCTCCTTGTTCCATAATAGGAGAACATGGGTTCATGAAATTAAATTGATTAGCAGCAAAATGAGGCAAGATATAAGGAAATATTTCTTTGTAATTGCTTAATGGCATGTACTACCACAAATCATGAAGAAGGCTGCCGACTGAGTCGGCTCAAAAGGCAGTTTAGAATTAATTTATGGAGATTCAGTCTATCAATGGTCATGAGTTGGAAATGTTTGCAGAACCATTGTTACAGTCTGGCATCAAGTTTCAGCTTTTATTTTTTTGTCCTGAATATTCAGGAATGAGCAAAACTATCAAGATTTCAATAAGATTTTCAATTATCATTTTGAAGTGCGTCATATTTTATTCTAACCACTGGTACCGTGGTTAAAGTGCAGTATTGCAGGCAAACTCTGCCCAGAGCCTGGAGTTCGATCCTGACAGGCTCAAGGTTGACTCAGCCTTCCATCCTTTTGAGATCGATAAAATGAGGACCCTGATTGTTGGGGGCAATATGCAAATAATGTTTACATTGTAAACCACCCTGAAAGTGCTGTAAAGCTTTCTGGGGCAGTATATAAGCCTAAATGCTATTGTTATGCTTCTAAGTCTCATTCCTTTTCTGCCACATGCAGGAAATCTCTGTAAATCTCCATGAAGAATACTTCTTTAAAACGTAAGTACAATTTAGGAAGAGGGGAACAGAGTAGCTATCATGTTTCAAAATATGGAATGCTCTCTCCATAATTTCCATTACTGCTCAGAACCACAAATTAAATCTTAAATTGTATTTACATTATCTATCACTCCAGAGAATTCAAGTGTAAATCCTCTATTGCTAGTTCTACTGGGAGAAGGTAGATTATTAATAATGTACTCAAATAAGTTCTCTTGCCTATTATGTCTTCAACTACAATTGAAACAGCTTAACTAAAAGTGATCCTAAATATTAAGATTGATAAAAAAAAATAGGAAACAGGAGTTAAAAGTTTCTCCTGCCTATGAAAATTCTCAGTCGTCCAGGTCATGGTTGTTCCAAGGTGCATTTTGAAGAGGCAACTGGACTTTATTGTTTTTCTGTGAAGACATTTCACTTCTCATCCAGAAGAAGCGTCTTGGATGAGAAATGAAACATCTTCAAGGAAAAACTAGGTCCAGTTGCCTCTTGAAAAAGCACCTTAAGACAACCATCCCTTTATTGCTATGTTTAAAAAGTAAATGGTTTTTAAAAATAGTTTTGTAACCATAAAATGGCTGAGATGAAGGTCACCACCTTCATCCTGGACCTGGTCCGTATCTGGTCATATATACCCATTTCAACAGAATTAAGGTCAGCATTTAGTCTGTAGACATTATCATCATTTTATTATGGCATAATCACACATAATTATTTCTGGCATCTGAAATGTCACACAGATCATGCAGTAATTAGATAGAGTTCACTATGACAAAGTAGTCATAGCATAGGAGTGTTATGTACTGGGCTCATAGTAAAACCACGTGGTTTGCTGGAGCAGCTAACGGCTCTCCAGCAACCCGGACTACAAGTCTCCAGCGCCACAATTGGCTATCCCTAGGTGGCAATGGTTGCTTCAAACCTATTGGCTGCCGCCTAGGGGCTAGACTATATATTGCGGCTAGTTGCAGCCATTTACCCAGTACAGATTCTGCACAAAATAAAATATGAGTTTCCCTGTACTCAGCTACCTTGTCTTCATTCCTGCGCCAAAGAACCCGCTATTTAACAAGGAGGAAGTAGGGGAAAATGTAAGAGGAGGGAAAGAAGAATACAAGAAGATGAAAAACCAGAATAAAAGCTGAGATGGTAGCATAGTAAGAAAAGACAAGACAGGATTTGTGATGGAAAGCCATTTAATCAGACTATCCCCGGTGCTCTAGTCTTATAGCTACAACTGCACAGATTACCATTTTCAGGACAAAATGGATTAAGGTATAGAAAGAGATGATAAATTTTTCTACGTTGTTTTTTCATTGTTAACCTGCATTTACTATATTTCCACAACTGACATGCTACTAAATCCATCCTTTAAATTCCAACATGGGCCTACATTTATATTCTGATTTAAACCTGCCATAGACGTAAGCCACAATGGCTTTTTCAATAGAAATACAATTTGCTCTTTCTGATCATTATACTTTTCCATTAAGTTACCCGACTTTCCAGGATCAGTAATTGGGGGAGAAGCAGCTGAAATAAAGTATATGTAGAAAGTGAAAGAAAAAGACTTAAGAGGGAGGAAAGTTAAGTAGGTTAAGACACAATTTCTAATATTTCTTATACTGTTCTGTACATACATTGAAATACATTCGTTTTTGAATGTTATCCTTTCTGATGCAGTTGTACAATTTCTGTCCGATACCTAAAATTCTTCTTGATTATATTCCTCTCCCATTTTCTATACATGTCCTTTTTTCTCTTCAGCATCTCAGAGACCTTTATATATATATATGCTGGCCTCTTTAGATTTCTCCCATTTCCCCCACACCATCCCCTTATGCAATTTTTATGATGTTCCTTCAATAGGCCATGTCCCATCCTTCTTCCACACTTTCTCTGTAAAACTTAGAAACTATTGAATTAAACCTGCCTGCTTTGTGAATTCACGAAAATCTCTTCTTCTAAAGTTCAGTGTGGAAGCCTGACTATCCTCAGTTCCTTTTCTGGATTTCAGTGATTTAAGGATAGCATGATCACTTTCACCTAAGATGCCACTCACCATTATTTCAATCAATTCCTTTCTGTCAGCAAAGGTTAAATCTAGGACAGAACCCCCAACCCCACCCCTCTCTTGTTTTCTCTTTCTTTTTGACAAATAAAATTGTTTATCAGAGATTGCAAGACTTCTGGATTTCTGGCTCTTCAAGTTAAGTTCCCAACAGATGTCATAATATTTGAAACACGTTATCGCCATTTACATGCATCTTTGAAAGATGCAGAAAATTCTCACTTTTCTCTTTTGCCTTTTCTGCTGTCTGTAATAACTTCTCACAAAGGTATCATGTGTGATTCTCTCTCCTTATATTCCTGTTCAAATACCCATAGGCAGTGGTGGGATTCAGCCAGTTCATACCGGTTCGGTAGAACTGATAGCTAAATTTTGCTGAGTTCAAAGAATCAGCTGAATGCACACTGCTTCCGGAAGTCCAGTCTAGGCCTCGGAGGCCTGGAGGAGGCCTCCCAGGCCTAGAACGGCACACCGGAATTGCATGGATGCCACTTCTGGAAGTCCATTCTAGGCCTCAGAGGCCCAGGCCTGCATCCAATAAGAGAACCAGTTGTTCAGGTATTTGAATCCCACCACTGTCCATAGTGCAACATCCATGTTCTACACTGAATGAAAGGACCATTGAAGTTCCACGGGCTACTTAACACCAACACAACTGTAATTGACCCAGGAGAATTTCACCAATGTTCTTTTCTCATTTAAAATAGTTATCCAAAGTGATTTTTTTTCCATCACCAAATTGAATGAGAAGTGGTGAAACTAATTCTCTGCACAATTTTAATTAAAAATATTGAACATGGGATAGTGCTGGAGCCTCTACGTTCAGTATTAAGGATGTTTTTAAAGGAATATTTTAAAAACTTTGCTTTTACAGTGTCAGGCAATACAGACTCTTAAACCTGATTTAAATATTTAAAGTTCAATTCAACTGTGGATTGCCTAATCCACAGGATAGTATCTCCTCTGTTCACTGACTTGAAAATCTGAGATCAAAAAGAACTCATCCAGAGCTAATTCCAAATAAAATCACCCATTCTGGCAAACACCTTCAATGATAAAATTCAGTAAAGAATCATATTACAAATTGTGTGGTATCAAAACACTGCTTAGCCCATTTGACGTGGTGCAGTGAAATAAAGTAAAAGTGAGAATGAGCATACAAGATATGAGCAATATGTTCACAAGGATACCACAAATATTTTTTAAAAAGGGATTTTTTTTAAACCAGGCCTAAATATCCATGGGGGCGAAAATAGGAATTATAGCTTCTCAGACCTAGCTAAGAACTATTTGCTCTTTTAACAATGAATGATTGCTTTCTCTCCTTGATGATGATTTCAAAGCATGTATTATGAGGGATCAAAACTAGTTTTCTTGACTGCCTATTCTAGGAGTGTAGATGTAATTACTTGCACAATTGCACATTCTTATAGCGAGCATTCTCCAAAGTACAATCTTCCAAGCGCTTAATGCAGCTGTAATAAAAGTCTGTGCTCCTGTCCCATGCTTAACTGAACATTCAGCAAACCAACCAAGAATACAAACACAAAAAACCCACAGATTTTTAAGAACTTGCCATAATTAAGTGCTCATCAATGTCTACTATCACCACTTATCCTCCTATGATTTGCAGTACATAAACAAGGATTTTAAAAAAAAATCATTGTAACAGTGTAGTGAAATGGATCCAGTAACAAAGAAAATCTGTACCAATTACACCTTTTTAGAGCCAAGCAACGCTGCTTGAACATAAACTTGATTGTCATGGTAGATTTTTCAAAAGCATTGCTACAAAATTCACTGTCATTCCATGTGGGGGTACAAAGAGCACATTCATCTAAACTAGGGATATTCAACTTTGGCAACTTAAAAAACTGGTGGACTTCAACTCCCAGAATTCCTCAGCCAGCATGGGGACCCGGATTGTTGGGGAAAATATGCTGACTCTGTAAACTGTTTATAGACTACTGTATTGTACTATGACTATGGCTATGGCTATTACAACTCTTTTGATCACTCTGCAACCTTCCTGATTCCCCACATTTCCTAATCTGAAAATGACCCTCATGGGAGAAATTCCTTCCTGATTCCTTCCATTGGAATGTAGTTGAAGCATGAAAAAAATGGAAAAGCTGATTTGGAACTTGCAGGAAAAAATCCTGGGGGAAAAAATTCTACATGACACCAGCATGACTACTGTAGTCTATAAAACCATTTCAGGAGGTCACTGAATGCGAAAATCTTATTTTTATCATTAAAATCAGGATTATTTTATGACATCACACAACCAACCATTTTTGCAACCAACATGTGCTACTGAAAGCTATGATAATTTATTCATCAATAGCCATGGTCAAGGTGGACTTGAACAATATGGCCTTCAAAGCTACCCAAAAAGCAAGTTGGTGGGGGTCAAATGTATATCATGAAGGAAAGATATTCCAAAATGTGGGAGCTACCACTGAAAAGGCCTGCCTTCTACTGACCCTCTTGTAGCTTTCGAAGCAGTGAGCTCTTCATTGGATCCTTTCTGGATCTTCTTACTTGCATGTTTCTATTCATGTAGCTGCCTTTCTCACCTAAGTGATTCTGGGTGGCTCACAACAGCTAAAAAATAACTTGCCAATAGAAACAACTTAAGAGATATGTATGCAGACATATAAAAACCATAAATAAACTACATTTTTTTTTAAAAAAAAATCCATAATCACTGGCAAAGTCCACCACTATGTCATATTTAACACTGCCCTTGAAGAAGTTCTCTACTGACAGAATGGTATTTGTTCCTGATATATACCAGCATTATATCCTATAGGACTTCACAGATAATAACCAGCATTTTATATTAGACCCACAAATCTACTGACAACCAGCACAATGACTCAAAGCTGGTGTTAGTCTATTCTAATATAAGAACTTTTGCCAAAGACAAACAGAACACATGTACCTCATCCTTATATCGGTTATGCTACAGGTTCACCAGAAATACATTCTTATAAAGAAATCACTATCCTGGTGTGATAAACCTCCTTAGTGAAAAGGCCTCTCAGCTTTAACATCTTCAGTGTGGTTTAAGAGCTAAATATTTCCCAGTGGCAATCTTAGCCTAGGGAAAGCTTACTCATTACAGAGGGCAGATTTTACTATCCGCACTTGCCAACCTACCAAATCACTTTCTGTCATTTTATCTTTCTAGGTCTACAGGGAAGTAACTTATTCATGGAGAACACAACTCTGCATTTTAGCAGTGAAGCATAAATTCAAGCGAAAACTACCCAACACAGATAGAACAGAAAATAATGGTCCTTAGTTAAAGCCAGTGCTTGATACTACATAAATCAAACAAAACAAATATCATGATTAGCATTTAAAAAGACACCCTGTACTTTTAAAATGCAGATGTAACAAATACTTTGAGTGCTAAAATGTCATATTTTGTATAACAATTGGGAGAATGGGGTGAGAGAATAAATTATGTTGTTGTTGTTGTTGCTATTATTATTATTATTATTATTGTTGTTGTTGTTGTTGTTGTTGTTGTTATTATTATTATTATTATTATTATTATTATTATTATTATTATTATTATTATTATTATTATTATTATGTCCTCAGTCACAGCTGTCATGGTCAGGGTCCAAAAATCAAGATGATTTCCAGATGATAGCAGCAATGTTTTTGGGTATTGTATTGTTTTTGAACTCTGCAACCCGTATATGATAGCCCTATCTTTGGGCACCCTCATAATAGTTTAATTAACATAAATAAATTTCTTATCATTTATTCCTAAACCATTTCACTCAATGACTCTTTCTGGAAAAAAGGTTACAAACCTTCAGGTTCAGTTACCTTAAAGTTAAGGTCCACTTGCAATTTTCTATGTTAAAGAAGCAATGTGCACTCTAAAATGTCATGGACATTTGCATTCTCCACCTTCCTTCAAAAATATCTTTACTCCTTCTGTCCTCACTGTCCTTTTTTATCTTTTCCTAGTCTCATTATAAAGATTTTGGAATTGATTTTATGAAAAGATGCATTCACATACATCCATAATTTGACTGCAACTAAAAACCTACACAAAGTAATTGCATGTTACCACTCAATGTACATGAGCCAATATTCTATTTATTTTTGCTGCTTTTTTAAAGCTGCAGATGCCCAAATCTTTCAGAGAGTTAAGGGCAACTAAGCACCAATGACATATTTCTTCAGAGCATTAATTTGTCAGTTTAAGATACCATGACTGGCAATGTTGATTACATTAGGAAATATGTAAGGATACATTCATTTCCAAGACCTTGCTAATCAAGGGTAGCTCAACTGCTTTGTCATATAAGCTGGAGGGCAAACAATATATTCTTGGTGTTTTCTTATCAGATTTTAGGGAAATACTCAAAATCATGCAAATTTAGTGTCCTGGTAATAGTTAAGGTTGTTATTATGTAAGTGTATTGATAACAGCCTAGTTTGTGAATAAAAATGCTATAAGCATGATACTGCTTCTATTCCATTTGAGAAGATGCCTAGGCTACATTCACATCATACACTAAACCACAAAATAGCAAACTATATTCTAGCCAAGTGTATTGGATGAATTCAGTCCATATGGTGAGTTTATGAAAACAGAGTTAAGTAAAGCACAGTTAAGTTAAACATATGTGAAATTAAGATATTTGCTCTTCCTATTCTCTGTATCCATATCTCAAATGAAATTATGATGGTGCTGCTGAATCCATTATCCATCTATCTATTGCAACGTTTTTTTCTCTTTGTCATGTACCAGCTTAACTTAAAGCAGCTCTGCAATATATTTATATTCAGCTCTTCACATTCTATGTTCTATTATATGTCTACAACACTGTGGCTCCCCTTATGTGGCTGACATATTCTGCTATTTTTTTAGATAAATGGATTTGCCACTGAACCTTGTTCTCAACCCTTTGATCTTGCCACTTACATTTCTCTGAGCATCTTGTACTCAGGACTATTTTTCAATTATTTCATTTCTTGCTCTTTCTGTTCTGAGTTAATTTGAATAATTCTATCCTTGATTTTTTTTCCAGCTTGAAATATAGGCACCCACTGCAAATCACAGTAGAAAAAAAAATGATAGGTCTGTCTGACATTACAGTATATAAAACTTTGCCCTTTCATATTTGCATCTTGACATTGATTACAAATATGAAAGACATGGTTTTTGAATGGTAAATGTCTATGGAGATTCTTGGTAACCCAGGTGCTTTTTTTTCCTTTCAAAAGGCAACTAGACTGTTTTTTATTTGGAGAAGAAAAAGAAGACATTTTGCTTCTTATCCAAGAAGCTTCATCAGTTATAGTTGGATGTTGTGGGGATGGAAGGATAGGTTCTGACAGGATGGTGGGTTGTGGATGAAAGGATCGTATTTCTTTGCAGTCATCTGGTCATTAAACCTCTCTCTGAGAGCCATTGAGGCCATTTGGGAATTTATCTGTGCCCTCAAGGTCACCTGAATCAAAGTGCAAATAGTTGTGAACTCTTGGAACTGCTGAAAACACTTTGTTTAGACAGGGGATAGGTGGTGTTGTGTCCCTCTCCCTCTATTGAGAGAAGGTTGCTCAGTTTTAAAATAGATGGCCAGTTTTATCCCTCTTTAAAACCAAAGGTCCTCTCTATCAAAAATGTGGACTGTGGTGTCTTCAAAAAATTGAGTTCTTTCAAATGTAGATGGACTGTTGAATCCCATCCTGATGGATTTGTTCTCCTATGTGGTGCCATGTGTTTGTGAAGTGGTTGTTTTGTTTCCCCAATGTACAGATCTGCAAATGTCTTACTGCATTGTATTGCATATATCACATTGCTTAGTTTGTGTCTGGGTGTTCTATCCTTGGGCTGGACAAGCCTGTGCTTTAGTGTGTTTTGAATGGTAACTTAATGATGCACATTTCCTCAATCCCCTTACCTCTGACTTGTCTCCCTCTCAGGTGCCCATGACTTGAAAACCTATTTTGGGAAGCTGAGGCACCACAGGAAGGGCCTTCTCTACTGTGTAGTGTTGGAAGGCTGTGTGAGTACTGTAGATTCATTTACATTTTCAGGTGTCTCAGTGCAACTGAGTTGCACCCTACATAGTACACTGCCTATGGGCCCCCAAGCTCCAATATTGCCTCTACATTAAAAGGGCAAAACACAACATCCCTTTATCAGGATCTTGAACTCTATATTTATGAAGTACCATGAAACTGTCTCTGTTTCATGGAAAAAAAGAGTCAAAGCCGTACTTTCAAGGCCTTAAATTAAATAATAATCTTAAGCAACTTAAATAATCGTACAATTTTTATATCATGAGCATGCTGCTTAAATCAAGGAGATGTGTCAAGTCACTGGTATTCCACCATCCTGAGTCACAAAATAAACAAATTGTTCTTTGTCTAGTGAGAGAGAGACTGGAAAAGTTTCTAACCGTATGGATGTCGGAGTAACGCTATATGCTTATCAAATGTGACCTTTTCCCATGTAAAAAACAGATGGAAGTTTAATTGTACTGTCACAACCATCATCTTGACCTTCTTTATTATGTTCTTTGGATCCCCCTGTTTTCCTCACATAAAGGAGCAGTCGCCCAACACTGAAGCTAAAAGATTAAGGAATAAATAAGTGGGCATAGATAAAAATATTTAAACATCATTGTATATGTATAAGTAATATAACTTAAGCTTCAGGAGCTAGGAATGGTGAGACTCAGATTCAAATCAGTCATCAGCTATGGAAATTCATTGGGTGATGTTTGGTTTGAGTTTATTGCTGTAATAAAGATGAAATTGGAGATGGGAAATGTGTACATTGCTTTGAATTGCCATAGAAAATGTATAACAACAATGACAATAACAGCAGCAGCAGAAAACAATACATAAACATAAAGCCTGAGACCTATACACATACACATCCTTGTCATGTAATTGTAAGATGTGCGTTGAGATTGTCTATTCTTGCTCTCATCCCTAAATATTACTGACCCCTCGCATCAAGCTCCCTTTGTCCTGTGCGCTCCCACAAGGAGGGTCTTCTTAGGGTGCCGCCGGTCAAAGAATGCCAGCGGATGACACCCAGGGGGAGGGCCTTCTCTGTGGGGGCGCCTGCCCTCTGGAACCAGCTGCCTGTGGAACTTAGGACTGCCCCCAACCTTCGATCATTCCGCCGAGACCTGAAGACCTGGCTCTTCGAGCTTTCCGGCTCAGGCTGAGTTTTAATTGGGTTTTAACTGGGGTTTTACATGTTGCAGGGACTTAATTTAATCTTTTTTTAAATTGGTCTTAATTTTTGTATTAATGTTTTAAAAATTATACCCTGTAAACCGCCCTGAGTCCTTCGGGAAAGGGCGGTATATAAATTCAATAAAATTTAAAAAAATTTAAAAAAACTTGTAATCCATCTGGTTTCTTTGGAATCTTTTCCTTCTCTAAAAGTCAGTACAAAATGTTCAAGGACCTCTTTAATAATTTTCTGTTTGGACTAAGTTGGCAATATTCTCAGAAAACTTCTCCAGAACTGATCAATGATAATACTGCTTAGAGAAATTCCAAAAATTATATGTTATATGTTTGTTTCACATTTTATTTTATTTTTGTTTTTTTGAGGGGGGGATAATAAAGGAGATAGGAAGATAGTAGGAAGGCCTTCACTTTTGAATATTTACAGTACTACTAGTATGAAAAGCTGTAGTGTATCATGGAAAGAGCTGTAGGGATTAAGGACAAAGAGGAGTGGGTTGAAGTCCCTACTCACTAGCCACCTTTGGGCTATTTATTTTCATTTCAATCTGCCATCAGTTCTGTTGCTAAAAAAAACAAAATAGGAAACACTCATGTATGCTGTATTGCGCCTGAAAGCATATAAATTCTATGTAACCTTATGCGGGAATGACCTTAACAGTCAGAGCAAAGAATCACAGCCAAGGGAACAATCAGATAAAACGCAACATAGTCTGCAATAGGAAAGACTGAAATCCTGGGAAAGGTGGAAGAAAAGAGAATGACCAGCAGTAAGATGGACAGACTCAATAGTAGCAATGAATGCACTGAGTTCTGAAAGAACAGTTTAGGGATAGATTGTCATTAAAAAAATATATCTTGTTAGGAGATAAAAATGACTTGATAGTGCATAAACAATTAAATCAAAGGTACCTTTTGACTTAAAGAGGTTAAAATAATTACTATAATAAGTTCTGCATTAATTGAATGAATCAAAATTCATTCTACTGTATGCCAAATACAGATGGAAATCATTCAAGACATATTTTACATCCATGTTTGCACATAACTGTAATGTAGGTGAGAGGGGAATGGCTTTGAGTTGTAGAATACATCCTTCATTATAGAACAGGATTGGGCAATTTGGTTACATTATGGGGTTACATTGAAAGTGTATTTCCCCAGATGTAATAAAAAACAGTTGTTGTCCAGCAGAATAACATAATAACAGAGTTGGAAGGGACGTTGGAGGTCTTCTAGTCCAAACCCTGCTCAAGCAGGAAAACCCATGGCATTTCAGACAAATGATTGTCCAGTCTCTTCTTAAAAATCTCCAGTGTTGGATCACCCACAACTTCATTCCACTGAATAATTGTTCTAACTGTCAGGAAATTTCTCCTTAGTTCTAGGTTGCTTCTCTCCTTGATTAGCATCCATCCATTGTTTCTTGCAACACAGAAGATTTATTGAAGCCTATACAGAAGACTTTAGTTAACTAATAGTCAGCACTAAATTGGCACTAGATAAGGGTCAAAGAGGGATGCGGTGGCTCAGTGGGTTAGGACACTGAGCTTGTCAATCAGAAGGTCGGCAGTTTGGCAACTCGAATCCCGAGTGCCGTGTAACAGAGTGAGCGCCTGTTACTCGTCCCAGCTTCTGCCAACCTAGCAGTTCAAAAGCGCACAAAAATGCAAGTAGAAAAATAGGGACCACTACGGTGGGAAGGTAACAGCGTTCTGTGTGCCTTTGGCATCTAGTCATGCTGGCCACATGACCACAGAAATGTCCTCGGACAAACGGAGATGAGCACCAGCCCCTAGAATTGGAAATGACTAGCATGCATGTGAGGGGGAACCTTTACCTTTACCTTAAGGGTCAAAGTGGGGAGGTTGGACCTGAGTTGTTTGTGGCAATGTAAGCACTTTAAACTGATGACACATTGAACTCCACCCCCATGGTCTGCCTGCTCTTCTCCTATAGTAGTCGAGCACAGAAGCAAGATGTTCCAACAGTTGATTATAAATAATAAACAATGCAATATGGAAAGTTGTTCAACTGATTTTCTTTTCTTGAATACAGTTTCTAATTAGAATGGTTTACTGGCATGCATGTTATTTATTTTTCTTCTTTTCCTTCAATTAAATTATATATTCCTCAACCATTCCCTGTGCAATTGCAATATGATAATTAATAGCCCCAATCTCATACAGATTTGGTGAATATAACCCAGAATGATTTCCTTTCCAGCCAACCAATATATTCGCAGTTGCAACTAACATAATGAAATAGTAAATCAATGTGCCTTATAAGTATATTGGAGAAGGTCATTTGAGCTCTGCCAAGTGATAAATGAATATCATTTGCATTATGGGAGTGCAAAAAAACCCCAGACGCTATCCAATAAATAAACAAGAAATAATGATCCTTGACCAAAGAATGTGAAGTTCGTGTTTATTCTAGAATATAATCCCCATTTTCTATCACAGTGGATTGAACTGAATGGTAGGAGATGAATAGCACCTTCACACATCAGATGATATAGTGTTACACAGATTACTAATTAGGTCTCCATAAATACAAAAAAAAAGCTTTCCCACATGGGCAAAACAGAGAACCAGCAAAAATTGTATAGGGAGAATATTTTTTTTCCTAAGGTCTCCTTCCTTCTGCAATCCCTGCTCTGTTCCATAGGTCTTCAGAGTGGCTGTTAAGATACCGAAGAAGCTACAGGATTTTAGCTTCTAGCTATATAGCCACAGCTATTTATCACAACTAGAGTACAAATTAAAATGATTGCTGCAGATTCTGTTGGAGTAGATTTGGATGTTTTGCTTGTAACAGGTTGATGATGAGTCAATCAGTAGCAAGAACAGAATGATAATGAACTCAGATTTTACAGATAAGAAACTGTTGCTGCTTGGAGAAATGCTGACATGAACTGAGAAAAAAATATATGTGGTAGGTGCGTGCTTGTGTATGTCAGTTACAGATTCCATACACACAGAAACATACTACACTCATGAAATATATATGTCATGTGTAAAGGCAGAAATGACACAGACAGCTCCGTACACTCCTATGCCAATTTCAAGTAAAATGCACAGTATGCCAAAATAAATACAATATTTAGTCAACATGTGCAAACACAGATAATAAATTCAGAGGAAGCACATATTGTTGGTAAAATATTATGAGTCCCCTCCTCTTATCAGTTTCAGAGAGAGGAGAAGAGGGGGGGGTAAGAGGGAGGAAGGAAGGGAAGAAAGGAGGGAAGAAGGGAGGGAGGTTAATTGTTTTTCAAAATAAATTGCAGGAGTGCTATTATATATATATTGAATGTATAATATATATTTTCTTTTCCTGGTGGGACACAGATTTAGACATAAAATGACACATGGCTTTGCAATATGTTACCTTACAATTTGTTGCTCATTTTACTATTTTTTTCATTTAAGTTACAACAGGAAAATTGGGAAACGTCATAAAGTATGAATACTGAAATGTTTGTAAGATCACACTGGGTACTCAAAACTGGAACTGGGAAAATAGCAAACTAAAGGCAAGGTGAGCCACAGGAATCATAAATAAAATAGGAACTTGTGCTAATCCCTATCAAAAATGTCAAAACTTTTATAAAAATAGTATGGGAAAACTCATTTTAAATGTCATTTTCCATTCATGGAAATGTGCAGCTCCCACATATGCATAAATAAGTGTATAAAAATGCACCATCCAGAACAGAACTGAGATATTACTGTTATATAAAACTCCCAATACCATTCCTTAGCAAAAAAAAAAAAAACAACACCTGCAGACATTGTTGATTAACAACAACAAAGGCTTCCTTCTAGCTCAAGAGTATGCAGAGGAGAATTCATAATTGAAACTGTGGACCAATTTGCCTCGATCTCCATAGGAAGATTACAAATTTCCATTGTGCAGCACATTGATTTGCCTTCCAGTTTTTAATTTGAAATATGAATACCTTCTTATCCATATTTTAAAGGTGATGAACCAGTGTCTAACCTGAAACTAAAAAGTAAATTATAATTCTGCAAAGTGCAAAAATATTTATGGGATGTTCAGTTATCATCTTTGATTCAACAGATATATATATATATATATATATATATATATATATATATATATATATATATATATATATATATATATATACACACACATACATACATACACACACACATAGTCCCAAAATGGTCAAAAAAGCAAGCAATATTCTCTAAATAGAGTTATTCCTAATGAGATTATCAAAGACCTGCACTATGGGGTGGGTTTTTATTTTATTTTAATTTTTTATCCAAGCAAACCGGGAAAACACTACTTTTTGGAAAAGCTATCTCTCATCAAGTTTCCTTCCAGCTTCATAGGAGGACAAGATCTAAGTTTGGCAACTTGTTTGCAAGGTTAAATTTCACATCAGCTAAATTTGGAATACACCTACACAGAGCTAAATAAACTGATTCCATAAATGGAAGCAGTAACAACAACAATAGATATAAATGACATCTGGGGGAAAAAATCTTTGTGTTTATTCCTTAGATCAGATTCCATCACTTCTGCCAAAGACCTCAGAAAAGGTAGGATAGGAATAGTTGGAGCTACCGGTATATGTTCCATTTTTATTTAATGATCAGAAATTCCTTCCACATTTTTCCTAGTACGTTGTTCAATATCTACTCTGAATCAATCTTCAACGAGGCACTGGAGAACATTGATGCTGGCATCAAAGTAAACGGTGTTTAGATCAACAATTTAAGATATGCTGACGATACAGTTCTGCTTGCCAGTAAGCCTGAAGACTTTTCAGAAATATCTGAAAAATACGGCTTGAAGCTTAACACCTCAAAAACCAAGATCGTGGTCATCAGCAAACAACCCATTTACCACCAATTAATTCGGAAGGAATAGCATTAGAAAAAGTTGAAAGGATCACGCACCTCAGTTCTAATTTACATGAAAGCTGGGACATGACCTGTTATATATTGAATATTAGCTTAAAGCATTGTTATGCTGTCAGCCCAGCTGAACATCAGCTGTGCAGCACCCGGCAACAACAGGTGGCGTCCTAACTCCCGTCCCATTGGTCAGGCCATTCTGGTGGGACCTTTTAAGGATGTGGATTGGGCACCGGCTTGCCGGCAACAGTATTTAAAGGAGCCAAGCTGTGGAAACTCCTCAGTTCAACCACAATAAAGCTTTAGCTGAAACCTCGATGTTTTGTCATCTGTCCTGATTGGTCTACCCACAATACTTAACATGACCACTGAAGTAAAGACAAGGATAGAGAAAGCTCAAACAGCAATCTTCAAAATGGAAATCTTCTGCAGTCACGACATAAGCCCTAAGATTGAAAATCAGGCTTGTCAGATGTTATATTTTTTTTCTATCCTGCTCTATGGAGTAGAGAGTTGGTCTCTTGACAGAAGGCCACCTGAAGAGTCTAGAAGCATTTGAAATGTGGATTTATAGGTGGCTGTTACGTATAAGCTGGGTTGACAAGATCAGAAATGAGGAGGTGATAAGCCCCCTGGGAAAGCCAAGGGAAATCATCAAAACAATTTAAAAAATGAAAGGATATTTCAGACATGTGATGCGACACTCAGAAAAATATGGCATACTCCATTTAATCCTCCAGGGAAAGATTGAAGGCAAATGAGGTCCAGGCAAAAGAAGAACATCATGGCTTCAAAATCTAAGGGACTGGTTTGGACAAAACTCAGCAGCACTTTTTCATGTGGCAGTTGATAAAAACAGGATCACCAACATGATCGCCAATGTCCGATAACAGATATGGGACAGGAAGAAGATGTGCATTATTACATACAGTAGTCTGCAGACTTTTAACAAGTCATTTTTATTCTGATATGATGCATTAGTGTGTCCTTTTCCAGCACCCATCTTCCTTTATACATGTTGTTGTCCAAGCTGCACCCTATGCATATATATTTTAAGCTGAAATCTGTATCCCAATTTTAGAAACATATTTGGTGCATAGTTTCTAATGAGCATCATTAATTTTTCATATCCAACATCAGTGTGGCAGCATTGTTTGGACCTCATGGCTACAAATAATCACAGATAGTTGAAATATGCTAGGATTCATTAACTATGCTAGGACCTGACTTATAAATGATGGTTTATTAGCCAGTCAGGTCCCCATACATCCCTATCTGGACACTGCCATTCTGGTGGAAGGGGGGGGGCAATTTTGGCTTTCCTGCGATGTATCCATTTTACTTTATTCCACTTTTGCTTTGACGTACGGTATCTTTCTGGGAAATGGGTTGGGGGAGGGATGTGCCTTGGGCCATCTGCTTTGTCTCATCCCCAGAGAACTAAGGTTGCGGCACCTAAGAACAGCTTCTTATCACCTTCTCAGCTTAGAATTTTCACAACACCTTTGTACCTCTGCATTGGCTCTCTGTGGACTGGGCAGCTGGGAAAGGCTTGAACAATGGGGTTTAACCTAGCATTTTCTGCAAGGGAATTTTAGATCCCGCCTGTTTTCTCTGCAATCACTGTCTCTCAATAAAAGATCCTTTTGAAATGCTGTCTGCTTCAAGAGTTTGACTTTCTTGAGGGAATAGCTGAGGCTAGACCTTGCAGCCATAATATCTAAATGTAAACAACATGCTAAGACAAAACTAGCCCATTCTATACTACAAGAGGGAAATATATTAACCCAGCCCATTGTGCTGGGGCCCAATGCTTGTGGATGGATGACTTTGTCTGGATGACTGGAAGGCAGATTTCCATAGTTTGTATATAATCTAGATTCTAGACAATTTCTGTTTGGAAATTGTTCTGGGTGTATCTTGGAACCAAGAATGCAAGTGATTCTGTCCAGGAAGATTTGATCAACACATGCATGATTTCCAAATCTGGTAGCCCGACAACACACAGGATATATCTTTGTGCCAATGAAGGAATCAATAGCTAGCAAATCCTCTCTTTTCTCTTCCATTTAAAATTCTAGCTAAGAAAGAACAGTCATCTGCTGTGAGGGAGGGAATGGTCCCTCTGTAACAGTTTGATCTAGGAAATGCATCTGTTTATGTCTCACTTCTCAGTCACTCTAGCCAAGATGATATGACGGCACAATAGGATTTAGGCAAATAATAACACTATTTCTGGGAGAGAAGTCTTTTGGTGCCCAAGGAGAAAGGATTCGTGTTTTATTCAGTTACCATGGATGTGAAAATGGCCCGATGAACCACATATTTATGGATTTAAGGTTGTTTTGTTTCATTTCAGCTTATATCGTAAGATTAAAGATCCTTGTCTTCCTGAATCCTTAGAGAACAAGTCTCTAAAGAGGAAGTCAACCAAGTTTCATTATCTTTTCTAGATTAGTTAATTCTGATTACCGTGAAGCTCACTAGGTATTAGTCATATTTTGTTATGTCAGAGAATCACTGAATGAGAATTGCAGAGAATTTAGAAGGAAACATTTGGTCATCCCAGATTTTAGCAATTGACATTGCTACAGAAATCTGTGAACACAACGCTGGTGACTAACTATTAGAGTACCATAAGAAATGCTTTTCAGTTATATCAGCCTCCCAAATATCTGTTACACGTAGTCCTTGACTTACAATTACAACTGGGCCCCAAAGTCTCATTGCTCAGCCAGGAGGTTAAGTGAGTTGCAGCCAACCTAATGACCTTTTTTGCCACTGTTAAATGAATCATTATATTATTAAGTGAATCTTGCAGTCTTTAAGCATATTTGGCTTCTCCTATGTACTTTATTTATAAAATGCTTACTGGAAAAGTTGCAAATGGTGATCACATGACCCTGGGATGCTGCAACCATTGTAAATATCTGCTGGTTGCCAAGCTCCTGAATTTTTATCACAAGACAGTGAAGAGCCTACAATGGTTGCAATCGGGAAAACCTATAGTAAGTCACTTTTTTTCAATGTCATTGTAATTTCAAATTGTTTTCCAAACAAACGTTTATAAGTTGAGGACCATCTGCATTCTTCAGAGGAAGTGTTGTTGGTCCTCCACACTTGGTGGAGAATTCCAAGAAGAGGTGCCCATAAAGAGCAATATTTTTTTGTGTTGATATCTAGTATGTGGAATGATAGCACCAAGAAGAGGGGGTCAACCTATTTTCCAGTTCACCTGAAAGTAGAACATGAAGCAATGCATGGAAACTAATCAAGGAGAGAACCAATCTAGAACTAAGGAGAAACTTCCTGTCAGAAGAATTAATCAGAGGAACGACTTGCTCCATAAGTTCTAGGTGCTCCAACACTGGAGGTTTTTTTTAAAAAAAGATTGGACAACCATTTGTCTGAAATGGTATAGGGTTTCCTGCTTGAGCAGGGAGTTGAATTAGAAAATATCCAAGGTCCCTTCCAATTTGGGTATCTTTTAAGCTGGCCTTCCACAATCATTCATTCTTCCCAATGTCAATCTTTTTAATGCACTGTTTTTATTTTGATTTGACTCTGTCCTTGACCTGTTTTGGTTCTATGTTCTACTCTTAGGTGTTTGCATTAATTGCAGATTGCTTTTTGATAGGCAGAATAATGTGTTTATGTATGTGTATTGTTGAATCCCGAGTGCCGCATAGCAGAGTGTTACTCGTCCCAGCTTCTGCCCACCTAGCAGTTCGAAAGCACGTAAAAACGCAAGTAGAAAATTAGGGACCACTACGGTGGGAAGGTAACAGCGTTCCGTGCGCCTTTGGCATCTAGTCATGCCGGCCACATGACCACGGAGACGTCCTCGGACAAGCGCTGGCTCTTCGGCTTTGAAACGGAGATGAGCACCGGCCCCTCGAGTCGGAAACGACTAGCATGCATGTGCGGGGGAACCTTTACCTTTTTACCTTTATTGTTGACTACTCCCCCCATTTCAAAGCCCACTCCATATTATTGCTATGTTCAAGTTTCTTCTAATCAATTCTTTGCAATGCTCTGCAGATCATCTCCGTTCAAGTGTGCCGCAACTTAATGGAAAATGATGGGTTGCTGAAGTAAGATGGATGCAAAGCATGAGCCAGTGGTGAAAATGGCAAATGCTACACATCACTTCACAAAACTGTTGCATATTCAAGTTAACTATACAGGTATTCACATATGAATTATGTCTCCATCTGAGTTGCAAAACTCTTAAGAAAAGAGAGGTGGTGTGATGTAGTGGTTAAGGTATTAAACTGGCACCAAGGAGAGCTATGTTCTAATTTTTGTTTAATTATAAAATCTCCCTGAGTGATTCTGGGCCCAACATTCTTTTTTAACCCAACCAATTTCACAGGGTTGTTGATCTGGATAAGACTAGAAAAGGGGAGCAGTTTGTATTCTACCTTGAGCTCCTGTCTGAAAGGCAAGATGTAAGTCCAATAAATACATAAACAAAAGTTTTATAACCGGCTAAATTTCACAACAGCTGTCAGATGATTCATTTTTTACAAAGCAAGAAAGATATTTAAGGAATATTGTTATAGTGAGCCCACGATATCTGCAGCGACTTAAAAAAATAATAATGAGCACCACTTTCTAGGATTGTACTATTTCAGGTGGGGTAAAATGTGGATATTCAGAAACAGCATCCCTATAAACCTTTCATACAAGTAAAAACAAAGCAAAACATTAAGAAAAGAAGGGGTGAAATACACTAGAGAGAAAGGATGTTTCCTGGTCTATTCTTTGTTATATAATTTTTATCCCTGCATCAAGTCTTTTAGGTGAGAAACCCCCAAAATGAACTAAAATAATTTTAGCCTTCCAACTACGTACATCAGCACAGAACTTACTTTCCGGGCTATAAATGGAAACCAGGCAAAAATACAGAAAAACAGATTGTTGAGAATTTGTTAGCTGTGAAGTCGTGTCCGACCCATCGCGACCCCATTGACAATGCCCCTCCAGGCCCTCCTATCCTCCACCATCCTCCAGAGTCCATTTAAGCTCACACCTACTGCTTCAGTGACGCTTTAAGGGAAAATAAGTTACTTTCCAAAAAGAAAAGAAAAAAAGAAAAGAAAAGAAAAGAAAAGAAAAGAAAAGAAAAGAAAAGAAAAGAAAAGAAAAGAAAAGAAAAGAAATATAGGTAAACTTTGCATGGGGGAGGGTATTCTCAAGCTCACCATTCAGGAACTTAATTAGAGTTTTGCTACACAATCCTCCTTAATTGGACTCCAGAAGATGGTAGAGGACAGGAAGGCCTGGAGGAACATTGTCCATGGGGTCGCAATGCGTCGGACACGACTACGCAACTAACAACAACAACCAAATACAATCCTCCTTCCATCTGTTTTGCAGTCTCTTAAATTTTTGAGGTGGTAGTTAAAAACAAACACAAGTCTCAAACAAACATCATCTCTTACAAAAGCACAGCACCAACAGAGATGTTGAAGAAGTCCTAAAATATCTTTTAACAGGGTTAGACTCAAATGTTTGGTCTACAAGGGAGATGTAGGAGTTGGGAAATAGATCCCTCTCTCTCTCTCTCTCTCTCTCTCTGTGTGTGTGTGTGTGTGTGTGTGTGTGTGTGTGTGTGTTTGTGTGTGTGTGTGTGTGTGTGTGTGTCTATGAGAGAAGACAGGAGAGCAATTCAGTGAACACTGTGAGTGGCGAGTTTCCCTTCAAAAATAGAAAATCCCCATGCATTATTCTGAGACATCTTAAAACAAATAATTGGTACCAACTTCATAAATACAAATTTTCCTTTTTCTTCAGTTGGATCAAGATGTATTATACTACCACTTGCATTAAGGTTATTATAAATTGAATTCTATCTTCTTTTACCGAAATATCTCATGGAATTTTTCAGGCACAGTAGCTGAAGTGTCTACAACAGTGAAAAAAAATTGTTACTATGTGATAATTGTCAGTTGTATATCCTCAATTAAGGGACATGTTGGCTCAGTGGGTTAGGACACTGAGCTTGTCAATCAGAAGGTTGGCAGTTTGGTGGGTCGAATCCCAAGTGCCATGTAACAGAGTGAGTGCCTGTTACTCGTTCCACTTTCTGCCAACATAGCAGTTCAAAAGCACGTAAAAATGCAAGTAGAAAAATAGGGACCACTACGGTGGGAAGGTAACAGCATTCCGTGTGCCTTTGGCATCTAGTCATGCCGGCCATATGACCACGGAGACGTCCTTGGACAAATGCTGGCTCTTCAGCTTTGAAATGGAGATGAGCACCGGTCCCTAGAGTTGGAAACGACTAGCACGCATGTGCGGGGGAACCTTTACCTTTACCTTTATATCCTCAATTATTATCTATTTCCTCTGCCAAAACCTACTGATATTGTGTGACAGTTCAGTAATCTAACATAATAATTTAAGAGGAACAATTCTCACATATTTTCTATGGGTTTCAATGTCTCTATGAAAATTTGTAACAGTTGGGAGTTTCAAATATTGCTTAATTTAAATGTCTGGGAAAATGTATACTAATTCTTTTGAGAAGACGGTGTGTTAGACACACAAATAGTTCAAAATCCCAGTGATTTTATGGGCAAATAAATATTGTAGAAATGAATTTTATTTCAGAAAGTACATCCTTTCTTTAAGCTATCTGAGTTCACAAGTTATTTCAAGCAGATTGATAAGATGAGTTGTTTTACTTGTTTCATGAAAAGGTCAATGTTTTTTTCATAAAAACAATTAATTCTGACAACAGATCCAAAAGCAAACTGGAAGGAAACTGAAAAGACAAATATTAAAAGTGATGGATGAGAGCAAAACCAACTTTAATATCAAGTCAATCTCTTGTGGTTTTACAAATATTTTATATTATTCCTTTTTGTTTTACCCATCTATTGCTTCTTTCTAGAATTCCAATTCCATATTTCCAATTTTTTTCTGTCTGAACAACTGCCCTAGTACAACACCAACTTAAGAAAGGTAAGAATTATCTGTGTCTCTAAGCAGTTAGATGGGCTGAAATCAAGTTTTCTTTCAATATTTATTTTATCCAAAAGGCCATCTCATACTTTCTAAATGTGGCTTTTTTCCAGGAACAAAATCTCTTTCCTTCCAAGGACAGCCTTAGAATTAAAGCATTTTGTCCTTATGATAACTATAGTTGTGGGGGCTCAGAACTAACGGTAACAGAATAGGAAGGTCATCTTGTCCAATCCCTTGTTCACACAGGAGACCTACACTATTTCTAACCAATGGCTGTCCAGTCTCTTCTTAAAAGCCTCCAGTGATGGGGCATCCAGACATTTTGAAGGAAATTTGTTCCATTGATTGATTATTCTCACTGTTATGAAATTTCTCCTTAGTTCTAGCTTGCTTCTCTCCTTCATTAGTTTCCATCCGTTGTTCCTTATCTTGCTTTCAGGTGATTTGGTAAAAAGTTGCCCCCCCCTTCCTTGTGGCAGCCCTTCAAGGATTGGAAGATTGCTATCATGTCACTCCTGGTCCTTCTTTTCACCAAACTAGCTATACCCAGTTCCTTCAATTATTCTTTGAATGTACAGGACTTTCAGGACTTTCTGCCAAGTTATCATGGTATGATATTCTGTTCATGCATAGAACCACTCCAATATTTATTAGGTACTCTTGAAAGAAAAAGTGATTGATAATATAAGGGAAGAAAGGGAAGAATATATTTAATTTAATTTAATTTAATAATATTTATATACCGCCCTTCTCCCTGAGGACTCAGGGCGGTTCACAGGGCAGAATAAAATACTAAATACAAACGTTAAAACAAGATTAAATAATTGCCCATATTAAAACAATTGGAATCAAATTCTAAAACACCAAGTTAAAATTAAAACACAAGAATAAAAACCCCACCAATCCCCATCAGGCTAGGCCGGCTTGAACAAACAGAAACGTCTTGAGATCGCGACGAAATATATGCTCAAGAATAGATTTGGGGACAAAAGGCAAAAGACCTCACCAGAAGAGGTGAATTCTTCATAGGCTTTGTGAGTCTATGACATCACTGTGATGATTCCAAGCAAAAATCTCAAACTATGTAATAAATGACCTAGTAAAATTAGGACAAAGTTATTTTGAGGGTATATATGCGTGTGAATTTTAATCACTTCTCAGATATTGGAGTCTAAAGTTAGAATTGTGAAGCCGATTCTCAAGATCCTTTTGGATATTAATATCCCATGCTTGCATTCATTATAAATATTAGTAATTAAAGAAAAGCAGCCAGTTTGGAGCAGTGGTTAAGTCATCAGCCTACAAACCAGGAGGCAAGAGCTGTAGTCACGCCTTAGGCACAAAGCTAGCTGGGTAACCATGAGCCAGTCATTCCCTCTCAGCCTTAGGAAGGAGATGGGGGGGGGGCAAATCACTTCCAAAAATCTTGCTAAGAAAATTGTAGCAACTACTTCAGGTGGTTGCAAGGAGTCAAAAACTGACTGAAGGAGGAATAATGAGATGAAGGGGGGGAGAGGAGGAGGAGGAGGAGAGTTGGCCACTACCTATTAGGAGAAGGATCAACCGATGTGGGAGCTAAGGTTTAGAAAGTATATAAAATTAGGGTAGCATTAGATCTAATTGGCTGTTTCTAGATGGTGAGGAATATTAGGAGACACAATGAACATAAAATAATATAATTCCTTGAAACAAGGAAACAAGAGAGAAAATAACAATGTAAAAAGAGCCAGCTGGAAGGGGGCATCAAATACACGTTATTTGCAAAATAAAAAATAAAAACTTCCCACTCCTGAAAATGAGAAGATGGTTTCTCCTGAGCCCTAGCCTATGTGTCCTGGCTGATTATCATACCACAGTAAGAAAATAATCCAATCCAAAAAGGTCCCACACAAAAATGTTTTAACAAGCATCTTGTTTCCTTCTGTTCCTTTTCTCATTCTTGCCAGTTACTTCCTTTATTTTTCATTTATTTCTTTACAGCAGAAGCAACAACAATAAAATATATAAACCATAGAACTCTGTTTGCCCATTCAGATATCCTATGTGACAGGAATCATATGGGACATCTCCATTATTATCATCATATTTGGGCTCTTTCTACACTGTCCTCCAGAAGAGATAAGCCAAGATGATGTACTGTTCTATCATAATCTGTATTTGATTGAAAACCTCAAGGTTTCCACGCAGGAGATAAGTTTAAACCATGTCATTGTACAAAGTTGTTTTTTTTAAAAGAAAAAATTAGGATCACTTGCTTAGAATTCATCAGTTTTATATGCATAGGTAATAATAATTATCCCTATCCTCCAACCTAGCAATCCCCAGACATATTGAAGTACAGCTGTGAGCATCCTTAATGAATTTGGCCAGTGGGTAATGAGAACTGGAGGCTTGTAAGTAGGACAAATTATTTGAAAATGTCCATGTAGGTTTTTAGCAGTGGCAAATCTATTCTAGGTTATTTTACCAATAAAAGACAAACACAGTCAAGTAATATTCAATTTTAGTTTATTAGACTTATATACCGCCCTTCTCCCGTAGGACTCAGGGCGGTTCACAAGGTTTTTTTTTAAAGAAACAGTACCACAATTACAAAATTTAAAACAATTAAAATGATTATATTAAACCTTGAATATAAAAATCCTAATTAAAAACCAATTAAAACCCCAATTAATACCCTCAGTCCAATTTTACATATTTCTCTTCTTTCTAAGTGCAAACCATGATCCTTAATCTTCTGAATTGCTTATTTTAGTGTTTATTTTCCTCAAGCTTTATTTCCAGTGCTTTCTTAGAGATAATGCACCATATTTGAGTTTTCCATTAAATTCCCTGCAGTTCTCCAAGTAGTATTCTGTAATGTCTACCATTTTTAACTGTTGCACAATCTTCTATTCTTAAAAAATATAGATCCAAGAATTGGTAGGAAGGATTGATTCCAGGTGAAACCACAAAGCACAAAGAGAAGAACTGAGCAATATGACAAAGCAGAAAAGCAAGAAAACTACTCATCATAAAGGAAATAAATAAAAAGAATTACAAGGTAACTGTTATAATCAAGTCCTGTTATGTGTCATTAACAATTGCAGAATTTATGTCATGATGGTCACACAACCTTTTCCATCTCAGTTGCTTTCAACCCTGTAATTTATCACCACATAAATTGCAGCTTAGGATAACTGCTAAGGTACTGTACATTTTAATATCCTCTTGATAGCAGACATGTAGTTTTGTTGCTCAGGGTCGAATAAAAATAAAAAGAAGAGTGAAGGATAAAATTGAAAAGGATGATAAGCTTACACTTACGTTTCCTGCAACTTCATCAGCAGAGGGACTAGGGAGGTGAACCCCCATGGCTAAATAAGTAATTCATCACTAATCCATCAGCAAAGGATAATGCACAAGAGAACCAATTTATACAATCACTAGAAGGAAGCAATTTTGTCTCCATATTAGTTTATGGAAATGAGGACAAGAAAGAAGTTGTGAGATGGAATAATTAGAATGTCTTGCAAATGGAAAAGATGGCAAGAAGAACAATAAACACCACCAATGCTTCAAGGTCCTATGGTGGCTGTTTTAATCTTCTGTGCTTTATGGTGCTGTTGTTGTTAGTCACTAAAAGCCTTGGGGAATTCAGTGGAGGAAGGAAGGAAGGAAGGAAGGAAGGAAGGAAGGAAGGAAGGAAGGAAGGAAGGAAGGAAGGAAGGAAAACTACAAAGCTCTAAGATTGGTTGCTTTAGGGAATTCTAGTATTCACTTTCACAATTTCATTTTCTAACTAGTAATTTTTATGTTAAAACTAGCACATAAAAATTATTTCCTTGAATTGTGACTCAAATTACTCCAAGCAAAGGATGCTTTCTGCCGTTTAGCAAGCCAGACAGAATCGGCTGCCTTAAACAAATATCCAGCTTACTTCTTGGGTGTTTCAATGAGAGATAATAATGATTTTTAATTCCTAACGTTGATGCCTAAAGACCTAGGAAGCAGAATGTAGAACCAATTGCTCTATTATACCTATACATTATTAAGAGTAGTCCTTGACCTATGACCACAATGGGACCTAGAATTTCCATTACTAGACAAGTTGTTATTGAGTTTTATTACCTTTTTTTGCCACAATGAATGATTGAAGTTGTTAAGTGACTCCAGCTTCCTCCATTGTCTTTGCTGGTCATTAGCCAGGTGGCAATGCAAAGAAATAGAAGAAAACAATAGAATAGGGAGGACCAGAGATCTTTTCAAGAAAATTGGAGAGATGAAAGGAACGTTTCATGCAAAAATGGGCATGATAAAGGACCAAAATGGCAGGGACCTAACAGAGGCAGAAGAGATTAAGAAGAGGTGGCAAAATTACACAGAAGAATTATACAAGAATGAGCTTAACGTCCCTGATAATCACAATGAGGTGGTCATTGACCTCGAGCCAGACATCCTAGAATGTGAAGTGAAGTGGGCCTTAGAAAAGCTGAGCAACAACAAAGCTAGTGGAGGTGACAGTATTCCAGCTGAGCTATTCAAAATCTTAAAAGACGATGCAGTAAAAGTGCTACACTCAATTTGCCAGCAAATTTGGAAAACTCAACAGTGGCCACAGGATTGGAAAAGATCAGTTTACATTCCAATTCCAAAGAAAGGCAGTGCCAAAGAATGTTCAAACTATCGCACCATTGCACTCATTTCTCATGCTAGTAAAGTTATGCTTAAAATCCTACAAGCTAGACTCCAGCAGTATGTGGATCGAGAACTACCAGAAGTACAGGCAGGATTTCGAAGAGGCAGAGGAACTAGAGATCAAATTGCTAACATACGCTGGATCATGGAGAAAGCTAGAGAGTTCCAGAAAAACATCTACTTCTGCTTCATTGACTATGCTAAAGTCTTTGATTGTGTGGATCATAACAAACTCTGGCAAGTCCTTAAAGAGATGGGCATACCAGACCATCTTATTTGTCTCTTGAGAAATCTATATGCGGGCCAAGAAGCAACAGTGAGAACTGGACACGGAACCACTGATTGGTTCAAAATTGGGAAAGGAGTCCGGCAAGGCTGTATACTGTCGCCTTGCCTATTTAACTTATATGCAGAGCACATCATGAGAAAGGCAGGGCTAGATGAATCAAAAGTTGGAATTAAGATTGCCGGAAGAAACATCAACAACCTAAGATACCACTCTAATGGCAGAAAGTGAAGAGGAACTAAAGAGCCTCTTGTTGCGGGTGAAGAAGGAGAGTGCAAAACTTGGGTTGAAACTAAACATTAAGAAAACCAAGATCATGGCATCTCGCCCTCTCAATTCCTGGCAAATAGATGGGGAAGAAATGGAGGTAGTGACAGATTTTATTTTCCTGGGCTCCAAGATCACTGCAGATGGGGACTGTAGGCAAGAAATTAAAAGACGCTTGCTCCTGGGGAGGAAAGCCATGGCAAATCTAGACAGCACACTAAAAAGCAGAGACATCACCCTGTCAACAAAAGTGCGTATAGTCAAGGCGATGGTCTTCCCAGTTGCAATGTATGGCAGTGAAAGCTGGACCATAAGAAAGGCTGAGCGCCAAAGAATTGAAGCCTTTGAACTATGGTGCTGGAGAAGACTCCTGCGAGTTCCTTGGACTGCAAGGCGATCAAACCGGTCAGTCCTAGAGGAGATCAACCCTGACTGCTCTTTAGAAGGCCAGATCCTGAAGCTAAAACTCAAATACTTTGGCCACCTAATGAGAAGGAAGGACTCACTGGAGAAGAGCCTAATGCTGGGAAATATTGAGGGCAATAGAAGAAGGGGACGACAGAGAATGAGGTGGTTGGATGGAGTCACTGAAGCAGTAGGCGTGAGCTTAGATGGACTCCAGAAGATGGTAGAGGACAGGAAGGCCTGGAGGAACATTGTCCATAGGGTCGCGATGGGTCGGACACGACTTCGCAACTAACAACAACAACAAAATATTCAGACACACACAAGTGGGTTGCAACAAGTTCCTCAGTTGGTGCCTATTAGTCCCGAAGGTGGGGGCAAAGCTACACCTTCTAGTAAGCAGAGCAAAAAGAATTTCATTGTTGTTAGTCAAAGACTACCTATATTATCCAGTTCCAGCATATACTTTTTGAAAAAGGTTATAAGGCTGGAGGCTGGTTTTATTCCCTTGCATCGGTTCTTGTTTTATGGATGTTTGTTCTGGAGTTGCTGTTTTCTTGTAACCCTGTGTAGTTCTGCTGAGTCCCTATGAATTAGGTGGCTTGAAAATCTATTCAATAAATAAATTCCAGCATAGGATGGGAAGAAGAGAGAGATGAAATATCCAGATCTATCATGCTCGGCGAGATACTGATTTTACACAACAACCTGATTGGGAATACACATGTGCTTCCAGTGGTTGTTAAAATGTTCCCTTACATTCAAGAGAATTCCTTGAAAAGTCGTATTATTTGTTTGGCTAAATTAAATGTTATGTTAAAAAATGTTAAAACAACTGTTAGAAATCTTGGCTAATTTGCCGATAGCTAAAAAGGATAAAACTCAATCTTTAAAGGAGGAATATTCTTTTGGTACCCAAATAAAGAGGGGAAAATATAGGTTTACAGAGAGGGCATTTTACAACTTGATTTCACTTTCCGGAGCTTTAATCTCTCTAAACAAGAATCTTTTCCCACAATTGTTCTTGCAACCAAATCGAGTTCCTTGTAAATTATACTTGCAAATGTCATTTAGTATTTTCTCTCTCCTTAGAGTATACAATTGGCCTTTCAAACTCACTTAACAAAGAACATGAAACTCTGAGTTCAATATTACTAATGGTTAAATAAGAATGTTATGTTTGGCACTTCAATCAGAATAATTATAAAGTAAACCTGGGTCAAACTTGTTATCATAAACCATCAAAGGAAATTAGCATGGGATGTCAGAACAATGCAAAGGAAGAACTCAGTGACTTGTGAAAAATAACAAGATTTTCATTAAAAGGAATCTTGACTGATGGACCTTCGAACATTGTAAATACTTAAGTCATAGGTCTAACCTTTGAATAGAAGGACTTGCTATTTTATTAGGTTGCAAAAATGGATAGTGAACACAGATTCTAATCTTGACACAGAAATTCATTGCCATTGCAATGAAACAAAATGGTTGGCACACAGGTGAAACAAAGACAGGAAAGCAGGTATCCTGGAAATAGATAAATAAATGTAATTGAACATCAAAGTGACACTACAGTTGTGCCATTATTAGAAACTGCTGATGGAAATGAACTTTCTAAAGTTATAGACAGACATTCAAAACGCATTCACTTTTTTCCATATTGTATACTGAAATTATGTTCAACACCTACCAAACAAAATCCACTGTGTGGTGTTAGTTTATTATTTATTTATTTATTTATTTATTTATTTATTTATTTATTTATTTATTTATTATTTGATTTGTATACCGCCCTTCTACCGAAGGACTCAGGGCAGTGAACAGGGACATAAATATCAAAATGCCCAAATACAGAAATTGAAAACAAATTAAACCCTAGTGCCCAAATGTTATAGGCATGGGTAACAGAACTGTCCAGTTTTCCTTTCAAGTTTCCTTGGTTCACACCTCCAACATAAAGAGCAAATCCTGAACACAATAGTGTGCTGAAACCCACACTTTATGGACTATAATCAACCGACTTGGAATTAAGGACAATTAATCAGTGGAACAGTTTGCCTTCAGAAATCGTGGGCTCTCCATCACTGAAGATTTTTTAAGAAGAGACTAGACCAGACATGTCAAACACAAGGCCCAGGGGCCGGATCCGGCCCGCGAAGTGGCCCGCGAAGCCATCCTGGAAACAGTGAGGGAATGGCCCCCACTGCTTTGGCCCTGGCCCAGAGACCCTCCTTCTGCCAGAGACCCTCAGATCTGTCCCACTCCTGCCCAGGCTCCCATAGGCACCCTTGATGCGAATGATGTAGAGCTGGCCATGCCCACCCAGTAGGCCATACGCACTCTAGCCACACCCACCCAGTAGGCCACACCCACCTTGACCATACCCACCCGGCCCCTTGAGGGCAACCGCAATGCTGATGCGGCCCTCAATGAAATTGAGTTTGACACCCCTGGACTAGACAGTCACTTGTCTGAAATGGTATAGGTTCTTCTGCTTGAGCAAGCTCTGGACTAGAAGACCTCCATGGTCCCTTCCATATTCTATTCTATTCTATTCTATTCTATTCTATTCTATTCTATTCTATTCTATTCTATTCTATTCTATTCTATTCTATTCTATTCTATTCTATTCTATTCTCATGCAACTGATAGATCACTATGAGGAAAAGATGGTTCAACTAGATGAACCAGTATTCTGTTAAGTCACGGTATATTTTCTTATGACTGCGGCGATATACTTTGTATTTCCAAAAAGGAGGGCTTTTTTTCTCATAGAACGCTCAGAACGGCATTCAGGCACCTTTTTTCTTGCAAAAAAAAAAAGCTCCCTCTATTGGCTTTAGGAGTAGGCAATCTTGGCTCTTTTTTATGACTCGTGTACTTCAACTCCCAGAAATCCTGAGCCAGCCATGCTGAGGGGAAAGAGAGAGGTTTCCAAGCTGAGCCATGCTGGATCAGGAATTCTGGGAGTTGAAGTCCTTGAGTCATAAAAGAGCCAAGGTTGCCTACCCTGCACTCGAGGAGGACATTAAAATTATTTACAAGGTTACTTCTTTAGGAACTAAACTTTTAGAATCTAAAACAGCTAATTCAAAAAAGCCAACAGGAAAGAACCTCACATTTTTCATCTGCTTCTGTCTTTTGGAAGGTAAAATTAGATATCAAAATAATCTATTTCCTATGTTAACATCTCTGCAATGAAATCAATAAAGGTAACAGGAAAGAAATGAGAAACATTTTTCTCAATGTAATATGTCTAATTTAGCTGATGCTAGAAAAAAATAGTATCTTTTGTACACTCTTGAAAACTATTTTGAATCTATAACCATCTATTACAACTAAACCACTTTAAATTAAACAATTCTTAAGAATGAAATATTCTTAATTTGGACTTTACTTTTACTGTTTGGACTGTTGTGTGTTTTGAAAAATAGATTATTTAGAATCTAGTTATGTTGCACTTCAGTCTTTAAATAATTAACCTAGTATATACATAACAATATATGATGTTTTCCATGGTGAGCTTAACATCAGTTACAACATTTATTAAAAAGGCTAAAATAATTTCTGGTGGTATTATCTGTACATTAAAATTTTGTTTAGTCACAATCTTTCACTTTTCACATTCTGGACAAGCAGTGGTTATCTATCCTAGGAAAAGATGTTACATATGTGCATAAGTGTAGTCAGTAGCATATGCCTTTTTAAAAATATCAAACATGGAAAGAAACAAAATTAAGTCCAAAATATCTGTATTACATCCAGAAATGCCAACTTTGCAACCAATATTTCTCATCCAGAACTATGGCACCCTAAGGATACCTGCATACATGCAAAGGCTTCTCTGGGATCAGTAACACAGCAGGGATTGCTTTTTCCTTCCAGTAAGAGATTGCTGGGAAATACCAAACGTGGCCTTGAGAATTCCAATGTTTGTTACAATTTTTGAGGGTGTGGTTGGAAAGACGATGTTTGGCGCCGGAGACCACTGCCACGAGGAACACAGCTCTGGGTCAGGGTTCGGAGCTGCTCTGGGTGGGGGTTCAGCAAAGGCTGCGGCATGGCAACTGCTGGGAGGGGAATCCCCACGGCGGCTGTGGGGAGGGGAATCCCCATGGCATGTGGCTCCGAACTGCAGGGGCGGGAGTGCAAAGGATGGGCAGCGATGCCGTAGCAAGACACCAGCATCGCTCCCAGTGACAGGACCTCTACAGTAAGTTCCGGCACCTTTTTTTTTTTTTAGAAAAAAAAGCACTGCCAAAAAGTATGCAGAAAAATCTGTATTTTACAAACACAGCTGTACATTTGTGCACACCAAACTACATTTTACTAATTTTGAATAGTATGACTGAGCTAAAAGGCAGATAAAAGTATACTTTTAAGAAACTATTATTGAGTCTCTCATTCTTTTTGTACATATGTACAGTGTGACTATGCAGAAATATCTCAAATATAAGTTTGGGGCAGGGAAAGAAACAAATAAACCCTGAAAAACATAACTATTGAAAATTTGAGATTTGCCCATTATTATCAAGAGCTGTATCCAACTAGATGGAGGTCCCTAACCAGCATTGGCTAATACCTAATGAGTCACAATATCAGACCAAACTGGAAGACAGGCCATAAAAATCCCAATCGCCAATGTTACAGGCTAGAAGGGGCAGTTTAAAAAAGCAGTTCAGAAGAAAAGAATTTGCTTGTGTCACGTTGCCAAGAAAACTGCATCACATATCCATGGCGAAGTTCACAAGAGACAAATTCACCTTTTTAAAACACTTATTTCAACCTTTTTCAACACCAACCTTTTCCTTCTGGCTTGATTTAATTGTTGTGATGAGTAGGATAAAGTCAGGTGTAGAAATAAAATAGAATAAAGAAATGGAAGCATATTGTTTCAGTACAATTTTGGGCTTGATGTATATGAAGGCCAATACCAGCTGAAGAACTGGTAGATATGAATTTATATTGTTATGGACAAATAATATAATAATATTCTATCTTTATATGACTCAAGGAATCCCTGCCCCATTCAACTAGACCTGTCCTCAAAAGAGGGATATCCTATGTATAATCTTTATATCCAAAACTATGACAGTTCTGGATGTGATAGTATTAATATAAAGGGAAGTGATTTATTAATCTTTGCCTGTTCAGAAGAAGTCTAATCTGCTACATCTGAAGACAGAAAGGATTCCAATTTTGATTGTACGTTGCAAACATTTCTTGGTGGTAAGCATTTGCCACTGCCTTAGTTTCAACAGTATTAAAAAAATAAGAAAAGCATGTTTTCATTGCTTTCAACCTGACTTGCAAAGAAATCACACCAGGCTATTCTGCACAAAGCACTGTCTCAAACAGAGAACTTTAGCTCTTAGCTACACAATGCATTTGCAATGTATTGACAAAGTCACTGCTAGAAAAACCGAGTTGTTACTGGTTTTACTATTTAAATCACATTGGCATCTAATCCACAGCCAATAAACTACTTACAAAATGTTTGCAATAAAATTTTATAAATCAGGGGGGGAAAATATTGAATCCACCAGAAAGCTTGTTTTGACATTTTGATCCAAAGCACCTCACCCTGAGCTTGCTGAGTAATGAGCAGATATAGCATTACATAGTTATGTAAACATTACTCAGTCAGAAGAGAAATTCTGGATTAAAATATGTGATTATAACAGACTTTCTGGTAACAGGGAGAAAATAAAAGCCTGAGGTATCAAAAGCGACAATGAAAGAACAAAGCAAATATTCAAGTTAAAAGAGATCTCAAAAACTGTAACAGGTTCTTTTCCAGTTCTCTGAATATACATTTTCTTCCTCTCCCCATCACATCCCACTTCATCTCATTTTATTCACAATCCACAATCCCGTTCTTTTAACTGACCTCACTTTCATTTCTTTTTGACCAGTTTTGATGGGGTTTTTTCCCCCCTCTGGATGCTGGATTGGGCCAAGTGATGGATACAACTGTCCCTTTATGATGTATGTAAGGTTAAATCCAGGTGTCTGATTTCTATATCAGCCTGAATTAAGAGATGTGATAAAATTATATGAAATATTATGTGTATTTTTGTATACCATATATCAGATATTTGGACTTGCTTTTCACCATCTAATTGCAAGTAGTGTTCCTAAATGCAGAGCAGTTTGTTCTGGCTTTATTAATGTAATGCATATAATTATAATTGCATATGAATATATATTTGTGCAATATAAGTGTAGATCCAAGCCTTTTTGCAATTTAGTGATGAAAAGTGTGTGGTGTGTGTGTATAAATCATAAATGCCTCTTTATGATGTGGATATATATATATATATATATATATATATATATATATATATATATATATATATATATACATACCCACATCATAAAGAGGCATTTATGATTTATACACACACACCACACACTTTTCATCACTAAATTGCAAAAAGGCTTGGATCTACACTTATATTGCACAAATAGATAGATAGATAGATAGATAGATAGATAGATAGATAGATAGATAGATAGATAACATTTATTGTCATTTTTACTGTAGGCATAGTGGCACACATTAAAAATGAAATTTAGTTGCTTGCTCCCAAAGTGTAAACATACTTAACACATCCTAGGTTCTTGAGAAGAACTTGATGTATATGAAGGCCAATATCAGCTGAAGAACTGGCAGATGTGAATTTATATTGTTATGGACAAATAATATAATAACATTCTATCTTTTCTCCACAATAGTAACCCTGGATGAGAAGGAGGGATTGGCCCAAAGCTACCCAGCCAAGCTTTCCTGCCAAAGATGCGATTAAAATAGACTCCTGAAGTCTCCAGTCATAGAAACTTAATAGAGATAAAATGCAGGACAATACATAAAAAATAAAGTCATCTGTTGTTGTTGTTGTTGTTAGCTGCAAAGTCGTGTCCGACCCATCGTGACCCTATGGACAACATTCCTCCAGGCCTTCCTGTCCTCTACCATCATCTGGAGTCCATTTAAGCTCACGCCTACTGCTTCAGTGACTCCATCCATCCACCTCATTCTCTGTCGTCCCCTTCTTCTCTTGCCCTCGATCTTTCCCAGCATTAGGCTCTTCTCCAGTGAGTCCTTCCTTCTCATTAGGTGGCCAAAGTATTTGAGTTTTAGTTTCAGGATCTGGCCTTCTAAAGAGCAGTCAGGATTGATCTCCTCTAGGACTAAGTCATCTACATCTGTACAACCCTAGGCCTTTTTATGTTTGCATATATATATGTGTGTGTGTGTGTGTGTGTGCAATGGGGTGGGCATGGCTTCCAGATGATGTGTCCAGCCCACAGGCTGGCAGTTTGACACCCCTGCATCACACGGTCAATGTCACTGATTGCTTCCTAACTAGATCACCTCTGTGTGAACCAAATTCAAAATCTTCCAAGCAATGACAACATTGTCTTCAGTTTGTCATGCTTGATATTAAGGAGAAAGCCAAAGAGGGAGAAACTAAAGAGGTTCCTTTGCTTTTCTGGCCTCTCTAGTTTCACTGAACCTTTGAGTGGAAAGCTACCACTTCTGAGTTGCAACAATCTAGATGCTCTATAGAGGGCAGCATCTGATGTGAGATGCAGACATCTCTTTGCTGCCAACTAATGCTGTTTGGATTTTTGCAGCCCAAGTTATAGACTATCATTACCCAATCTTTTAACTCACTTAGTGTTCACACTTAGGCCTTGAATGATCAATGAGATCTAACATCCTAATTCTAATCCTCAAGTGCTATTTATCATTGATGGACAAAGAAGTGTTGGACTGATGCCCAACACACAGCTGGTATGAGAGGTCAGAATTGCCAAGCAACTCTAAGAAATTCTTGCAATAGCTCCCTGTTAATTCCCAGCATTTGTTGCCTTTGCTGCCGATTTTACTGGAATGAGAACAATTATCTGACTGCTTAAGATATTCTGACCAAGAAGGCACCATCAACAAGAGGTGGCATTGCTATGGCAGCTCCTGTGACCTAGACTTTTTTTTCCAGAGCTCTCTTTATCAAACTATTGTGTATAATTCATGAATATGCTCAACAAAACTGTGCTGGATAGCTCTCAAGTAACTTTTAAAAATAAATGAAGATACAAACCCACAAGCGTATTTATATATGCACTGGTAAAACATTGATGTATTTGAATAGCATATTCATTTTGAAATAAAAAAGAATATCCTCTGATGACAGTTTTTTTTTCTCCTTAAGCTGAAAGACTACCTGGGTATGTGGAAGGAGAGGACATGACTTACAATATTCTTTGAGATGCATCGTACCCAAAACTCTAGCTTAAATAGCACCATTATTTCCATATCGGTGAAATGACTGCAAATTTATTTCCTTAAAATTGCACAGCAAGCCAATGTAAAAGCTTTTGTCGTTGCTTTTCACAGTTTCCCCAAGAAATGTTGCCACTACTGTAATTTGCATTCAATATTAAATAATTCAATGATAAACATTTAAGAGAACAAGCCTTGAGAGGTTCTTTTGTTATAGGCAACTTTTTCAAATGGTATTCTTTGCATCGAATTTGCACATTTTGATAAATACTATATCTTCCATAATTTTGAGGATTGTTCAAATAATGTTCATACACTACTAATCAGGATTGCAACCATAATACTTGTTTATACAACTTGGATATATACAGTGTGTGTGTGTGTGTGTGTGTGTTAAATGTTTGTTAAGTATATATATATACCTAACAGAAAAAGGCCCTTAATGTTGAATTGTTAAGAAGTATGTTGTAGTGCAGAGTTCTACAAGTGATACCATTTCCTTACCTCTCTTTGAGATTTAGCTAGCTTGAAAAAGAAGGCCTCTAAGGATAATTCCTAAACACACTTGAGTGACTTAGTAAAGTTGCTTAATTGGTGAAACATTTTACAGCCAATCTTGGGCAGGTAGCTCAGAAGTAAATCATGCTTATTGGCAGTGAAATTTACTTCAGGTAGCTGTCCCCGAGTTCTGAAAAATATCTGTTGCATTTCCCTTTCTTGCATCAAAGGAACAAAGCACATTCTTTCCCATTTCCTCCTCTTCTCTGAGCAAGATAACTATTTTTACTGCCAAGTAGATGGCAATTTCATTCTAAAAGGCATTTACAAAACTCGTAAACCAGCTTCTGAAAGAGTCTGAGATCACACTGGCACTGACTAAATATATTTTAACACCTCATCTCTGTTACACATGTGGGCTATGGTAGGTAATAAAGATGTATCAAATTAGTGTTGGGCATCCTAAATGTGTCAGTTGGCTCCCCATTAGAATATAGATACTTGGCCATAAGAGGAATAACATACTCCATTCTCCATGCATTTAGTGATAGAGGAAATCAATGATGGAAGGATCCATCTGGCAAAAATAACTTTTATGAAGGTTGTGAAAGTTATCATCACAAAAATATGAAACAAGAACATGAAAGCAATGCACATGTAATTTAGTCTCTGAGCTTCTCAATTTCAACAAGACAATGAGGATAATAATGACAGTGACGATGACTTTGATGATAATGCAATGATGACAATGATAAATATAGTGCTTCCTCTTAACTGATTGCACAGCAGAAGAAAAAAGTGAAAATTTGGACACTCTAAGGAAATTCAGAAACTCTCACAAATAGGACAATCATTGGAGCTTAGCATTTGATTTATGCTGAAATGGGCATAATATTGATTGTGAGAAAATGGATTTTGAGCAGACACTTGCTTCAGATGGTCTTTGATTCTGCGGGAAGCCTTTGTGCTCCACAGTCACAGCAAATGTTCCCTGTGGACTGAACATGTTCCACATTTATCACCGGCCTAATTTCTAGCTGAATTTTATAAATGGGGAAAAAGTTCTTCATTGAAACGAAAGAATCAAAGCAATATCTGAAAGAGCATGACAATTTTATATTCTGTTTTATTTATACAATTGTGTAGGCATCCACAGAGAAATGCTCCATTTATCCTCCAATATTTAATCATAAAAATGGATTTAAAAGTTAATTCTACTGCAGATGCTATTCTAAGTGGACTTATTAAGGAGTTTGCCCCAGTGAATGAGCATATTTAATATTTTGTTGCAAATATCACTGAAAGCAACATGAGCTTTAGTTAACTGAGACTTTCTTTCCCAATAATTTTTGGAAAAATTATAAATATTTTTTGATTGGAATAAATACATATTATTCTCATATTTGTCTCTTTATTTCTTATGATTGTATACTCCCAATCTTGTAACTCAAAGTAATTTAAAAAAACAGACCACTAAAAGATCAAGAGAACCGACTTGGGTAGTGGCTAAGATGCTGACCTAGAAATCGGTAAAGTGTGAATTCTAGCTCTGCCTTAGACATGAAAGAAGGTTGAGTGCCCTTGGGTCAACCCGTCTCTCAACTGACCCCACCTCACAGGGTTGCTGTTGTGGAAAATAAATAAGAAGAGGAAGGAATATTATGTATGCTTGCTTCCTGGAGTCAGTTATAAAAATAATAAAAGTGGGATAAAATAGCTAAAAAAAATTAATTAAAAATCATAAACAAAACAAGAATAGAACAATTTGGCCATAACAGTTACCAAGCACCATTGATCAAGTTGCATTTGTTTTCAAAGCTTTTGTTGAAAAGCTCTGTCTTAAAGCTTTGCAGAATATGCTGAAGCAGACTTTGAAAGAAGAACAGAGAAATACAGTCACTGGGCTCTCACTGTTCTTAGCATCTGCAAATGGAATGAGCCTACTGGTTGGTCAACTCTAGTGGAGCTGACAATCCTACAAGTACCAGACAAACATAAACCTTTAAAGATCAAATCCAACACTTTGAATTGTACATAGAAACTTACTGAAAGCCAACATTGTAACTCCAATTGGGTATTATACGGCAAAAGGAGTTCTTACACTTCAGCTCTTACAGAAGTCTTTCCTTGTGATGATGAAGGCATGAATTACTGTGTTATAAGTCATCAGAACCTTGCACTCTAGTGTATCATCTCTTTCTGATAGGTGTACTTCTATTTTAATGGTAACATGCGGCTTTTGTCTGTTTTTCTGTTTTAGTTGTTACATACTCCCTTCTATTTGTAAATGCCTAATAGCAAATTCTACTAAGACTACACATTCAGAAGATCAAAGAATGCTGGAGAAAGTACATTTTAACCAAGAAAGTCCAGTTACCTTTTGAAAAGCACTTTGGGACAACAATGACTTTGATGACTGAGAATCTCCATAGACATTTACACCTAGAAAACTTTAGGAAAATAAGCTCTTAGATGGCAAAAACGCATCTAACACACTTACAAAACTTCCATACTAGCCATTTTCTGAAGAACTCTCATTTTAAGCCCCATTTTTTTCTCTCAAAGTATTAATTGCCACATTTGTGTTCTCATTCATTACATTCATAACATCTAATCTCATTGTATATTCCTGAAAAACATATTTTTTCATGGCTCCTTCCCAAAATCATCCAATTTACTACCACTGAATGAAGCATGACTAATAGGGCAACAGGTTCCCTGAGGACTTTTCTTATTTAGAAGTATTTGTCATTACAACAATAATGTGTTCAAGATCAAAAATTCAGATCTCCTTTATAAGTATTTTTGATCTTGAACACATTTTGCAGAGAATAGCAACAAGAACGATCAGGGGACTGGAAGCTAAAACATATGAAGAATGATTACAAGAATTGGGTACTTGAAAAGAAGTAGGAGTGACATGATAGCACTCTTCCAATATCTGAGGGGTTGGTACAAAGATGAAGATGTCAAACTACTTTCCAAAACACCAAAAGGCAAAACAAGAAATAATGGATAGAAACTAACCAAGGAAAGAAGCAACCTAGAACTAAGGAGAAATTTCCTATTGTGAGACCAATAATCCAATAGAATAGCTTGCCTTCAGAAGTTATGGGTAGTCCATCACTGGAGGTTTTCAAAAAGAGACTGGACAACCATTTGTCTTGTACAGTGTCTCTTGCTCAAGCAGAGGGTTGGACTAGAAGACCTCCAAGGTCCCTTCCAATTCTATTCTTCTGTTCTATGTTCTAGATTAATTCAACAGTTCTGCAGCCCCATACAATAGAGTAAAAATATGTTTCAAAATAGATGGTGGGCAATATGTTATTTCAGTGTTTTACTGAAGTTAACAATCCAATCTTACAATTTCCTTTTCTCCTGCAACTGCATCTCTTAACTACAGTATAATCTTATTAGGACTGTCATGGGATAACTTGTAACCAAACAAAGTCAACATGGTCTCATGTGAAATTAAAAAACTAAGAGGCAAGAGCTTCCATACTTGAGAAAATGGAATAGCTATTTCATTTAGTTTTATTTATTATTTAGAAAATGTCATCTACCCTTTAATGGTTCTTCGTGATTTACAGAAATAAAATAAAAACATCCATAAAGGTAGCTTTAAAAGCTAACAGATAGAAAACAAACTAAAACAACATCATTAAATACCAGCATAAATAAATATGCTTTAAGAAAGGCATTGGTCTGGCTTAACTCCAAAGGCAATTTCTTTCACAGTTTTTGAATACAGATGCATAGTTCTATCAATCTTGTTTTTGTCAAACCCCTCATTTTACAATCTGTGAATCCTGTTCTGCTGTCCAGCTGTTATCCACATATTCAAATATATTTCTGTATCACTGTTTTTGTGTATTCAACGTACTCAACAAGTAGTTCTCAATGGCACCACATCCACAAAGAGAAAAGTAAGCAGTGGGTTACCACAAGGTTCTGTTTTAGGGCCAGTACTCTTCAACTGCAAGGCAATCAAACTGGTCAGTCCTAGAGGAGATCAACCCTGACTGCTCTTTAGAAGGCCAGATCCTGAAGCTAAAACTCAAATACTTTGGCCACCTAATGAGGAGGAAGGACTCACTGGAGAAGAGCCTAATGCTGGGAAAGATTGAGGGCAATAGAAGAAGGGGACGACAGAGAATGAGGTGGCTGGATGGAGTCACTGAAGCAGTAGGCGTGAGCTTAAATGGACTCCAGAAGATGGTAGAGGACAGGAAGGCCTGGAGGAACATTGTCCATAGGGTCGCGATGGGTCGGACACGACTTCGCAACTAACAACAACAACTCTTCAATATCTTCATCAATGACTCAGATGAGGGAATTGAAGGGGAACTCATCAAATTTGCAGATGACATCAAACTGATGGGAGTAACCAACCCCCCAGAAGACAAACTCAGGATCCAAAAAGATCTAGACAAACTTGAACAATGGGCCCTATCCAACAAAATGAGTTTCAATATGGAGAAAAGTAAAGTTTTACATCTAGGCAGGAAAAATCAAAGGTACAAGTACAGTTTTGGAGAGACCTGGCTGAAAAACAGTAACCGTGAGAGGGACCTTGGAGTCCTTGTGCAGGACTTTTCAACCGGTGGTACGCGTACCACCAGTGGTACTTTAGCACCTGGCTGGTGTTAAGCAAGCTCTAACTAATTGTAATGGGGGAGGGAACCAGTTAAAGTGGAGCCACACAGACCTGGAGGAGATCAGCTGGAGCTGCAGAGCTTGGCAGAATCCCCTGGATCTGCCACATGGCAACATGGTAATTGGAGCTTCCGGTGCACCCAGTAAAGGAGGAGGAGGGCAGAGAGAAGAGAAGATATAAAAGGGGCAGACCAAGAAGAGAAGAGGCTTTTCTCACTGAAGCAGTGAGGAGAGACAGAACGAGTGGTCTATTTTTCGGAGGAACAGCGAGCAAGCGGCCTGTTTTTGTGGGGAAGGGCGAGCAAACAAATGGCATGTTTAGCAACCACGTGTTTTCAGGTGAAGGTTCATTTAGTGAGCAAGTGAGCTGGGCAGGAGCCCAGAAGCGCAGCTACAGCTGATCCATGCTTCTGCTGAGCCTCCCAGAAGTGCGGATCAGCTGTAGCCCGGCGCTGATCCTGGAGCTTCTGCTAAATTAGCAAGCAGCATGATTTCCAGCGAAGCATGAGCAAGTGACCTGGGCAGGAGCCCAGTATGGGCACACACTGCTACAGCCGATCAGCTTTAAAACCACATTTCTGGAATTTGGGTTAGTCTGGGGTAAATATTAAGGCAGCCACAGTTTATTTTCCAAATAATAACCCTTTATTGTCAAAGTACAACATGTGTACATTGAGATTAGGTGAGCCTCCCCCCATGCTCTCACCCCCCAACACCGTGACAACAAACCCTCCATCCCACCACACTATGTGAACCAACTACACCACATACCGGCCTCCCAAGTCAATTCTGCATAAATTATGTCTCATTTAAAAGCTGGATGAAGGAAGTTTAGAAAGCTTCAAATGGGAGGTGTTGTGTAGTGGATTCTTGGGGAGCAGGAGGCGAGACGAGAGGGTTCAAACAGGAACATTACTTTATTGTAGAACAGGAACAGAACTGAGAACAAAGGCTTCTATGAAGCTACTTATACGGTTGGCCACTAGGCAGCGGCCAATAGGTTTAAAGGAACCTATTCCCGCCCCAGAGCCAACCAATGATCGTCCTGGAGACTGCATGTCTGGGCAGCCAGCGACCGTTACACAGACACCCCAATTAAGCAATCTCAAGCAGCATTCAAAGACATGTGAAAACAGTTCAAGTAAAAGGCCCAATACATTACAGGAGGGCTTCCTTGTTCCCAGATATGAATCTGAGGGATAGGAAAATCTTTTTGTTTTGTTTTGTTTGGGGGACAGAGGGACTCCATTGGATGTGGCTTTTGGTGGTATTTGGTGGGGGGAGAAGAGTGGAGGTTCTAAGGATTAAAATGGGGGAAATAGACTGCTAATCTCCTGGGAATGCAAACAAAGGGAGTCATCTCTAATTATAGACTGGTCATTTTTGTCTTGAAAAATGGACTTGTAGAAAGGGGAAAGATATCTGGATTCTTCAGAAGGACCCTGTCGCCTTTCCTGTTTTATTAACTATTGCTGAGTTATTGCTAAGGCTCAGTTTGCTCATTGGTCCAGAATTTTTTATTTCAATAAAATAGTATGTTTTATTCTTTTTTTTATTGTCATCTTAAGATGAATTGGGAATCTCTGCCCATTCATATTTGCTGATGTATATTTCCCCTCAATCTACCCAGTATGGTCCTACCTGTGGCTGTGGTATTCGAGTTCAGCAACAACAAATCACATTTAATTGAAAGGGTTGCAGGCGCCTCTCTGTGAGAATTGATCCTCTCTAGGGACTTTTTCTCTCTGACAAAAGCTGGGAGGGGTATGGAGCCCTGAATGATCTCTATGCAAATCAGGTGGTTTTGAAGAAGGATATCCATTGCTTTCTGAAAAGTCCTTAGAAAGGTCTTCTGAACTTGAATAAAATAGGTAAAATTCTTCAGTGCAGTTTTGTGGGTGGGAGCAGATGCTCCTATGTAGCCAGGCAGCCACATCAGTAAAAGGCCTGAAGCAGCAGTGCTTTAATTGACAAATGAGCTCTGATTGGTAGGCAGCTCACTGAACACCTTGCGTGTGGAAGTCGGTTGCACAACAGCTAAATTATTAGACGTATGAATATTTCTGTGATAAGGTAATCATTACTAGCAAAGGGATTAAGTATAAATTACTGATAAAAGTAGTCCTCATTTAGTGACTGCCTCATTTAGCAACTGTTCAGAGTTAACAACTGATGGAAAAAAATAACCGGACAACCTATCCTTGCATTTAGAATTCTAACCCTAACCCCAAAGACCTGGTTTTTTACAGATATATGTAATTAGTTGCAATATACAACACTATTTATGGACACACCCAAGACGGAAATCATCATTCTGAATTATGCACAGAGTGACCATATCCCCTGTCAAAAAGACTTCTTCCTTCTTCCTGGAGGAAAAAAAATCATCTTCAAAAACTGCAATCAGTGAAATAGGCGTTATAAGAGATAGTACTGTTGCTATGTAATCTTTCTTCACTTCGGTTACTGAAAGCCTACAGGGGGATTTTCCTTTCTTTTTGCAGTTATATTCAAAATATAAATTAAAACACAGATGTGCCATTAAGAAAAACTTTTTGTCCCTTTTCTCCCTGCAAGCCGCACCTGACCTGGCTGGAGGTCTGATTATACAAGGATCTAATTAGGAACAAGAGACATTTATCGATGGAACTTTTGTGCAATTTTGACCATAGCAGTTCCCTAGGGACTGAGTTAAACGCTGCCTTTAGATCAATGAAAGCAGTGAAAAGTTTGCCACCTGGTGTGATAGTGTATTTGTCAACCAGGTGCGTTAGGACAAAGCAGTGGTCCAATGTGGCACAGCCCGCTTTAAACCCGATCTGTTCTGCACCAATAATGTTGGACTCCTTGACCCAGGTGAGGCATCTACGGTGGAGGTATTTAGCATCGTTTTCCAATGATGGAAAGCAGGCTTATAGGGCGATAATTGGCCGGATTGTTCCTATTTCCTCATTTAAAAACTGTGACAATAATTGCTAGGCTCCAGGAGGAAGGAATCCTGCTGGAAGTATTAATATAGGTGAAAAGTGTTGCTAAGAGAGAAATCCACCACTTGGAATTAGATTTTAACAAATCAGGGGGTATGGTATCAGGGCCAGGGGCTTTGCCTGACTTGAGTTCAGAGATAAGCTCAGTAATCTCAGCGTGAGTCACAGGTTGCCAGTTAGGAGTTGCAGGGGGCAGTTGTGGTCCAAGCTCAGTCGGAAGTATTGAAGCCTGGAAGATTGACAAGAAATGATTTTCCCAATCTCTGTTGGAGATACAGTAGAGAGGGAGTTCTTGGTGGCCAGGCAAAGAGCTGGCAACAATTTGCCAAAATAATTGGGTGTTCTTCTGCTGGATGGAGAAGAGAAGTAGATCCCACATCACTCTCTGTTTAGCCCTCTTTTTTAACAATTAGTTCTTTATACTCCCGCTTCAGGTGATAGTATTCCTGTGGTGGGCGTTTATCACCTCGATTATGATAGAGCAAGTAAACCCAGTTAATCTGGTTCCTAAGCATCAGACGTTCTTCATCAAACCAGGGATTACTTCTTAAATGATATGGGCCACTTGGCCTATGGTCAGCTCCTAGCTCCCTTTGGACACTATTAATTAGTAATTCAAAGGTCAAAATTATTTCTGAGCCGCTACTTGTTAGGGCCTGATTGTATAGGCCGAGACACTCCGGAGATGATAAAAAGGAGTGGAACTTTCTTTCAGTATTAGGGAACCATTTGATCCTCCTTGTATACGAGGCCACATAAGGATCCAATATCTGGGGGCCTTTAGACAAATGAATGTTTGAGGAAAGCCCAATGATTGTAACCAGGGGATAATGGTCGCTCTCTGTAAGGCAGTCCACATAGAAAGCATGGACTGCCTTTCTTAGTAACTGGGAAACCAGCACAAAATCAATAACACTACTCCCACGTGAGGAACTAAAAGTAAACTCACCGGCTAGGTCACCTGGGGTACTCCCATTAAGGATTATCTTATTGTGTTGGGATGCTAAAAGGGCTAACTGAATACCAGCAAAGTTTGTTAGTTCATCCTTAGAGTGCCTAGCTGAAATCTGGTGACCTATTGCCTGGAGGATTTCTTGGGAGTAAAGTGCCTCAATCAATGGAGGAAATTGGACTCCCAAATGGGCATTAAAGTCACCCCCTATAAAGGTGAACAGCGCTGGGAATTTAGTTTCAATACAAGTAATATAGTTCTCCAGTTCGCCCCATTGAGCCTTAGTATCAGCTTGCCTCACCGACGGGGAGAGGTAGACGTTAAACAATAACAAATTGCTGCATCCTCTCTTAATTAGGAGTGCCATGGCTAAGGAGCCACAGGGGGGCAACTCCACTGTCTCCACTTTTAAAGTAGAGACCAGGCAAGCTAGACCACCCTTGGGTCTTCCCATCGTAGATTGTTTGGTAGTGGCCAAGGAAGTGACTGTAAACCCTGTAAGGGATATCTTATCACATGCCCAGGTCTCCTGAAGCAAGACCACATCGAATGACTGGATGTAGTTGGTAAATTCTATGGTGCCACATCTTCTCCCCCAACCTGCTATGTTCCACGAAAGGCATTTGAAAGTGCAGGGGGGGGGGGTGCCAGGTTTGATAGTCATTCTGTATAGTTAATTTTTTCCAGAGAACCCTTCAGGTCCAGAAAGATACACCCATTGTTAAATGGCAGTGTCCCCCTCTTGGGAGACAAAGGCAGGGAAGAGGGGAAGGGAGGCGAGCCTTGTTCGTGGGGCTGTAGGGCTCTAAGCATGCTCCAGTTTGTACATGTAGCATTAGTTGGTTTCTTAGCTGGCAGGCATTCAATGTCATCAGCAGAGGGAGTCTGAGATAGCTCAAGATCTTCGGATTTGCAAATTAAACATTCTGGAGAAAGGGCCAAGGGAACTTCCACTGATGAATCGGTATGGACTCCCTGAAATCCAAGGAGATCCTTGTCAGGTAGTGAAAGACTTCAGAGCTTAGATTTAACTGCAGCCAGACACTTTATAATTTGGGCCCTTTCTGGTAGTGGGTGTGCACGAAAAGAGTTGAAAAGCTGTGTCTCCTCCACGTTCCAGAAATTATCTTGAAATCAGTCAATCTCATGGATAGGTGGAATCCCAGAGGCACTGGTCTGGGGCTTATTCACTAAGAAGCCTTGGATACCCTGGGCAGGTGTCACTTCCTTTGGGGTCATTTCTTCCCAGCTGATCAAGTCAAGGCAAGCTTCCTGATAAGATGTATCTCGCTGAGGGGGGTTGGTTTGACCGGCTGTGGGAGGATCAATTAGGCTACCATCTGAGAGGATGCCATCAGGGTATTTTACAAGAATGGATGTGTAATTAGTAGATGGTCTAGTGTCAGGAATGACATTTAGGGTTGGCACATTAACATGTGCTGCTGAAGGACTTTGGAGGGCAATAAATCTCCGGACGCTCACAGATTGTCGATTGCTTAAAAGAAGCTTAGTCGACATGTCTTTGAAGACTCTTCTTGGCAAAATGCCGAAGGATCTTAGCAGAGATCTTCTCCTGAAGAATAGGTTTGGAGTGTTGGGGTTGTCGAAACTGAGTAGCACTCTAGTGCACCATATAGGGGAGGTAAAAATTCAACCTTCTTCAAATCATCAGCTTTCAGCCCCAATAGCTGTAGAATATGGCCCCTTGCCAGCTGTATTGAGCCCCAACGAGGCAATTAGCCGTTAATGGGATTGATATTAAAGGCCACCTGTTTTGGCTGTAAAACCAGGTGACTGTTTGTATCTAAAGGTGTAGAGTTCAAACTATTAGTAGGGTTGCATTGAACAGATCTTTTGCTGAGGCTTGACAGGGAAGACCCTGCCATCGCATCGGGCTGCCGAGCAGCCAGTCCAGGGCTACTACTTGCAACCCAGGAAACTAGATAGTTTAGAGTGCTTATAATTTTATCAAGCTGGAGCTGTATGCTCGCTGTTGTATCTGCAACCAGAAAGCATTGCTGGGCCAAAAGTTCTGTGAGGGTGGGCTCATTTGAAGATTGGTTAGGGACCGTAATTTTTGGGGAGCCTTTGTTCTCAACTCAAGGGGCAACACCCTCAACCATCGGAGGATCACAGCAACCGGCAGCAGCCAGATGAAAGGGAGCTGGAGTTTTCAAGCAGAGAGGCCGAGTTAAAACAAAGTCCTCAATCTTGGATTGCTTCAGAGAAGGTTGGGAAACCAGGTCAGTGAGGGATGTGCTCCTTTTCCTTGACTTCATTATGTTAAGTAGCACAATAGAGGAGGAGCAAAGAGTAATGTAGCTGTTGTGATTCAGTGTCAGCCTGTGGGTTTGGCAGCTGAATCGGACAGTTCTGAGGAGGAGGGAGGGGATTGGAGAGCCTGCAGAGGAAAGTTCTGAGGCATCGCAGAGCTCTCAGCCAGGCCCCTCCCGTCTGGTTCCTCCTCAGACCCAGCTGTGTGAGCCTGACAGCTTGTACGAAGACGATTCACAGCTGGCTTTGTTCAAGGACACCCGAAGCAGGAGGCAGACAAGCAGGAGTAAACAAAGGAAGGCAATGAGGCACCTCGGGAGGAGGCAAGGAGAAGCCACGCCTTGAAACTGTGTTTAAAAGGAGAATGTGTGGGAGGTGCTGGTTGCTGAAGGCAACCGTTTGAACAGCTTCTGATTTAGTCATGGTTAGTATTTGTATTGCTCTATTTTGGATCTGTTTCATTTCATTTGTGTAAATAAATTTGGTTGGCTTACTTTCAGCCTATTGACTTTTGAAAAGGGGTTGTCCCTGACATTTCTGCAGGGCCAGTAGTAGGCTGGAACAGAACAATAGCAAAGAGTCTAATCCCTGAGACGAGTCCTGGATCCAAAGGAAGAGGAGTCAGGAGCCGAGAAGAAGCAAGTCCCGATGCAAACAATGGCAGAGCTCCTTGCAAGTAAGGCAAGGATACTACCCTCCTGACAAAGCAGGGAGCAGGGAGTAAATAGAAATGATAAAATAATAAAAGGAAAAAAGATAAAAATGTTAGAAAAATAGGAGGAATAAAGTAAATAAATAAATAAATAAAATAAAAAGGACACATCAAAGCTAAACAGTACTAGGCTTCCTGGCTAATGCAGTAAAACCTATGTAACAGCAACAACAACAACAACAACAACAACAACAACAACAACAAAAAGCAGCAGCAAGGCATTCCCATAGCTGAGGCCCAGCTCGGGTAGTTACAACTACGGTTAAACTGTAGCTAAACTGTAACTGAAGTATGGCTGGGGTGGATTAGTGGCCACACTGCATAGAATTTCAAAAATATAGAAGGTTTAAAAATTAGAAGGTTAGGATAAGATAGAACAGTAGCCTTAAAATCAGATAGTAGATAAAATAGGTTGAATAATCTTAGTTAAAAGCAGGGAGCCTACTTGCCTGCTGCTGCCGCTCCAGAGCCTCCAAGCATATCTCCAGGGTTTAAAAAGTTAAAAGGGGGGTAGGTTAAAAAGGCAATATGAAAAGAGGTTAAAAAGTTAAAATAAAGATAAAGTAATTAAAGTAAAATAAAATAAAATAAAACTTTTACTTTTGGAGGAGCTCTTTACAGCCTTTGCTGCCTCTCCACCCGCTTTGATACTTTAACTGAGTGGCACTGAGCAAAGAAACCAGGATTTACTGTATATACCTTTGGCCCATTATTGCAAAACAAAGAAAGAGAAAGGCAAAAAGAAAAAAGGAAAAAAGGCAGGCATAGTAGAAATTACACCATAATAGTGTTAATATTTTGCATAAACCCATCCAAATAAATTATTATTTATTCCTTCCTGTTAGGTCATCATGCTTCCCATCCTATCTTTGAGATATGATAGAAGCATATTGGGCCATAGGTTCCAGCACCAAGTCTTCCACCTGTCACCACTCATTAAGTTCAGCTTTCTTACAAGGGCAATGCAAAAAGTTCTTCTATTTGGGTGGCATCTGATATACTGTATGTCCCTGACCATCTTGTCTGAATGCAATCTTTAGACTATCACAAGGCTAAATTATGTCTATGCATGATGTTACTCAGATACATTTCTTTAGTTACGGTTTATATGTTGAATTTCCTCATAAAAGAGTCATTCAGCACAATCACAAGCAAATAATTATAGATTCACCAGCATTTCCATTATAAAATCCATTTAGCAGTGGGTGGAGAGTGAGCATTTCTATCACTTCAGAAAATGTCAGATGGAAAGCTGGCACACAGATTAGCAGCCAAGATGCAAATTTGTTTACACAAAATATTTAAATTTGTTCAGCTGCTTTTAATTTACAAACCAGCCAGAAAACTGAAACTTCAAAGATTCTTTCCTTTTATGTGTTTCGGTCAACTTCTCCATCAAGGTACAACAATCTGGAAGGGATTAACTAATAAATAAATAAATAAATAAATAAATCCTGATCTCATTCCTCTCTATTTCCATCCTTTTTATTGAGATACAATTTGACTGAATTTAAGAAGACAAAAGAATGTTACTGAATTTTCTAAAGCTTTTACTACCTCTGCTTTTGGTTCTGTTTGAATGAACTGATAATTTATCACACAATTCAGGATGATGAGAGATGATAGACAGACAGATTTTCAATTATTGCAAATTTTAATCGGTCAAAATTTTATTTCTGTTGTGGAGATGCACACAAGGGGATCTACGGTGAAACAAATTGTATGTTAAGTATGAAAAACCACCATAGAAATCAGCCAACTGTTGCTTCTCCACCAGTACATTATAGTGTCAACTGGACTTGTTGGTGAGGCCATACACACCATCACAATAATTCCCATGTGGAAACAGAGAAATAGGAAGAAATGATCTTCATTTTTTATAAAGTCAATCCATCTGAAAGTACCTATGATGCATGGGATAGCTAAAGAAGAATCCCATGGCCAAATTTCCGTATTCCATAACTAAGTAACAATTCAAAGAGTAAAATTGGTAACCAGATAATGGGATAGCTAATGTAGCCAGAGGAATGTTTATACTGGGAAACTCCAGAAACCCCAATGTTTACTATAGATGCTCACTACAAATACTCACTATACCCATTAAAACCTTCAAGTCTGCTTCTCTCCAAATCATCCCCCCATTTTTAAATATATATATAGAATTCTAAGCATCATTCACTATACTTTAAATTGAACCAAAGTACTATGACTTTCTAGAGTTTTGCTATAATAAATCTTACATATAACAATAACAGATTAATGTTCTTTGTTGTATCATGGCATGGGTTTGCCGTAACACACATAATAATCCCCTTTTTAAGTTAATTTTCAAAGTTTGCAGCATATGTTGATAAGAAATTATGCAAAAATATTCCTCTGCCAATAGAATAACAGTCCAGATATTTAGCCTATGCAATAAACAGTCTGCCAATTTAACACTACATTACAGTCCACTCATCGCTTCAGAATTCACCTCAATGCTATCATCTTTCATCAGTGCGCAAAGATGGTGTAGTATTATTCCTACTCATTCCTCAAACCAGATTGGCTGACAAACTAGTTTGCAATTAAAATGTATACAATGTAGTTGGGGAGGAGAGGAGAAGAGAGGAGAGGGAAGGATCCTTATTACAAATCTTGCTTTCTGCAGAGGGTGAAAAGGCTTATTCTCAAATCATTGAGCAAGATCCATCACACTAGTTAATCTCTTACAACACGGGTGTCAAACTTGCCACATCATGTGATGTGTTGCGATGTATCGTGACTCTTTTTGCATTGCCAGCAATGGGATGGGCACAGCTTCGGTATGATGAAACCAGAACAGAGAGTAAACCCAGAATTTACTGGAGTTTAAAGAGTTATGTAGATGGCATTCTCCCTTGCAATGTTTATTATTCTACAAATATTTTCCACCCATCCATATTTATATACATATTTGGTATTTTATACATTTTTGAAAGCCAGTAAGTAGATCCATTATTCCTATTAATCAAGTGTAGATATCTGTAACTTAAGTGCCCTTCTCTAAATTGCCCAGTTCAAGCCCAACCATTTCCTTCTGTATTTCAAGTTAGAAATCAAGCACAAACCTTGCCAGGTGATTTGTGTTAAGAAATAGCTATTTACCACATTCAACTGGTGATGCTCATGAATCAGCAAAGACCTGTCAGTTTATCTCAAACTTTTCATACTAGTTCATATTGTCCCTAAGCAGTTTTAAAGATTTTGATTATCAAAGATATGGTGATTAAAATAATCTTAACATCTATGTCTCTATTCAACACCCCGCCCCTTCTTCTTTAGCCTTTCCCCCTTGGTATTACTAAATGATTCCCATTTTCATCTGGTATGAAAAAAATATATATAATCCACTAATGTAATTAAGTTTGGAAACATTTTCGATACAAGCTTTAAAGAAGCTTCACATCACTGCACACACACACACACACATTACTTGCTACAGAACATTTCATTGCATGACCAAGATTTTAATCAAAGACACTGAAAACAGGTTGAAAGCTTGCAACAATTCAACTAATGTTTTGCCAAGAAATGTTTAAAAGTGCAAGCTCTCTATAGCTCTGTATACATTAAATGGAGGTTTAATTATTCTGCTGTCATTACATTGAATTTGGTAAGACTGCAAGCACATGCTTAGTGCATAATATATGAATGCACAATCATTTCTATATGACAATTATGGTTGTGTTCACCAAATACAGCTGGGTTCCATATTTCATTACAGCTAATGGATTATTACCACCCATCACTATGATATAATTTTCATCATTTCAAAAATAGAGGTTCTATTTTGAGATGACTACAGTAGATGGGTGTTTTCCAAGCAGCCATGCTTAAAGAAATGTTTTACATTGTGATATATTTTCCTGAAAGAAGAGTTCTAAATATTTCACTTAGCAATATGGGCATTCTAAAATACCTCAGTGATTTCATTTAAAGCAGGGGTGTCAAACTGCCGGCCAGATGCATCATAGCAAAATTGTGTCCACCCCATGGACACAATGGAAAAAAAGTTGTGATACATGGTGACACGTTACATGACATTGCGAGTTTGACACCCTGATTTAGAGGCTACTCCTTAGATTTGTTGTCATATTCTAACACATAGATTGCATCGTTCATGAGTTATTTTTCAAGAATTAAGGAAATACTTCTGTCTGAAAAGTTCACCCAAACTCCAACTTCAAGGGATTAAGCAACTGCTGTCCATGGTTCTCAACTGATTACCCCTATCCAGATCAAGAACATCTGAATTAATTTAGCTTATTCTTTAATTACATGGTATCATAGAATCATATAACTGAACTACTTAAAGCACTGAATACAACTTCCTGCTCAATAGTTTAATCAGGTTAAAGTATTAATAACAGAGATTTGTCTAGATCAGAGGTCCTCAACCTTGGCAACTTTAAGACTTGTGGACTTCATCTCCCAGAATTCCTCGGCCATCTGGCTGAGGAATTCTGGGAGTTGAAGTCCACAAGTCTTAAAGTTGCCAAGGTTGAGGACCCCTAGTCTAGATGACACTGGTTGCCATTTGAAATGCTTCACATCATTCCAGTTCATTTATTTGATACTTTTAGTTCTCCTGAGGAGATTGTATACATGAGTTGCACATGTACAAAAACTTCTTTTTGTGTCTCTAGTAGCTGACTTAAAATTCCAGAGGATCCTTCTGCATATCTGCAAAAGTCCTTTCCACCTATTAAGTAATCAGAGAAGAATGAAACAGTTTGTCATTAAAGGTGAAATGATTCTATGTAGCCTCAAAGATACAATTTTGAAGTGTGCTTCACTCAAACCATGGTCAAACACCCCCTTAAACTGCTGCTATTTTATAGAGCAACATGATTAGAATTGTTATTTGGTTTTGTTTCCCACTAATGAATGCAGATTATATACATATTCAAGTCATGTCCTACAGATTCAGCATCTTGAGTAAAGCTTGCTACAGGTCATAGAGCCAAATGAGCAATTTGCTTCATCAGTTCTGGGACCAAATTGATTTGATTTATTCTTTTTCACATTAACCTAATCATTGGTTGGATTTAGTTAGAGGGCAGAATTGGCTGAAAGGATCAGTTGCATCAAGGAACAGCCTGAAGACTAGATCCTTGCAATTCTCTCAGAATGTCAATTGAACATTCAGGACTAAGATATTCACTTAAAAACCAACTAAACCAAACACTGTACTTCTTCTAATGGTGTGCCATTTAAAGAGGAACATTTAATGTCATACCACTTGTTGTTTACATTTTTCATGGACAGAAGATTCAGAAATGGACAAGAAAATGAGATAAGGCATAGAATTTTCTCGCAGGAAATGTATTCTCATGATAAATCTGATTAATAACATTTTAAGGAAGGATTATGTATACTTCCATAAAATAACAAGCACGTTTCTAGTGTAGCCTGCCCGACCACAGGTGGCCAATTTTCCATTTTTGAACTTCCAGAAAGTCTCCAAATCTCCTGAGCAAAATTCAAACCAAATTTCTATTTTTTTTCTGCAGCTTTTCCCACCCTTCCCCTACTTTTCTAGTGTCACTGCCAGCTAAACAGCTAACATATTTTAAAAGCCTTGTCTGAATAAATTTTGTTTTACTCTGACCTAATCTGGCTCATAAATGTGAAGGCTGAGTTTCCACCATAAACTAAACAAATTCATGTTTGGCTGATTTATAGTTAAATTTGCAAATTGGATAATTGGCTTAATACAGTAGATGAAGGTGCAGATAAACATAATTAACTACACTGTGCCAATACAGGTTTGGAGGATAAAAAAAATTAAGAATGTCAAATGCTTTCCAATTAAAGAATCAAAGATATATGCAACTATTTAAGGGAATAGAATCCTTTTCCCTTCTGGACTTAAAAATGTAAGATCCAGATTTCAAATTGCCATAAATTCTAAGCTAAACTAAGCTAAGCTAAGATGATAATACAGTTCAATTAATTCTAATTTATTGGCAATTAATGACTAATACATGTCACTGAAATTACCAAAGGTTTGTTCTTGCTTTTTATAATATGCTACAAATGTGATGTTAAACATCATCAGTTGTATGGTCTTCATATGCATGTGATATAAAGGGTGTTCATGAAGAGGATCCAGTGTTTGAATGTTTTCTTTAAGTTAATTGGCAATGTAAAGCAGTATACTAAATAGCACTTAGACCTATATACTGCTTCATAGTGCTTTGTAACCCTCTCTGAGCAGTTTACAGAGTCAGCATATGGCGCCCAACAATCTGGGTCCTCATTTTACCAATCTTGGAAGGATGGAAATCTGAGTCAACCTTGAGCCAATGAGAATCGAGCTGTTGGCAGTTGGCAGAATTAGCCTGCAATACTGCATTCTAACCACTGTGCTACCATGGTTCAGTGAGATGTGTGTGTGTGTGTGTGTGTGTGTGTGTGTGTGTGTGTGTATGTATGTATGTATGTATGTATGTATGTATGTATGTATGTATGTATGTATTTACTAGATATATAGCCTGCATTGCCTCCAGGAACTCAATGTCTTTCTACTTTATTTCTGTGATCTGGATTAGGCCTGAAGTTATCCAATGAGGTTTAATATTTATTTATTTTTATTTATTTGTTAAGGAAATTTATATGGCTGTCCAATTCACTTGTGCTGATTCCTGGTGGCTTAAGGAAATGAAATTCTAAAACAAATCCAAATACACACCCAATTCCTTGGTGACAAATCACTTGATAGGCTCTATATCATCTTGGGATCTCCAGGCCCAATGACAATATTTATTTATTAGCTAAGAATGGGTTTGAAATTGCATATTCTAATCATGGCACCTATAGAAGAATAAACGGCAGAACTTGGGGAAGAGTTAAAAGAGGGAGCAGTCTAGAATCTCTATGTAGCAGCAAGAAATCTAAGTCCAACTCCCTTTGAATTCCATTGACTGCTATCTAAATCCAAGCAAGTGCTAACTGTTAGTTGAAAAGATTCCTGTCCATAGGCATTTTAGGAATATGTCAGTTTAATTGGACTTTCATGCATGGACCTGGTTTTTCATACTTGACAGTTTAATGATGATACTACACTAGCTTAGCATTCTCTGTTGCTTTAATTGCATTTTATTACTATTGCTCTTTTCTAGAATTTTGGGGTAGTGGTGTATGACTGGATTTCAGTACTGAAACAGAAATGAGAGGGGGAATGTCAGTAGTAACACGTCAGATTCTCAGGGAAGAAGCAGCACATTCCAGAGAGGGGCTCAAGTCTAGAGACTGTACAATCCTGAACTGGATGGTGTAGAGAGGAAAAGGTTAAAGATAACATAGCCTAAAACTTCTCAGGTTGTATTGTTAGGTTAGAACAGGGGTTCCCAACTGGAGGTGTGAGACCATATTCCAGGAGGTGAGAAAACTCGGATTTAGAAGTTTCAAAATTATAGTGTATATGCATAATTTGTTATTTCGAACATTTGTAAGGGGTGCAAGAATATATCAGAAGCATTCTAGGGGTGCGGAGTATAGAAACGTTTGGGAGCCACTGGCTTAGAAGGTTATAGCTTTAGTCTGGCAAGATCCTGTCTATTAGGCATACGTTACTAAAGATCTGGACTCAAGTGGATCTCATTGTGTCATTTCTGGGGTTGGACCTGAGAAACATAAACAGAAACTGGAACCCAAACTCCATGTTCAAATTTGGGTTTGTCCATGGTGAAAATAATTCATTTTTTTAGCAATTAGAGACCACCACTGTGATCATTTCCATGGTATTTGTAATATTATTTTTCTTAGCTCCATTTTTTAAAAAAATCTCCTTTGTCCTGTCTGACCTGTTTATCTACTCTATAAAGCAATCCTTTTTGTCCTCTAGATGAGTGACAAAACACCCACATAATTGTGTTTCCTGAGTTTTAAGAGATTATTGTGTCAAAAGGAGCAGAGCGGTAATATGGGCCAATCAGATAGGATACCGTGGACAATACACTTAAGCTGAATTGATATAGTGCAAGAAATGGTCAATTTTTAAAAGATGCCATTAGGCAAGAAGTAAAGTGCTGGTAAGATATAAGCTGTTGGCCAGTTTTTCTTCATTATACTTTCCTTTCCCTCAGAAAACTTAAATCTGATTCCTTAGCTTAATTTACTGTATATTGTTTCCATCCAAAAGTTATAAAGTACATGAATTCCAGATTCATGTGATGGCCTTCATAATAATTTGAAAAGCATATAGAGATGCATGGGAAGACTGAGTTAGTTAAGAGCACTGCACAGCTGTTCTCTTGAAAGATTTTTTTTTTATTTTTGGCAGGCCGGAGAATCGTTTCTGAAAGATGATTTTTATTTCTCTTTTTATGTTGCCATTCACTTATCTTGCCCTCCTCTTCCTTACTAGTTCTGACATGTCTAATATTCTTTTTAATCCTCCAACACCCACATTGATTGACATTTTGGGGTAACAGTTCTTCTCACTGTTGTGCTGCCGAAATTGTTGAAGCAGTGCAGTCTCAAAAACAATAAAGAGATCCATAAAATATGCATACACAGATGTCTATATTTCTGAGGATTGAAATTTCTCCTCCCATGCATGCATAGATAAAATTCTTCAAGTGTCATCTTGTGAAATGTGTTAAGCCTTAGATTCTCAGGCTATCCAATAAGGCCAATTGCACATACAGACTTTGTCACAAGCCTGTTGTGTTTCAGATGTTAAAATCATGTTCTATGTATGATTTGGCATTTTTCCAAACCATTGTCATGAAGTTAATGGATAAGGTTGAGGTAATCTACAGTCATAATTCATTTCAAATATTGTACAATTTGAAGGGTTAATATTAATATTAATCAAAATTTGAAGTATTCTGCTTCTAGGCATCATTAGCAATCATATAAATCATCCCAAACATGAAGACTTGGGAAGCAGACTGAAGGATACATTTATAATCTTTCCTTCTTCTGATTTTCAAAACCATGTTTGGGGAACTGAGTGAATGTATCTTATACCTTCTTATCTGCAGTGATCTTTTACAAAGAATCCTGAAAACCAGTTCTTACTAAGAGCTGAACATATTTTAGATAACTAATTCTACTTGCGCAGAACTGTTTCTGAATTTAGAAAAAAAGTAGAAATCAGTATTGTTTACAAATCAGATATTTTCTTTTTATTCAGGAAGAACAATTTTCTTGGGGGGGGGGAATATGTCCATTATCTTATACAATATATCCAACTGGTACAATTTTTGCAAAAGTAATTCATGAGATAAAATATTGGTCCAGCTAACTTGTGTTTTTCCATATAAAGGAACATCAAAGTTTCCTTCAGAAAACATAACTTATTCATTGGTAGATATGAAGTAAAATTAAATAGACCTTTCTTTTCACCTAATTCTTCCACAATACTGCATAATTCATACAAACCACAAGGTTAGCTGTCAGTAATCTCAAATCACAAAACACCAATCAAATAAAAACCTCACAATGAAATTTCATCTCAGCCCTCTAGAGCTGTGTTTTTCAACCTTGGCAACGTTAAGATGTGTGGAATTCAATTTCCAGAATCAGCACGCTTTCCTCCAACCAGCATGCAGGCTGGAAAATTCTGGGATTTGAAGTCCACACATCTTAAATTTGGAAAACCCTACTGTGGTATACTTAACACCAATATGACAGCAAACAATTCTCTTGGCACATGCAGAATCCTTATTGTTCATCTTTATGGTTTTCATATATTGACCTTAGGTTGTCATGTCAAGTTTTTTCAATCAATGATGACCCATCTTGCTTGGGAAAATTCTCGTAAGGTTTTGCAAACCTTTATGACCCTCCGTATTCTTGCTTTCCAGTTCAATTCACCCCTACCTTTCACCCACCTATATGTTCTTCATCTATCCTTCATTCTGATGATTTCTAAGTCATTGAAAAGTGTCAAGAAAGGCCTCACTCCATTTTATTACTAGCTAGACCTGCAGCATATCCCAATGATTATGCTGGATGTTCAATGCAAGACATTCTTCCATAATAAAAGAAGTGTTAACTAATTCTCATTTTCAAACCCAAGAGGAATAGAATGGTACAGAACTATAGCTACTTACAGACCTTCATTCTCACAATATTTTCTAGAAGCAGGTAAATTTCTAAGATTTCAAGAGTCCTTTTACCCTAGATGCCAGGATTCCAGTGAACGCAACTTCAAGTAAGTAGCTTGCTCACCTATTTTTATAGAGTGGTCTTTTAGCATCGACTCTTCCCTACCATCTTTAATTCTAGAAATTCAGTATTTCTTTTACTTGTATTATTTTAGAATACAAATTTTGTCTGGAAACCCACAAGTACATCTTATATATGGCAAACATTTGCATTGGACTGAAAATTTCAATCAGTTAGGATCGCATGCAGAAACAAAGATATTTAGATTAGCATCTGAATGAGCATTTAGGCATTTTTCAGGAAGAAACTGGATGCAAATACTGCAGAATTAATTTTAGAATCTTAGAACTGGAAGACGTCTTGCAAATGATCCTCAGAAATAGGAATTTTCTACTACAGCATTCCTTGAAAATGGTAACCTTGTGTCTGCTTAAATTCATTCAAGCAAGAAAAGCCCACACAGCAGCCTATTCCTAGTAATAGCTCTAGCAATTAGAAAATAAATCTTAATATTTAGCTGACAAGTCTTCTCAAGATTCCTACCCACTGTTTACAGTCCTGCCTTCTTCAGCAACATTTTGTCTGACACAGCCCTTCATATATGCAAAAGTTGTGATTATATCTTTCAGTCTTTTCTACTCTGTGGAGAAAAAACCCTGATTTAATCTAGTTAAATTGGTTTAATAGTGATTCTCTATATACAGAATCACAGAACAGGAGATAATAACCGTTTGAGATATAGATCGGTTTATAGTAGCAGAAAATAAGACAAGTTTGATAGCGAGACAAAATAACTAACCCTGTTAGATGCTTATACATTTTTATTTAAACATCCTAGGAGATTTAATATGTTTTCTTGGAAACAGTGATTATTTATTACATTTATATGCAGCCTTTCTGCTTAAGATCGATATCCAAGGAGGCTTACACAAAATATAAAACTTGATAGTGAAATCAATTGTAATTTAAATCTAAAATCAATAGCAATTAAAAGGATAGTGAGTGATGCATTTATCATTTTCCTAAATACTGGGAGTCGTTATTTAGTTACTAAGTCAAGTCTGACTCTTCATGACTCTGACTCTTCATGGACCACAGCCTGCCAGGTGCCCCTATTGTTCACTATCTCAGAGTCTGCTCAAACCCCTGCCCACTCTATCTAAGCATCTACTCTACTCTGCTGTCCTCCTTCTCCTTTTGCCTTCAAGCTTTCCCAACATCAGAGTCTTTTTCCAATGAGTCCTCTCTTCTCATTTGGTTCCCAAACTATTTGAGCTTCAGATTCACTATCGGTCCTTTCAAAGAACCGTCAGGGATAGTTTCTTTTAGAATTGACAGATACTGGGAGAGTGAAGGTTAAATGCACTGGGAAAACATTCTTTAACTTGGCACCCAAGAAGAAGGCCTTTTCTCACATGCTGGACAGCCAATCTTCTGGCAGTGGGAACATCTCCAGAAGTTTAACCTGCAGTCTTTATTTTATTTTTTCCTTATACAAATGTTTTACAATGTTTCTTGGGCCTATGAAAGCCAGCTCTCCTAATGACAGGAGAAAATAGTTTAAACTCAATTTGTTTCCAAATAAAATAAAATGGGGCAGATAGAAACAATCTCTTCTGCATGAAAGAGTGGCTTCAAATCTGTTTCGGGTAGGTAAGGGGGAAAAGTTGTACAAATGGAAACCTTGATTTCAATACAAATAAGGTATGCATTTGAAACAAGGCAATCACTGGAGTTTTTCTTCTTCTTCTCAATGGTTTCATTAGCTTTTCTAAAATCAATCTACAGTACTTATTAGAAGTTCCTTCAACCCTGAAGGCCAGTTGGGCCTGTCTCCTGTCCAGCTTGTCAAGAGGGGCCTGACACACCTTTATATACTCTCTCATCCATTAAAATCTGGAACTGTCCCTAGACTTATTTTTTTAATCCATTTTTCATTGTGAAGCCATTGTATACTTTTAAAGCAAGTCTAAATCATATTATAGTTCCAAGCACCTTTACAAAGAAAGAAATCACACTGAACAAGGTGGCATCTCATTTGCACAAACTTCATATTGTGCTATTTTTTTCTACTACTATTAGTAGTGATGGCACTGTGCTATTTTCCTATGGCTTGAGCCCACTGCTTCTAGTTCTCCCACCCTCTGGAAGTGCTAAGTAATTATTCATTTCCAACTCTCAGGGCCATCTTTTTATTCATAGTAGCAATTTCCTTCAACTTTCATTGCTTTCTTTATTTTATAAAACTTCATTTAATCTACTTCCTAAATATTCTCTGAGAGGGTATAACCTCATAAAAGGCTCTTCCTATCTTAGTTTCAGTCTAGTGTTACACACTGAAAATCCTGTCACAATTTCTCATTACTCTATTTGTATCACTTATTACTACAAGTAAATATAGGAAGTGAGTTAACTCCACTATGCGAGGGAAAAACTCATTTTGTTTGAAGTATTCTAAAGTGGTACTGGATCTGTGAAAGTCTTTTCAAACACACAGATAATTTCCGATCAACCAAGGATAATGTATGCATTTTTTAAAAAATGCATATTTTTTTTAAAAAAAAATCCCTTATTTCTTCCCCACTGAACCAGTTCATTATCAACTGGCTAGCCCCCCCCCCCATTTTTCAAGATATTGCAATTCTGGTCCAACAAGTGCTCTAGCACCCATCCCTAATGGAGATGCAGATGTCTTAAGAGATTTTTTGGGGGAAAAATGCCTGCTTCTTTAATTATTGTAGCACATTGCCTCTATGTGAATCTTATTTCATTCTTCTAGTCTGTTGGGGTCTCCCTTCTTTTCCCAGGTCAATATAGGGCAATATAGGTGTGTGTGTGTGTGTGTGTGTGTGTGTGTGTGTTTTATTCAAAGACCTCACGTGGGTAAAGTGTACAGTAGACATATTCAAATCAGCAGTCACACACTAGGAATTCAGATGGGGGCAGGATGGTAGATGTTTATTAATGAGCATTGCTATTTCCTAATCTGATCAACACACCTACCTGGTTCTCTCTCTCTCTCTCTCTCTCTCTCTCTCTCTCTCTCTCTCTCCTTCTTCTCTCCCTTTCCCTTTCTCTCTCTTTTCCCCCATGTACTCCATTAACAGCTGGTTCTGACTGTCAACAAATGGTGTTTCAGTCTCCTAGCTAAATCATTTCTCTGAAGAAATTAGGCAAAAGGGTGGTGAAGGAACAGATTGCGTCAATGCCACAAACCCGGACCAGCTTTCTGTTAATTAGAAGGTGCATTAAAATTCCAGGCATGTCCCTTTCTAAGCCAGGACTGAAAAGGGTGGAGAAAAAAATGAGGTAAATCCCTTCCCTTCCCCCCGCCAACCCGCCAGCACCAGGAGCCCTAACCAACCCTGACTGATCCTGCTCCATCCTTTCCTTCACCCCTCCCGCCATGCAAATGGGGACTGAACCAGCTGCGGAGCAAGACAATCAAGTGTTTCATTAAAAAAAA